>NW_022881593.1:0-367352 GCF_003369915.1 Drosophila miranda
GTACAGGAAGTTTATAAGCAACTTCGCATCGTAGCCGCGCCTCTCACGAACTTGCTCAAACCCAGACAGAAATTTTCAATGACTCCAGAGGGTCAGGAGGCTTTTGAAAAGTTGAAGGAGATGCTTTGCTCAGCACCAGTTTTGCGTAGTCCTGATTTTAGCAAACCATTCTATGTTCACTGTGACGCTAGCAAGACAGGCGTTGGGGAGTGCTGGTGCAGAAGACGCCGGAGGGGGGACGAATATCCGATTGCGTTTGTATCGAAAAAACTCAACAAAGCCCAAAAAGAATTATTCGTCACCGAACAAGAATGTCTGGCCGCAATAGTTTGCATAAATAGGTTTCAGAGCTTACATCGAGGGGCATGAATTTACTGTAAATCACTGATCACGCCTTTTTAAAGTGGCTCATGTCACAAACTGACTTACACTCACGTCTAGCCCGATGGGCATTAAAGCTGCAGAGTTTCTCGTTTAAAATCGAGCATCGTAGCGGCAGGCTTAATGTGGTTCCGGATGCTCTTTCTCGCGTAAATGAGGAGGAAGTGGCGACTCTAGACGCGAGCAATGGGTTGTTGGTGGATTTGGAATCGCCAGAATTCAAGGCAGAAGATTACGTGGAGATCGGAGAAAGGGTTAGGGGCAATCTTGATAAGTTGCCAGATCTCAAAAATTGTAGATAACTTGTTGTATCGTAGGTCAGATCACGCAACAGGAGAGGTGCTACATGATTTGGAAACTCTGGGATTCCCTCAAGAGTTAGTGGTTGACGTTTAGCGTAACGCGCACGACAATCCACTGGCTTCCCATGGAGGCATTCACAAAACCCTAGAAAGGATACGGCGGTATTATTACTGGCCTGGTTTGGTTGCCGATGTGAAGAAGTATATCCAGGCTTGTGATGTCTGCAAGACTACCAAGGCCCCTAATACAATCCAGAGACCGAAGATGGGAATTGCGCCCGAGTCACAACGTTTCTTCCAGAAATTATATGTAGATTTCCTGGGGCCATATCCCCGTTCAAGAAGTGGACATATAGGCATCTTTATCGTCCTCGATCACTATTCTAAATATGTGTTTCTTAAGGCAGTGAAGAAGTTGACCGCGGACGTGGTAGTCAAATACATGCAGCAAGATCTTTTTCATGCTTTCGGGTTCCGGAGACAATAGTATCCGACAATGGCACACAATTTAAGTCTGAGGCATTCCAAAAGCTACTCCGGGAATATAAGGTTTCGCACATTCTCACGGCCCTGTACGCACCCCAAGCTAATGCTTCCGAACGTGTAAATCGCTCGGTGATTGCAACAATCCGACTGGGACGAGCACCTCAGCAGCATTTGCTGCGCATTGCGTTCGGCGGTGCATGCAAGTCTGAATGCAACTCCTTATTATATGGTGTTCGGACAGCATTTCATCACGTCCGGGGCAACATACAAGCTTCTGAGAGCATTGCGGGTGATGGACGACAGGTCAGCAGTTTTCTCGCGGAGGATTCATTAGACTTGGTTCGAAGCAAGGCTCTAGAAGTCATGAAAAAACAGAACTATAAGAATGAACGGCAGTATAACTTACGGTCGAGAGACATATCCTACAATGTCGGCCAGGAGGTGTTCCGAAGAAATTTCAGGCAGAGCAATTTTCAGTCAGGGTACAGCGCGAAGTTGGGTCCGGCCTTTCTGAAGGCCAGGGTCAAAAAGAAGATAGGGCGGATGAGTTAGAGGATTTGCAGGATCGTTACGTAGGACGGTTTCACGCGAAAGATCTTCGTCAGTAAGCCAACTGATTCAAGCTGTCCTGTTATCATTCTTGGGAGTGTGACCCCCAAGCCTGATCTTTCGGGGGTGCTTTTGTAGCGCTTGTAGCAGGAAATGCTGAGTTTTTTTTGTGGCGCCATCTAGTGCTCAGAGTGGCAGGCGAACGACAGGTCAAGGGAAAACCAAAAAGACGGTAACAGGTCAAAACGTCAGGCTATCTCTGTTGAAAATGCATCCTGGGACCTGTTAGAGGATTTGCCGCCAGAACGTTGGCGTCCCTATCGACTATTCCCTCGTGAAAGTCAATTGAGTCGGTTGCGTATCGGTCCGACGGAAAGGAAAAACCAAGAATTTAGTGAAGAGAAAAACTCTAGGGAATCTAAATATCTAAATCCAAGATTCGACTGCGAGATTCTTGGTTGAAGGCGAGTGGGCTATTCAGTCGTCAGAAGCCGTATAGCGCTGAGTCCGGTTGGGGTGAGTGCTGCGGGAAGAGAAGGGCTAAAGGAGAATAAAGAGTTGTCCCATTTGTAGTCTTGGCGCTTAGTATATCGAGTTAATCAGTGCGGATTCGATCGTCCAAGGAAGCCAGCCAGCAAACAACAGCAGCCGCAAGCCTAACAAAGTGGCGTTTAAACCTTTGGGACTGTCTGGAAAGCGCTCAGCCATCGGAGAAGCGAGCGTGGAAGCAGAGGGAGAAGACATTTGAGGAACGCTCGGTCCCCCCAAGCGGCTAGCTTCCCGAGGCGTTGGCGTCGGCACTTTAGTAGTCGAGCGCGACGCGGCAGATAAGGAGGGCCCGTCCCTTGGTCGCGAGCAGATCGGCGGAGAGAAAGTGTTAATCTAGCACCGTCGGAGATTGGCCGTTTGGCCTTCTCTTTGCTTTCGCGTACCTTTCACCTGCAGAAGCAGGGGATAGATAACAGTCGGGAGAAAGAGAAAAGAAAAAAAAAGAGGAAGCAACGGATTGACGGAGTAATTATATTCGTGTTTGTAAATGTGTAATTAATTATGATTTCTGTGCGGAGTTAATTAGGAGAGAATTAGATTTGATTCCGGTAGTGGCTTCTCGTGACTCTCGCCGATCTGCAAATATGATTTCCCCCAACCTTGTGCCCATTTAAGTGTTCTTCCACCACAGCAGCTTTAGGTATTCATCGAGGAAAGCGCTTTCGCCGATGAAGCCATAAACTGGAGAAAAGGTATGAGTGGACTTAAATTCTGTTATTGATAAACTACAACTTGAAACAAGGGAACTAGGGCCGGTCGGTGAGTGAGAGGGAGAAGTGCCCACTCGAATTGGTTTCGTAACATTACGGAGTCAGCAAGCAAGTTAGTTTGTCCATTTCGGACTTGTTTAGTGTATCGTTTGTATGACACATAGCCAAGTATTTGTAGGAATTTTATACATATATTTCATTTAGCTATTCTTTTAATGTGGGTGATTATATTATGGTATTTGCGGGTAATGTTATTGTTTTAGCCAGTAAGTGAATAAACTTTAGAATGTAGTAATCTAGCGCTTTGCTTTCGCTGGCAAATTCCCCATGTAGGACGCCCCGGACAAAGGGGCCATTCCGTCATTAAATCGAACGGTTTGGAATGGCCATGGTAGGGTGGGCGACACGACCTCGACAACACCAGAGGCGGAGTTGAGATACCTTTCCAGCACACATCCACAATTCTATTCAGGGATAAACAGTGTCTCCCGGTTAAGCATTTTCGTCGTGACACGCTACTTCATTCGCGGTATAATGCGTATAGGCCACCAGCAGGAAGGGGGCAAGAACATCACTCCAATAGCCGACGAGCAGAGGCCGGAAACCCAAAGCGTGTGCTTCCCTTCGCTGAATAACAGCTAGCCTGGCAGGAGGCGGTGCCACTTGAGGAAGAGGAAACTCGAGATTAGCGGGTGCTGCAGCAGGTAACGCAGCTCCTTGGAATCGGCGATGTATGCGATTGGAGTCATCTCGTCCTCCAATTGGTGAGGATGGCCAATGCTCCGCTTGTCCGACTGCCCGGGCTCTCGCTGGCGTCTCATCAGATTCTTGTAGTTGATGATGATCTCGAAACTCTGGTCAACGGGCTTCTCCCCGTTGGTGGTGATGCAGGAATAAGTGCTCCTCCAGCACTTTCGGGTCCATCTCCTGTATGGGAAGATCTCCGAACGCGCTTCTCGCCCCGATGTTCGCTCCCTGCCGTAGAAGCTCCTGTGCCACCTTTGTGTTGATACTTGACCGCATAGGAGAGTGGCACCAGGCCAGCCTTGTCCGCCTCATTGATGTCCACACGATCGCTCTCGAGCAGCAGCTGGAAGCAGCGCTGGTGGTCACAGAAGTCGTCCAGCGGCTGCTCACCCAGGCGACTGATAATCGCGTTCAGCAGCTTGGAATTCGATGTCAGCCTCAGCTGCGGTTGCTTCAACAGCTTCTCTAGCGCCCTGTGGTTGCCCCAGATTACGGCCAACTCCACGGGGCTGATGTCGCTCAATTTTGAAGGATTAATGTTGATGCCCGTCTCGAGGATGGCCTCAAAGGCTCGCTGCTTGCCCCGCTTGATACTCTCCGCCAGCAGGGACTGATACACCTCCTGGTTGGCATTGCATTGGTTGTCTGCGTTTCCGCTGACGTTCTGGTGGTACTCCGCGAACTGTTGCTCGAACTGGTTCTCGTCTCCGTCCCGCAGCGTGCGGAGGAGTCGCTCGCAGTCGATCTCTGCTCCGGCCTCGCGCAGCTCCGGCAACGGCAGTTCCGGATACTGATCCCTCAGCATCTGGCGTACCTGCCCGTTCCGATAGCTGTCAATGTCCAACTGTGGTTGTTTCAGGAAAAGTCGGATCAGCTCCAGCTTAGTGCCTGCCTCAATCTTTCTATTCTTCAGCACATGGTGGAGGGGCGTGAACTCGCCCTGATCCACCAAATTCGGAGAGGCTCCGTACTCGAGCAGCAGCTGAATGCAGGAGCCCACCTGAGAGGCATTCGATCGTCCTGGCGATTGGCCTGGGCACCGCTGTCCAGGGCAGTGTGGAATTCCCGTATGTCCCGATTAGCGAGGGCTGCGCTCAACTGGCCCTGCGGATCGATGAAACCGCAGTTGTTAGAGCTCATTCTGCTGTCTGCAAAGAGTCAAGTGAGAATGGGGAGGATGAGCTATGTCTATGTGGGCTTTCGTTAATCTTATCCAACCCACGCTGCGTATGAGTAACTTCTAATGCCGTTTCTATGAAAATGATGCCAGAACCCGCATTGTTAGAGCTCTGCTCTGGTCAATGGAGGGAGGTCTAACCCAACAGACGGTTTCTGTACAGACCTTGAAATGGCCGAAACAAAAGCATGAGAGTGGACCGACCCCCGCAACAAACGGTATTTGACAACGCTTCATGCTACGATGATTTTCACACAAATGACTGTCTGTCCATGGAGCTGGCCAGCAGCTGGAGGCAGAGCCACAGTCAGAGCCACAGTCACAGCCACATCCGCAGCCGAAAGCTACCCCACAGGTTTCTCGAAAAACAAAAACCAAATCTTCGTTTTGGGGGCAATTAAAGAAAGCGTCTTTAAGTGGTTTTTGTGGTACCCGAACTACAGACTTAATTTGCCCTCCCGTGTAGTTATTAAATTATAACAATCCAACTGAAGACAAGGTAAGATAAGGCCTGAGAAGTACTCAGGGAGTGGCTTGATTGTTCAAAGTGATCTACAAATTTGAATCAAGTTTGGTGTTCGATCTCGCTCGCCTTTTGGTATATCAAAATTTAACGATCATAAAGAATAATCATAAAATAATCGACACATCAATGTCAATTAGCAATCAATTGGTTACGATTTATGCTTCGAATACTGTTCCGAATGGAGCTTTAGATAAAGCCCTGGGCAGTGCTGAAATCTTGCGATTTATAGGCGGCTCTTTTCGTAAATTTCAAGGCGGCTTCTTCTGTGGGATCTGATCCCTCCAGCCGTCAGCTCAACGTCTTCTCCGCTCTGTTGTGTTCTGTTCTGTTCTGTTCCGTTCTGTCTGCTGTCTGCTTTGATGCTTGAAATGTGTGAGACATCGGCTAATCACACATGAGACCTGGCTAATTTGAATATTCCCCACTGATTGTTTATCAATAGCCTACGAATTGGGAATCAGGAAACATCGTCTTCTCTTTTGTAGGTAGCTCTTCGGCTAATGTTGCTTTAGTATGCAAACAAATTGAGGATTGTAAATGACGCCCCTGGGGTCAAAATTTGTCGTTGATAAGATAAACAGAATCGCACAATCACCTTCCTTAATTGGCCCTTTATTTGATATTTTCTTGTCTCCCATCTTAACCTCTTCCCCATTCTGGTATTTGTTTTTCCACCTGAGTACGAGTATTTGCCCAAGCAATTGACAAACAACTTCATTGTTTGTTCAAGCTGAAGCTCGACCCAAAGTCTTACTAAGACATCGGTTGACAGAATGGCGTAATATCACAATAATTAACAGAAAACTTAACAGCAAACGATTTCAAAAGTGAGCAACTCCTCTCTCAGTCGCATCTGACCCTAGCAATAAAGAGCACTACTTTCAGAAATATTGATGTAGTCAAGGTAATCTATACTTATTGCGAAAAGCTTCGGAAAACACAAATTTCCCCTAAACTCTTAAACATTTGCTTCATCTACGGAAACCAGTCGAAATCACAGAGTATACGGAGTCTGGAGTGGAATTTTATTCCCCCTTCTCTTGGAGCTCACATATGTATATACTATAACACTGGTAAAAAAAAAAAGTACTCGTATCACTCTGGAATTTGGGAATAAAGTGCGTCACAAAGGAAAGGGAGTCCAACGACATTATTACTAGTTTTAAAAGAAAAACGAGGTGGAACGTTGTGAGTTGCTGCGGACACCGCAACTCTACAGTTATACCCGATACTAAGTCAGTATGGCTCTCTCCGGCAGACACCGCTAATATTGAACGACACGACAAAGAGTGCGTGCGAGAGAGACAAAAAAACAGTCTGAGCGTGACGTCGGGGGCTGCGTAGCCACTGCAAATTGATTTGGGAGTTTCCACAGGTTCCTCCGCTTCATCCCTTCGGGCAGATCGTGTTAGCCAGATAATGTCAAATTGGAAACTGCGGTTTACGGGAAAGGCTGGTATGTCGATTGAGGACTTCATTTACCGTATTGAAGCACTTACAAAGCAAACTTTGGACGGTAACTTTGAAATAACAGCTCGATACGCCAGTAACCTCTTTGATGGAAGCGCCAGCGAGTGGTTTTGGCGGTATCATAAAAGTGTCCCTGAAGTCCGTTGGGCAGATCTATGCCTAGCCTTGCGTGGCCAATTTAAAGACGATAGAACAGATAGGAATATCAGAACAGAGATCGAATTAAGGAAACAGCGACCAAACGAGTCCTTTGATGATTTTTATGGCGTAATTGCCGCATTGGCAGATAAACTGTCTGAGCCCATGTCTGAGGCAGCCTTGGTTGAGACACTGCGAGCAAACCTCTTGGCTGATATACAGCATGAAATTTTATATGAGTCGGCTGCGACTGTGAAATCCTTACGTCACCTGGTCCGAACGCGAGAAATATTCATGCAGTCCGTAGCTAAAACCAAGCCTCCCCTGGCGGCCCCCCGAACTTTACCACGCCGCCAAGTCAATGCTATATTAGACGAATCTATTGCCCCAGATAGTGAAGAAGTAGGTGAAGAAGAAGATCTGGAAGTATCAGCCGTAGAGTTCGTCTGTTGGAATTGCGGTGGCAAAGGCCATCGATACCAAGAGTGCATGGCCGAACGTAGGGTATTTTGCTATGGTTGTGGCAGGGCCGATACTTATAAGCCTAGTTGCAGAAAAAGCAACCCCCACACGGCAAAAAACTCGTTGTCGCGTGCACCGCCGAAAAGTGCACGCAAACACAACTGGTCAACCAAGCGACCAATACCGAGTGATCAATTCTTCTCCTTTCACTGACCTTATTATACCAGACGTGTCAAACAGCGTATACGCTGACCACCTTGCTAGCCCTCCAAATCGATCCCAGCGCCGAAGAAGCGATTTTAAGAAACATTGCAAACTTGAGAAAAGACTGCTCTTAGCTTCTGTAGTTGGAAAACCAAATGATTTACGACCCCATGCTCAGATTATGCTTTTTGGTAAACCAGTCATAGGACTAATGGATACTGGAGCTTCAGTTAGCTGCATAGGGGGAAGTTGCGCGTCCGACGTTATTCGGAATAAAGGCCAATATAAGCCGCTGTCCCTAAAAGTTAGAACTGCCGACGGAAAGAGCCAAAGTATAGTCGGAAAAATTTCCGCAAAAGTCACGTATAGAGGGGAATCCAAGGAACTTTGTTTTTATATTGTACCTTCCTTGACGGGTAATCTCTATTTAGGAATCGATTTTTGGACGGCTTTTGAACTTTTACCGTTGCACTTGATGACACAAAATTTACGTATTGAAACCTTAGAAGACCCCACAATGAGGGCGCTTCTGCCTTCACAGCAAGTATTACTACAGGAGGTAATAACTCTCTTCCCATCTTACTCAAAGCAAGGTCTAGGAAAGACCTCTGTAATCACTCACACGATAGAGGTAGCCGACGCAAAGCTTATTAAACAACGCCACTATGCGGTGTCACCGGCAACGGAGAAGCTAATGTACGAGGAATTAGACCGAATGCTGAAGCTTGGGGTTATACAAGAATCGGTTAGTTCGTGGTCTTCGCCCGTAGTGCTGGTTAAAAAGCCTGGCAAGGTTAGATTGTGTATCGATTGTAGGAAAGTAAACTCGGTCACGGTAGAGGATGCATATCCCATGCCCCTTATAGACGGAATCCTGAGTAGACTACCGAAAGCAGAGTTCATCACAAGCATCGATCTAAAGGACGCGTTTTGGCAAATTCCTCTCGATCAAAAATCTCGTGATAAGACAGCGTTTACCGTGCCTGGCCGTCCCTTATACGAGTTTGTCGTCATGCCATTCGGCTTAACCAACGCACCCTGTACCTTGTCGCGACTTATGGATAAAGTCATACCAGCCCATCTACGGAATGAAATATTCATATATCTTGACGACCTCTTAGTTATATCCGATAATTTTGAGCACCATCTGGAGGTGTTGTCCCTGGTCGCATCCCAACTTTCCAAGGCCAATCTTACTATAAATGTGGAGAAAAGCAAATTTTGCCGGAAAGAAGTTAAATATTTAGGCCTGGCAGGAGGCGGTGCCACTTGAGGAAGAGGAAACTCGAGATTAGCGGGTGCTGCAGCAGGTAACGCAGCTCCTTGGAATCGGCGATGTATGCGATTGGAGTCATCTCGTCCTCCAATTGGTGAGGATGGCCAATGCTCCGCTTGTCCGACTGCCCGGGCTCTCGCTGGCGTCTCATCAGATTCTTGTAGTTGATGATGATCTCGAAACTCTGGTCAACGGGCTTCTCCCCGTTGGTGGTGATGCAGGAATAAGTGCTCCTCCAGCACTTTCGGGTCCATCTCCTGTATGGGAAGATCTCCGAACGCGCTTCTCGCCCCGATGTTCGCTCCCTGCCGTAGAAGCTCCTGTGCCACCTTTGTGTTGATACTTGACCGCATAGGAGAGTGGCACCAGGCCAGCCTTGTCCGCCTCATTGATGTCCACACGATCGCTCTCGAGCAGCAGCTGGAAGCAGCGCTGGTGGTCACAGAAGTCGTCCAGCGGCTGCTCACCCAGGCGACTGATAATCGCGTTCAGCAGCTTGGAATTCGATGTCAGCCTCAGCTGCGGTTGCTTCAACAGCTTCTCTAGCGCCCTGTGGTTGCCCCAGATTACGGCCAACTCCACGGGGCTGATGTCGCTCAATTTTGAAGGATTAATGTTGATGCCCGTCTCGAGGATGGCCTCAAAGGCTCGCTGCTTGCCCCGCTTGATACTCTCCGCCAGCAGGGACTGATACACCTCCTGGTTGGCATTGCATTGGTTGTCTGCGTTTCCGCTGACGTTCTGGTGGTACTCCGCGAACTGTTGCTCGAACTGGTTCTCGTCTCCGTCCCGCAGCGTGCGGAGGAGTCGCTCGCAGTCGATCTCTGCTCCGGCCTCGCGCAGCTCCGGCAACGGCAGTTCCGGATACTGATCCCTCAGCATCTGGCGTACCTGCCCGTTCCGATAGCTGTCAATGTCCAACTGTGGTTGTTTCAGGAAAAGTCGGATCAGCTCCAGCTTAGTGCCTGCCTCAATCTTTCTATTCTTCAGCACATGGTGGAGGGGCGTAAACTCGCCCTGATCCACCAAATTCGGAGAGGCTCCGTACTCGAGCAGCAGCTGAATGCAGGAGCCCACCTGAGAGGCATTCGATCGTCCTGGCGATTGGCCTGGGCACCGCTGTCCAGGGCAGTGTGGAATTCCCGTATGTCCCGATTAGCGAGGGCTGCGCTCAACTGGCCCTGCGGATCGATAAAACCGCAGTTGTTAGAGCTCATTCTGCTGTCTGCAAAGAGTCAAGTGAGAATGGGGAGGATGAGCTATGTCTATGTGGGCTTTCGTTAATCTTATCCAACCCACGCTGCGTATGAGTAACTTCTAATGCCGTTTCTATGAAAATGATGCCAGAACCCGCATTGTTAGAGCTCTGCTCTGGTCAATGGAGGGAGGTCTGACCCAACAGACGGTTTCTGTACAGACCTTGAAATGGCCGAAACAAAAGCATGAGAGTGGACCGACCCCCGCAACAAACGGTATTTGACAACGCTTCATGCTACGATGATTTTCACACAAATGACTGTCTGTCCATGGAGCTGGCCAGCAGCTGGAGGCAGAGCCACAGTCAGAGCCACAGTCACAGCCACATCCGCAGCCGAAAGCTACCCCACAGGTTTCTCGAAAAACAAAAACCAAATCTTCGTTTTGGGGCAATTAAAGAAAGCGTCTTTAAGTGGTTTTTGTGGTACCCGAACTACAGACTTAATTTGCCCTCCCGTGTAGTTATTAAATTATAACAATCCAACTGAAGACAAGGTAAGATAAGGCCTGAGAAGTACTCAGGGAGTGGCTTGATTGTTCAAAGTGATCTACAAATTTGAATCAAGTTTGGTGTTCGATCTCGCTCGCCTTTTGGTATATCAAAATTTAACGATCATAAAGAATAATCATAAAATAATCGACACATCAATGTCAATTAGCAATCAATTGGTTACGATTTATGCTTCGAATACTGTTCCGAATGGAGAATTAGATAAAGCCCTGGGCAGTGCTGAAATCTTGCGATTTATAGGCGGCTCTTTTCGTAAATTTCAAGGCGGCTTCTTCTGTGGGATCTGATCCCTCCAGCCGTCAGCTCAACGTCTTCTCCGCTCTGTTGTGTTCTGTTCTGTTCTGTTCCGTTCTGTCTGCTGTCTGCTTTGATGCTTGAAATGTGTGAGACATCGGCTAATCACACATGAGACCTGGCTAATTTGAATATTCCCCCACTGATTGTTTATCAATAGCCTACGAATTGGGAATCAGGAAACATCGTCTTCTCTTTTGTAGGTAGCTCTTCGGCTAATGTTGCTTTAGTATGCAAACAAATTGAGGATTGTAAATGACGCCCCTGGGGTCAAAATTTTGTCGTTGATAAGATAAACAGAATCGCACAATCACCTTCCTTTATTGGCCCTTTATTTGATATTTTCTTGTCTCCCATCTTAACCTCTTCCCCATTCTGGTATTTGTTTTTCCACCTGAGTACGAGTATTTGCCCAAGCAATTGACAAACAACTTCATTGTTTGTTCAAGCTGAAGCTCGACCCAAAGTCTTACTAAGACATCGGTTGACAGAATGGCGTAATATAACAATAATTAACAGAAAACTTAACAGCAAACGATTTCAAAAGTGAGCAACTCCTCTCTCAGTCGCATCTGACCCTAGCAATTAAGAGCACTACTTTCAGAAATATTGATGTAGTCAAGGTAATCTATACTTATTGCGAAAAGCTTCGGAAAACACAAATTTCCCTTAAACTCTTAAACATTTGCTTCATCTACGGAAACCAGTCGAAATCACAGAGTATACGGAGTCTGGAGTGGAATTTTATTCCCCCTTCTCTTGGAGCTCACATATGTATATACTATAACACTGGTAAAAAAAAAAAAGTACTCGTATCACTCTGGAATTTGGGAATAAAGTGTGTCACAAAGGAAAGGGAGTCCAACGACATTATTACTAGTTTTAAAAGAAAAACGAGGTGGAACGTTGTGAGTTGCTGCGGACACCGCAACTCTACAGTTATACCCGATACTAAGTCAGTATGGCTCTCTCCGGCAGACACCGCTAATATTGAACGACACGACAAAGAGTGCGTGCGAGAGAGACAGAAAATCAGTCTGAGCGTGACGTCGGGGGCTGCGTAGCCACTGCAAATTGATTTGGGAGTTTCCACAGGTTCCTCCGCTTCATCCCTTCGGGCAGATCGTGTTAGCCAGATAATGTCAAATTGGAAACTGCGGTTTACGGGAAAGGCTGGTATGTCGATTGAGGACTTCATTTACCGTATTGAAGCACTTACAAAGCAAACTTTGGACGGTAACTTTGAAATAACAGCTCGATACGCCAGTAACCTCTTTGATGGAAGCGCCAGCGAGTGGTTTTGGCGGTATCATAAAAGTGTCCCTGCAGTCCGTTGGGCAGATTTATGCCTACCCTTGCGTGGCCAATTTAAAGACGATAGAACAGATAGGAATATCAGAACAGAGATCGAATTAAGGAAACAGCGACCAAACGAGTCCTTTGATGATTTTTATGGCGTAATTGCCGCATTGGCAGATAAACTGTCTGAGCCCATGTCTGAGGCAGCCTTGGTTGAGACCCTGCGAGCAAACCTCTTGGCTGATATACAGCATGAAATTTTATATGAGTCGGCTGCGACTGTGAAATCCTTACGTCACCTGGTCCGAACGCGAGAAATATTCATGCAGTCCGTAGCTAAAACCAAGCCTCCCCTGGCGGCCCCCCGAACTTTACCACGCCGCCAAGTCAATGCTATATTAGACGAATCTATTGCCCCAGATAGTGAAGAAGTAGGTGAAGAAGAAGATCTGGAAGTATCAGCCGTAGAGTTCGTCTGTTGGAATTGCGGTGGCAAAGGCCATCGATACCAAGAGTGCATGGCCGAACGTAGGGTATTTTGCTATGGTTGTGGCAGGGCCGATACTTATAAGCCTAGTTGCAGAAAAAGCAACCCCCACACGGCAAAAAACTCGTCGTCGCGTGCACCGCCGAAAAGTGCACGCAAACACAACTGGTCAACCAAGCGACCAATACCGAGTGATCAATTCTTCTCCTTTCACTGACCTTATTATACCAGACGTGTCAAACAGCGTATACGCTGACCACCTTGCTAGCCCTCCAAATCGATCCCAGCGCCGAAGAAGCGATTTTAAGAAACATTGCAAACTTGAGAAAAGACTGCTCTTAGCTTCTGTAGTTGGAAAACCCAATGATTTACGACCCCATGCTCAGATTATGCTTTTTGGTAAACCAGTCATAGGACTAATGGATACTGGAGCTTCAGTTAGCTGCATAGGGGGAAGTTGCGCGTCCGACGTTATTCGGAATAAAGGCCAATATAAGCCGCTGTCCCTAAAAGTTAGAACTGCCGACGGAAAGAGCCAAAGTATAGTCGGCAAAATTTCCGCAAAAGTCACGTATAGAGGGAATCCAAGGAACTTTGTTTTTATATTGTACCTTCCTTGACGGGTAATCTCTATTTAGGAATCGATTTTTGGACGGCTTTTGAACTTTTACCGTTGCACTTGATGACACAAAATTTACGTATTGAAACCTTAGAAGACCCCACAATGAGGGCGCTTCTGCCTTCACAGCAAGTATTACTACAGGAGGTAATAACTCTCTTCCCATCTTACTCAAAGCAAGGTCTAGGAAAGACCTCTGTAATCACTCACACGATAGAGGTAGCCGACGCAAAGCTTATTAAACAACGCCACTATGCGGTGTCACCGGCAACGGAGAAGCTAATGTACGAGGAATTAGACCGAATGCTGAAGCTTGGGGTTATACAAGAATCGGTTAGTTCGTGGTCTTCGCCCGTAGTGCTGGTTAAAAAGCCTGGCAAGGTTAGATTGTGTATCGATTGTAGGAAAGTAAACTCGGTCACGGTAGAGGATGCATATCCCATGCCCCTTATAGACGGAATCCTGAGTAGACTACCGAAAGCAGAGTTCATCACAAGCATCGATCTAAAGGACGCGTTTTGGCAAATTCCTCTCGATCAAAAATCTCGTGATAAGACAGCGTTTACCGTGCCTGGCCGTCCCTTATACGAGTTTGTCGTCATGCCATTCGGCTTAACCAACGCACCCTGTACCTTGTCGCGACTTATGGATAAAGTCATACCAGCCCATCTACGGAATGAAATATTCATATATCTTGACGACCTCTTAGTTATATCCGATAATTTTGAGCACCATCTGGAGGTGTTGTCCCTGGTCGCATCCCAACTTTCCAAGGCCAATCTTACTATAAATGTGGAGAAAAGCAAATTTTGCCGGAAAGAAGTTAAATATTTAGGCCACGTGATTGGTGGTGGGAATATTCGCACTGATCCTGACAAAATAGCCGCCGTTAAGGACTTTCCAGCTCCCCAGTCGATCAAACAAGTTCGTGGATTTCTTGGAATGACAGGCTGGTACCACAAGTTCATCCACAATTATGCAGCTATTAGTTCACCCATATCAGATACTCTGAAATCTAAGCGCATGTTTATTTGGACTGACTTGCTTTCGAGTCATTAAAGTCCCAAATGTGTTCCGCGCCAGTTCTACATAGCCCAAATTTCTCCATACCATTCTCAATACACTGTGACGCCAGTCATACCGGCGTAGGGGTAGTTCTAATGCAAGAAAACAACGAGGGCGCAGACGTACCAATTGCTTTTATGTCGAAAAAGCTTAACAAATGCCAGAGGCAGTACACTGTAACTGAAAAAGAGTGTTACGCTGCTGTTTTAGCCGTAAAAAAGTTCAGGGCATACATTGAGGGCCAAGAATTCACAATCATTACAGATCATGCCTCCTTAAAGTGGCTAATGTCGCAGGCTGATCTTAGCTCCCGATTGGCTCGCTGGTCCTTAAAGTTGCAGGGATTTGAATTTAAAATCTTACACCGAAAAGGGAGTGATAACATAGTCCCCGATGCCTTGTCCCGTACGCACTCAGAAGACTTGTCCTTCTTGGCAATTGATAGCATGTTGGTCGACCCTGATTCTCCTGAGTTCAAATCACCAGAATATCAGTCAATTAAAGAGAAGATTAGGTTGAACAGTTCTCGATTGCCTGATCTGAAAATCAAAGATGAACGCATCTTTCGGCGTGCGGAACATGCCGATGGAACCAAGATCACAGACGATTCCTGCTGGAAACTTTGGATACCCCCATCCCTTGTGTGCCCACAGTGGGATAAATAAAACCCTTGAAGGACTCAGGCGATCTTATTATTGGCCAAACTTAGCGGTGGATGTCAAAGAACTCATAAATAATTGCCATATCTGTAAAACCACGAAGCATCCAAATCAACCCTTAAAGCCACCAATGGGAAATACGGGATTACCTTCTCGATTCTTTCAAAAATTATTTGTAGACTTTTTAGGACCTTATCCGAAAAGCAAGTCAGGAAATATTGGCATCTTTGTCGTGTTAGACCATCTGTCAAAATTTCCATTTTTGAAGCCCGTACGAAAATTTACAGCAGATTCCATAAAACGCTTCCTGGAAGAAGACCTCTTTCACTGATTCGGGGTCCCCGAAACCATCGTAAGCGATAATGGGGTCCAATTTAAATCTCACACTTTTAACTCCCTGCTTGACAAATATAATATCTCTCATGTCTATACTGCCTTTTATTCTCCTCAAGCCAATGCTTCGGAGAGAGTAAATAGATCCGTTCTGGCGGCCATAAAAAGTTATGTTGACCCGGATCAACGTAAGTGGGATGAGAAATTAAGCAGCATTTGCTGTGCACTTCGGTCTAGTTATCATTTAGCCATAAGCACTACCCGTATCGGCTTGCTTTTGGACAGCATATGGTAACCGATGCCAGTAGCTATAAACTGATGCGTAACATAGACATGTTAGAAGATCGCGGTGTCCAATTTTCGCGAGAAGATTCCTTCGACATAATTCGCAGCAAAGCAAAAGGCTCTATACAGGCCCAGCACTTCCGAAATGCCAGATCCTATAACTTACGAACGAGACAAATTTCCTATAGGGATGGACAGGAAGTATATAGACGTAACTTTCAGCAAAGCAATTTCGCTAAGGGCTTTAGCGCAAAGTTAGCACCAACCTTTATAAAGTCCCGAGTGCGCAGGAAGCTAGGAAACTGCTATTACGAACTTGAAGATCTTAAAGGCCGCCTTGTAGGCAAATTTCATACCAAGGATATAAAACCTTGACATGAATTGTTACAAGCGCGGATCCCACTTTGGGTGTCCCACCCCAAGCGTGATTTAAGTGGGGGGGATTATGTACTGCGCTTGTTGTAAGAACAAAAACGAGGGGGAACGTTGTGAGTTGCTGCGGACACCGCAACTCTACAGCTATACCCGATACTAATTCAGTATGGCTTTCCTCCGGCAGACGCTGCTAATATTAAACGACACGACAAAGAGTGCGTGCGAGAGAGACAGAAAATCAGTCTGAGCGTGACGTCGGGCGCTGCGTAGCCAGTGCAAATTGATTTGTTCCTTTTGGCTATAAAAATTATCTGATCTGGTCCAGATTCAGCAATCTGATAGATATGGTCGTTATCTATGATTCTGCGTTTTTAGTTTTCTCGAATGTGCAATATTGTGGATGCAACAGATTTTCGTCCTTTGTGGGGCCGAAGGGGGTGGGGCGAAATTCTGAGATATACGTTTTATAGTAAGATCTAAAAGAAGTGCGGATACCAAATTTGGTTACTCTAGCCTTAATAGTCTCTGCGATTTGTGGATGCCCCAGATTTTCGTCCTTTGCGGGGGCGGAAGGGGGTGGGGCGAAATTTGGACACGAAACGGTCAAGGTCCGATATCACAGGAGTGTGGATACCAAATTTGGTTGCTCTGGCTCTTATAGGTTTTGAGATCCTTGAACTCATATTTTGCAATTGGCAAAGCCGACCATGAAACCTGTGTGTTAGAGAGAGACAGAGCGAGAAAGAATGAAATTGTTTTCTTGATTCTGGCTATAATAATAATACGATCTGGTTGAGATTTTACACTCTAGAACATATAATTATCCTCTACGATTCTGCGAGTGTGAGTTCTGATTGTGAGTTGCTGCGGACACCGCAACTCTACAGTTATACCCGATACTAAGTCAGTATGGCTCTCTCCGGCAGACACCGCTAATATTGAACGACACGACAAAGAGTGCGTGCGAGAGAGACAGAAAATCAGTCTGAGCGTGACGTCGGGGGCTGCGTAGCCACTGCAAATTGATTTGGGAGTTTCCACAGGTTCCTCCGCTTCATCCCTTCGGGCAGATCGTGTTAGCCAGATAATGTCAAATTGGAAACTGCGGTTTACGGGAAAGGCTGGTAGTCGATTGAGGACTTCATTTACCGTATTGAAGCACTTACAAAGCAAACTTTGGACGGTAACTTTGAAATAACAGCTCGATACGCCAGTAACCTCTTTGATGGAAGCGCCAGCGAGTGGTTTTGGCGGTATCATAAAAGTGTCCCTGAAGTCCGTTGAGCAGATCTATGCCTAGCCTTGCGTGGCCAATTTAAAGACGATAGAACAGATAGGAATATCAGAACAGAGATCGAATTAAGGAAACAGCGACCAAACGAGTCCTTTGATGATTTTTATGGCGTAATTGCCGCATTGGCAGATAAACTGTCTGAGCCCATGTCTGAGGCAGCCTTGGTTGAGACCCTGCGAGCAAACCTCTTGGCTGATATACAGCATGAAATTTTATATGAGTCGGCTGCGACTGTGAAATCCTTACGTCACCTGGTCCGAACGCGAGAAATATTCATGCAGTCCGTAGCTAAAACCAAGCCTCCCCTGGCGGCCCCCCGAACTTTACCACGCCGCCAAGTCAATGCTATATTAGACGAATCTATTGCCCCAGATAGTGAAGAAGTAGGTGAAGAAGAAGATCTGGAAGTATCAGCCGTAGAGTTCGTCTGTTGGAATTGCGGTGGCAAAGGCCATCGATACCAAGAGTGCATGGCCGAACGTAGGGTATTTTGCTATGGTTGTAGCAGGGCCGATACTTATAAGCCTAGTTGCAGAAAAAGCAACCCCCACACGGCAAAAAACTCGTTGTCGCGTGCACCGCCGAAAAGTGCACGCAAACACAACTGGTCAACCAAGCGACCAATACCGAGTGATCAATTCTTCTCCTTTCACTGACCTTATTATACCAGACGTGTCAAACAGCGTATACGCTGACCACCTTGCTAGCCCTCCAAATCGATCCCAGCGCCGAAGAAGCGATTTTAAGAAACATTGCAAACTTGAGAAAAGACTGCTCTTAGCTTCTGTAGTTGGAAAACCAAATGATTTACGACCCCATGCTCAGATTATGCTTTTTGGTAAACCAGTCATAGGACTAATGGATACTGGAGCTTCAGTTAGCTGCATAGGGGGAAGTTGCGCGTCCGACGTTATTCGGAATAAAGGCCAATATAAGCCGCTGTCCCTAAAAGTTAGAACTGCCGACGGAAAGAGCCAAAGTATAGTCGGCAAAATTTCCGCAAAAGTCACGTATAGAGGGGAATCCAAGGAACTTTGTTTTTATATTGTACCTTCCTTGACGGGTAATCTCTATTTAGGAATCGATTTTTGGACGGCTTTTGAACTTTTACCGTTGCACTTGATGACACAAAATTTACGTATTGAAACCTTAGAAGACCCCACAATGAGGGCGCTTCTGCCTTCACAGCAAGTATTACTACAGGAGGTAATAACTCTCTTCCCATCTTACTCAAAGCAAGGTCTAGGAAAGACCTCTGTAATCACTCACACGATAGAGGTAGCCGACGCAAAGCTTATTAAACAACGCCACTATGCGGTGTCACCGGCAACGGAGAAGCTAATGTACGAGGAATTAGACCGAATGCTGAAGCTTGGGGTTATACAAGAATCGGTTAGTTCGTGGTCTTCGCCCGTAGTGCTGGTTAAAAAGCCTGGCAAGGTTAGATTGTGTATCGATTGTAGGAAAGTAAACTCGGTCACGGTAGAGGATGCATATCCCATGCCCCTTTTAGACGGAATCCTGAGTAGACTACCGAAAGCAGAGTTCATCACAAGCATCGATCTAAAGGACGCGTTTTGGCAAATTCCTCTCGATCAAAAATCTCGTGATAAGACAGCGTTTACCGTGCCTGGCCGTCCCTTATACGAGTTTGTCGTCATGCCATTCGGCTTAACCAACGCACCCTGTACCTTGTCGCGACTTATGGATAAAGTCATACCAGCCCATCTACGGAATGAAATATTCATATATCTTGACGACCTCTTAGTTATATCCGATAATTTTGAGCACCATCTGGAGGTGTTGTCCCTGGTCGCATCCCAACTTTCCAAGGCCAATCTTACTATAAATGTGGAGAAAAGCAAATTTTGCCGGAAAGAAGTTAAATATTTAGGCCACGTGATTGGTGGTGGGAATATTCGCACTGATCCTGACAAAATAGCCGCCGTTAAGGACTTTCCAGCTCCCCAGTCGATCAAACAAGTTCGTGGATTTCTTGGAATGACAGGCTGGTACCACAAGTTCATCCACAATTATGCAGCTATTAGTTCACCCATATCAGATACTCTGAAATCTAAGCGCATGTTTATTTGGACTGACTTGCTTTCGAGTCATTAAAGTCCCAAATGTGTTCCGCGCCAGTTCTACATAGCCCAAATTTCTCCATACCATTCTCAATACACTGTGACGCCAGTCATACCGGCGTAGGGGTAGTTCTAATGCAAGAAAACAACGAGGGCGCAGACGTACCAATTGCTTTTATGTCGAAAAAGCTTAACAAATGCCAGAGGCAGTACACTGTAACTGAAAAAGAGTGTTACGCTGCTGTTTTAGCCGTAAAAAAGTTCAGGGCATACATTGAGGGCCAAGAATTCACAATCATTACAGATCATGCCTCCTTAAAGTGGCTAATGTCGCAGGCTGATCTTAGCTCCCGATTGGCTCGCTGGTCCTTAAAGTTGCAGGGATTTGAATTTAAAATCTTACACCGAAAAGGGAGTGATAACATAGTCCCCGATGCCTTGTCCCGTACGCACTCAGAAGACTTGTCCTTCTTGGCAATTGATAGCATGTTGGTCGACCCTGATTCTCCTGAGTTCAAATCACCAGAATATCAGTCAATTAAAGAGAAGATTAGGTTGAACAGTTCTCGATTGCCTGATCTGAAAATCAAAGATGAACGCATCTTTCGGCGTGCGGAACATGCCGATGGAACCAAGATCACAGACGATTCCTGCTGGAAACTTTGGATACCCCCATCCCTTGTGTGCCCACAGTGGGATAAATAAAACCCTTGAAAGACTCAGGCGATCTTATTATTGGCCAAACTTAGCGGTGGATGTCAAAGAACTCATAAATAATTGCCATATCTGTAAAACCACGAAGCATCCAAATCAACCCTTAAAGCCACCAATGGGAAATACGGGATTACCTTCTCGATTCTTTCAAAAATTATTTGTAGACTTTTTAGGACCTTATCCGAAAAGCAAGTCAGGAAATATTGGCATCTTTGTCGTGTTAGACCATCTGTCAAAATTTCCATTTTTGAAGCCCGTACGAAAATTTACAGCAGATTCCATAAAACGCTTCCTGGAAGAAGACCTCTTTCACTGATTCGGGGTCCCCGAAACCATCGTAAGCGATAATGGGGTCCAATTTAAATCTCACACTTTTAACTCCCTGCTTGACAAATATAATATCTCTCATGTCTATACTGCCTTTTATTCTCCTCAAGCCAATGCTTCGGAGAGAGTAAATAGATCCGTTCTGGCGGCCATAAAAAGTTATGTTGACCCGGATCAACGTAATTGGGATGAGAAATTAAGCAGCATTTGCTGTGCACTTCGGTCTAGTTATCATTTAGCCATAAGCACTACCCCGTATCGGCTTGCTTTTGGACAGCATATGGTAACCGATGCCAGTAGCTATAAACTGATGCGTAACATAGACATGTTAGAAGATCGCGGTGTCCAATTTTCGCGAGAAGATTCCTTCGACATAATTCGCAGCAAAGCAAAAGGCTCTATACAGGCCCAGCACTTCCGAAATGCCAGATCCTATAACTTACGAACGAGACAAATTTCCTATAGGGATGGACAGGAAGTATATAGACGTAACTTTCAGCAAAGCAATTTCGCTAAGGGCTTTAGCGCAAAGTTAGCACCAACCTTTATAAAGTCCCGAGTGCGCAGGAAGCTAGGAAACTGCTATTACGAACTTGAAGATCTTAAAGGCCGCCTTGTAGGCAAATTTCATACCAAGGATATAAAACCTTGACATGAATTGTTACAAGCGCGGATCCCACTTTGGGTGTCCCACCCCAAGCGTGATTTAAGTGGGGGGGGATTATGTACTGCGCTTGTTGTAAGAACAAAAACGAGGGGTAACGTTGTGAGTTGCTGCGGACACCGCAACTCTACAGCTATACCCGATACTAATTCAGTACGGCTTTCCTCCGGCAGACGCTGCTAATATTAAACGACACGAAAAAGAGTGCGTGTGAGAGAGACAGAAAATCAGTCTGAGCGTGACGTCGGGCGCTGCGTAGCCACTGAAAATTGATTTCTTGCTTTTGGCTACAAAAATGATCCGATCTGATCCAGATTCAGCAATCTGATAGATATGGTCGTTATCTATGATTCTGCGTTTTTAGTTTTCTCGAATGTGCAATATTGTGGATGCAACAGATTTTCGTCCTTTGTGGGGGCCGAAGGGGTGGGGCGAAATTCTGAGATATACGTTTTATAGTAAGATCTAACAGAAGTGCGGATACCAAATTTGGTTACTCTAGCCTTAATAGTCTCTGCGATTTGTGGATGCCCCAGATTTTCGTCCTTTGCGGGGGCGGAAGGGGGTGTGGCGAAATTTGGACACGAAACGGTCAAGGTCCGATATCACAGGAGTGTGGATACCAAATTTGGTTGCTCTGGCTCTTATAGGTTTTGAGATCCTTGAACTCATATTTTGCAATTGGCAAAGCCGACCATGTTAGAGAGAGACAGAGCGAGAAAGAATGAAATTGTTTTCTTGATTCTGGCTATAATAATAATACGATCTGGTTGAGATCTTACACTCTAGAACATATAATTATCCTCTACGATTCTGCGTTTTTGGTTTTATCGTATCTTTAAAAATGTGGATGCCACAGATTTTCGTCCTTTGTGGGGGCGGAAGTGGGCGGGGCGAAGTTTTGAAATATTTTTGTAGCAGTGACATATCACAGAAGTCTGGATCCAAACCATCGTTGCTCTAGATCTTATAGTCTTTGAGCACTAGGCGCTGAAGAGGACGGACGGACGGACGGACGAACAGGCGGACAGACAGACAGGGCTCAATCGACTCGGCTATTGATGCTGATCAAGAATATATATACTTTATGGGGTCGGAAACGATTCCTTCTGGACGTTACACACATCCACTTTTCCCACAAATCTAATATACCCCAATACTCATTTTGAGTATCGGGTATAAAAATTGTTTGCATCGACGTCTTAATTATACCCGATACTCAAAATGAGTATTGGGGTATATTAGATTTGTGGTAAAAGTGGATGTGTGTAACGTCCAGAAGGAATCGTTTCCGACCCATAAAGTTTATATATTCTTGATCAGCATCAATAGCCGAGTCGATTGAGCCCTGTCTGTCTGTCCTTCCGTCCGTCTGTCCGTCCGTCCGTCTGTCCGTCTGTCCGTCCCCTTCAGCGCCTAGTGCTCAAAGACTATAAGAGCTAGAGCAACGATGTTTTGGATCCAGACTTCTGTGATATGTCACTGCTACAAGAATATTTCAAAACTTTGCCCCGCCCACTTCCGCCCCCACAAAGGACGAAAATCTGTGGCATCCACAATTTTAAAGATATGAGAAAACCAAAAACGTAGAGTTGTAGAGAATGACCATATCTTTAAGACTGCGGAATCTGAATTGGATCGTATTGTTATTATAGCCAGCATCAAGAAAACAATTTCATTTTTTCTCGCCCTGTCTCTCTCTAACACACACGTAGCATAGGCGGCTTTGCTTAGAGTAAAACATTAGCGTCTAAATCTCAGAGACTACAAAAGCTAGAGCAACCAAATTTGGTATCCACCCTCCTAATATATCGGACCGAGACGAGTTTGTTTCAAAATTTCGCCACACCCCCTTCCGCCCCCGCAAAGGACGAAAATCTGGGGATATTCAAAAATCTCAGAGACTATTAAAGCTAGAGTAACCAAATTTGGTATCCGCACTCCTGTTAGATCTCACTATAAAACGTTTATCTCGAAATTTCGCCTCACCCCCTTCCGCCCCCACAAAGGACGAAAATCTGTTGCATCCACAATATTGCACATTCAAGAAAACTAAAAACGCAGAATCATAGATAATGACCATATCTATCAGATTACTGAATCTGGATTAAATCAGATCATTTTTATAGCCAAAAGGAACAAATCAATTTGCACTGGCTACGCAGCACCCGACGTCACGCTCAGACTGATTTTCTGTCTCTCTCGCATGCACTCCTTGTCGTGTCGTTTAATATTAGCGGCGTCTGCCGGAGGAGAGCCATACTGACTTAGTATCGGGTATAACTGTAGAGGTGCGGTGTCCGCAGCAACTCACAACGTTCCCCCTCGTCTCTTTTTGTTGTTGTGCTCTCCCAATAAAATTACATTTACAGCAATTACAGCAAGCGGATCGTCTTCGACAAAAGCGCTTTTGGAGATGGATGGCACGTAAGTGAAAGAATATTGCTTTAATCTAAATAAAATGCATACATGAGCGTGAGAGAAGGAGAGGTATAGGAAAGAAGGAAGGGGAGAGGTAAAACAGTTGGGCAGATCCACATGCCGGAAGAGATAGCAAGAACAGTAACCGTGGGTTTTTTGTTGTTGGCATAAATGCTCTTTTAAATTTGTATGCCAGTTTAGCGGCTACCTCCTATATACATATACTGTTTATTATACCCGATACTCAAAATGAGTATTGGGGTATATTAGATTTGTGGTAAAAGTGGATGTGTGTAACGTCCAGAAGGAATCGTTTCCGACCCCATAAAGTATATATATTCTTGATCAGCATCAATAGCCGAGTCGATTGAGCCCTGTCTGTCTGTCCGTCTGTCCGTCCGTCCGTCCGTCCCCTTCAGCGCCGAGTTCTCAAAGACTATAAGAGCTAGAGCAACGATGTTTTGGATCCAGACATCTGTGATATGTCACTGCTACAAAAATATTTCAAAACTTTGCCCCGCCCCCTTCCGCCCCCACAAAGGACGAAAATCTGTGGCATCCACATTTTTAAAGATACGATAAAACCAAAACGCAGAATCGTAGAGGATGACTATATGTTCTAGAGTGTAAAATCTCAACCAGATCGTATAATTATTATAGCCAGAATCAAGAAAACAATTTCATTCTTTCTCGCTCTGTCTCTCTCTAACACACAGGTTTCATGGTCGGCTTTGCCAATTGCAAAATATGAGTTCAAGGATCTCAGAACCTATAAGAGCCAGAGCAACCAAATTTGGTATCCACACTCCTGTGATATCGGACCTTGACCGTTTCGTGTCCAAATTTCGCCACACCCCCTTCCGCCCCCGCAAAGGACGAAAATCTGGGGCATCCACAAATCTCAGAGACTATTAAGGCTAGAGTAACCAAATTTGGTATCCGCACTTCTGTTAGATCTCACTATAAAACGTATATCTCAGAATTTCGCCCCACCCCCTTCCGCCCCCACAAAGAACGAAAATCTGTTGCATCCACAATATTGCACATTCGAGAAAACTAAAAACGCAGAATCATAGATAATGACTATATCTATCAGATTGCTGAATCTGGATCAGATCGGATCATTTTTGTAGCCAAAAGCAAGAAATCAATTTGCAGTGGCCACGCAGCGCCCGCGTCACGCTCAGACTGATTTTCTGTCTCTCTCGCACGCACTCTTTGTCGTGTGGTTCAATATTGGCGGGGTCTGCCGCAGGAGAGCCATACTGACTTAGTATCGGGTATAACTGTAGAGTTGCGGTGTACCCTAAAATTATGCTACGCGAATAGGCTAAGTCTTCTGTTGGGTCCAAGAAAGCTAAGCTTTTAACACGCCATCTACTGGGTGCACTTCGTCACCGTGGGCTGCCCATATTATTTTGTTTGGCTGACGTTTTAATCGGCCTCTTCCTCCACTGTCATTTCGACAAATCGAAAAGAAATAGGGAAGAACGAGGGGATGAGGCCTTGATTTCCGGGAGAAGCAGCTCTCTCTCTCCTCGTGGTATCCGAACAGTACGGACGTACTTATCCAGCACAAAACGAGGGGGAACGTTGTGAGTTGCTGCGTACACCGCAACTCTACAGTTATACCCGATACTAATTCAGTATGGCTTTCCTCCGGCAGACGCTGCTAATATTAAACGACACGACAAAGAGTGCGTGCGAGAGAGACAGAAAATCAGTCTGAGCGTGACGTCGGGCGCTGCGTGGCCACTGCAAATTGATTTCTTGCTTTTGGCTACAAATGTGATCCGATATGTTCCAGATTCAGCAATCTGATAGATATAGTTATTATCTATGATTCTGCGTTTTTAGTTTTCTTGAATGTGCAATATTGTGGATGCAACAGATTTTCGTTCTTTGTGGGGGCGGAAAAGGGTGGGGCGAAATTCTAAGATATACGTTTTATAGTGAGATCTAACAGAAGTGCGGATACCAAATTTGGTTACTCTAGCCTTAATAGTCTCTGAGATTTGTGGATGCCCCAGATTTTCGTCCTTTGCGGGGGCGGAAGGGGGTGTGGCGAAATTTGGACACGAAACGGTCAAGGTCCGATATCACAGGAGTGTGGATACCAAATTTGGTTGCTCTGGCTCTTATAGGTTCTGAGATCCTTGAACTCATATTTTGCAATTGGCAAAGCCGACCATGAAACCTGTGTGTTAGAGAGAGACAGAGCGAGAAAGAATGAAATTGTTTTCTTGATTCTGGCTATAATAATTATACGATCTGGTTGAGACTTCACACTCTAGAACATATAGTCATCCTCTACGATTCTGCGTTTTTGGTTTTATCGTATCTTTAAAAATGTGGATGCCACAGATTTTCGTCCTTTGTGGGGGCGGAAGTGGGCGGGACAAAGTTTTGAAATATTTTTGTAGCAGTGACATATCACAGATGTCTGGATCCAAAACATCGTTGCTCTAGCTCTTATAGTCTTTGAGCACTAGGCGCTGAAGGGGACGGACGGACAGACGGACGGACGGACAGACGGACAGACAGACAGGGCTCAATCGACTCGGCTATTGATGCTGATCAAGAATATATATACTTTATAGGGTCGGAAACGATTCCTTCTGGACGTTACACACATCCACTTTTACCACAAATCTAATATACCCCAATACTCATTTTGAGTATCGGGTATAACGAGGGGGAACGTTGTGAGTTGCTGCGGACACCGCAACTCTACAGTTATACCCGATACTAATTCAGTATGGCTTTCCTCCGGCAGACGCTGCTAATATTAAACGACACGACAAAGAGTGCGTGCGAGAGAGACAGAAAATCAGTCTGAGCGTGACGTCGGGCGCTGCGTAGCCAGTGCAAATTGATTTGTTCCTTTTGGCTATAAAAATTATCTGATCTGGTCCAGATTCAGCAATCTGATAGATATGGTCGTTATCTATGATTCTGCGTTTTTAGTTTTCTCGAATGTGCAATATTGTGGATGCAACAGATTTTCGTCCTTTGTGGGGGCGGAAGGGGGTGGGGCGAAATTCTGAGATATACGTTTTATAGTGAGATCTAGCAGAAGTGCGGACACCAAATTTGGTTACTCTAGCCTTAATAGTCTCTGAGATTTGTGGATGCCCCAGATTTTCGTCCTTTTCGGGGCGGAAGGGGGTGTGGCGAAATTTGGACACGAAACGGTCAAGGTCCGATATCACAGGAGTGTGGATACCAAATTTGGTTGCTCTGGCTCTTATAGGTTCTGAGATCCTTGAACTCATATTTTGCAATTGGCAAAGCCGACCATGAAACCTGTGTGTTAGAGAGAGACAGAGCGAGAAAGAATGAAATTGTTTTCTTGATTCTGGCTATAATAATTATACGATCTGGTTGAGATTTTACAATCTAGAACATATAGTCATCCTCTACGATTCTGCGTTTTTGGTTTTATCGTATCTTTAAAAATGTGGATGCCACAGATTTTCGTCCTTTGTGGGGGCGGAATAGGGCGGGGCGAAGTTTTGAACAACAATCGTTGTATGTGATATGCTACAATGTATAGACCGGGAAATGAACTATATGTGCCAAATAATTGCAATTAATGCAATCTAATCATCTGTAATCAGCGCCGTAATACAGTGAAGCTAATAAACTCAATAAACTCTGGACCACGCAGCTAAAATCTAGCTGCAATAAAAGAGGAAAGAAAAGCAAGGCTACTGACGCAACTGGACCAGGCCACCATACTGACGCACTTGCTCCAAGATTGACGACCTACAATATGGATTTATTGGACAACTCGGCAAGAAAAACATCAGCCGAAGCGGGTGAGTTGGAGATGGACTCGCCAGAGAGTTCCCAGAGTTCCTTGGGAGCGACGGTTCTGGAGTTTGAGCGTCGCTTCTTGGACAGGAGTCTATATGTAAAAAAAATGCCGCCAATCCCAAAAAAAACAAAAACTGACGCTTGCATACATGAACAATCATCAAAGACACCGACAAAGACGCCGACAAAAATTGCTCCCAGAAGCGAAAGCGCAACGGCTGCCAAAGATAGCGGCGCTTTCGCTCTCACCAAAGAGCATTTAAATGCACACAATAAAAACAAGAACTACGCCATATGTTTTCGCGCCAAACAATCGAAACAACTCACTCAAGCATCATAGAGAGCGACGCTTGCGCCCTCTCAGCATCTGAACCCTCGGCGCAAAAACAAAACGAAAGCGCGTCTCTGCAAGCCCTAGAACGTTTGCCGCCAAACATGCAGGTTAACGTACCCAATTCTATTGAGCTCTTATACGAGTTGTAAACAATCTTTGGCTTTCCAAAACGAAATCAATTTCAATCTTGGGCCTCCGCCTAATTGATTTCTAAGATGTACAATCTCAAGGGCTCCCGCCGCAATCCCAATCTTTGACACTCGCCTAAATGGAAAACCAATGTTTGCCCACACCCGGCTTCTCATAAACAATCTCACTCCCGGCTTTCTGCAGATCCTGCACCTTAGGCATTTTACAGTTCTCTCTTTGGATGACGAAATCCAATACTCGGGATGGCGAAATCAATTGTAATGTTTATAGAAAAACTATTCCCGAAAGGGATCAACGATGCAAAGATCAGAAAGTTCAAGTCAGTCTTGATCCAGAAGCGACACCGCAAAGTCGAGCTAAAAATTAAGATCGCGCAAACCCTTTGCCCGGAATCCTTTGTGACCCTCTACTTAAATCTATATCAGTGAAGTTAGAAGTAAAATAAAAACTTTTTAAAAACACAATCCGCTACCGCAGTTATTTAATTGGCGCCCAACGTGGGGCGACGTTCTACAAAAAGCACCGAATAATAAAAGTGTTGCGTCGTGCCGAAACCCGAAGGACAATTAATTAATGGAATAAATCCTTCAGATATAAAACCGCGGAGTGACTGTGAGATATAAGATAAAAAAAGTGAGATAAAAAGGAAACAAACCGGAGCTTAGGGTGTGCAAAAATAAATACAATATACAATACAAAATACAAATAAATACAAAAGCTAATCAAGACAATTCAAAAATAAAAAAAAACCAAAAAAACCAAAGTTTTTAAACAAAACCAACCAAACCAAAACACAAAGAAAGTGAAACTATCAGCTAAACCAAAGAAGGAAGACCCCCAGAAGACCCAGTTAAACAAAGAAATTTAAAAAGGAAGACCCGTTCGAAGACCTGTCAGCCAAATCAAGAAGGAAGACCCGTTCGAAGATCTGTCAGCCAAACTAAGAAGGACGACCCCTACCGGATAGTCCGTGAGCAAAAGTTGTATTAATAAATATATAAGTTCAATAAGGTTATATTAGATTATAAAAACAAACATATAAGAAAAATTTAAGGTGGATCAACTAACTTTAGATTTTGAAAAACTAAAAATGATTAACTCACAAACAAGGACCGATCTCACTGCAGATCTGGTCAAACAATTGATAGCACTTCAAATTTCACAAGTACAGGAGAAAATTGTAAATTTAAAACAACAAATAGAAACTAAATCCGATCAGTTATCAGATTATCAGGCAGAAGCAATAGACGAGACAATAAAAGATGACACCACATTAAAGGTAATAGAATCCCTACCAATTTTCAATGGTGGATTAAACCAATACGTAGGATGGAGGGAAGCTGCAGAAACTGCAGTGAAGTTAAATAAGAAAGGAAGTAAGCAATATTATATTGCCATAACAATTTTGAGAAACAAAATAACAGGACCAGCACATGACGCACTGACCAACCACGGGACAGTTTTAAATTTTGATGCCATACTTTCACGACTTTAATTTGTTTACAGTGACAAGAGACCAATTTACATAATAGAACAGGAGTTAAGCGTTCTCCGACAAGGGAACCTTTCAATAATAGATTTCTATAACGAGGTTAACAAGAAAATGACCTTGTTAATAAATAAGACAATAATGACTCACGGAAAGGACAGTGAAATCACGAAAGAATCAAATAAGAAAATTAGAGACAATGCCTTACGCATTTTTGTCACTGGTCTAAACGGCGGCATTGCAGAAATCCTATTTTCATTGCATCCCCAGATTTACCGAATGCCTTGGCAAAGGTACAGGAATTGCAATCAAATAACATTCGGGCCCAATTTGCCTACCAATTCAGTGGCCCCAGGAATTCAGGGAATAATAACTACAATACATTAAGATTCAACCAACGACAACCAAGGACTAATAGTTCACCATTCGACCAAAAAAGGGATCTTCAGAGGAATAACATGTCATGGGGACAACCCTATTTCTTGGGTAATAGACAACAAAATCAGGCCCAGAACCAATGGATGTAGACGAATTAATACAAATCAAGAACCGACAGAACAGCAATCAATTCAGGGGAAATAATAATAATAGAAATTATCGGTAGAATACTAACGGTTATTATAGGAGAAATAATAACAATTATAACCAAGCTCAGCATTTTAGGGCAAACGTAGTACCGAATAATCAGTCTAACGAAACTCAGGCGCAAAAACGAAAGCCAAACGAAATGTCGGAACAACCGGCTAATAAAGCAATGCGGATAAATAACATTGAGGAGGACCATTTTTTAGATCAGCCCCCGAAGTAGGTCTGCCCTACTTAAAAAGAGTAAATAAAAAAATAAACAGAGAATTAAAAGTTTTGATAGATACGGGAGCAACTTCCTGTTATATAAAAAAGGGAATTTACGAAAATAAAAAAGAATTATCAATTTATAAGAAAGTTGCTACAGTGAATGGGTTTTCAATAATTAAATATTTCCATAATATAACTATTTTCAACACAAAACAAGTGTTTTATGAAATAGATGGAATGGAGGCAGATTTACTAATAGGATTTAACCTATTAAAGAAAATCGGAGCTGTTATTGATACAGGAAAGGGGACTTTAAGTTATAAAGACAATGAGGAGAAACTAATATATGACGAGGTCCTTTCTTTAAACAAATTAACCTTTATAGAAGGAAAAACCATCCTTCCGTTGAAGGAATATATAATAAAAAAATATTTTGAAGAAGAAAAAGAAATGAAAAGTGATTCAGTAAAGGTAGAAGGAAGTTTATATAGCTTGGGATCAAAAAATCCTGAGCACGCCGACGAAGAATTATCCGTCAATAGTTTGGGATTCAAATATCCTGAACCCGTCGTCGTTGAATTATCCGACATCCAAAGTTTTAATAGTTTGGGATTAAAATATCCTGAGCACGCCATCGTTGAATTATCCGACACTAAAAGTTCGAATAGTTTGGGATTAAAGAATCCTGAACACGCCGTCGTTGAATTATCCGACAATGAACAATTTAAAAGTTTGGGATGCAAAAATCCTGAACGCGCCGTCGTAGAAATATCCGACATTCAAAATTATGCAAATTCTGAATTGAAAAAAATGAAATTGTATAACACAATAACCTACAAAGAGGACAATTTAGAAAATCTCAGAGAGAAAATGGTATCTATCATCGAAGAAGACCATGCCAATATAAATTTACAGTTACCGTTCAGAACGGATATAAAAGGAGAGATTAACACTGAACATGATAGACCGGTATATGGCAAGCAGTATCCATACGCTTATTCGGTTAACGATTTCGTTAATAACGAAATAAGTAAAATGTTAGATGAAGGTATAATCAGACCTAGTAAAAGCCCATATAATTCACCGGTAATAGTAGTACCAAAGAAGGGAGTAAATGAGGACGGAACTCCTTAACATAGATTAGTAATAGACTTTAAGAAACTTAATGAAAACACCATACCGGATAGATACCCTATGCAAGATCCTTCAGTAATCCTTGCCAATTTAGGTAAGGCAAAGTATTTCTCGGCCATTGATTTAGAGTCAGGTTTCTATCAGATTTTAATGAGGGAATCAGATATTGAAAAAACATCTTTTTCCATAAATAACGGCAAATATGAATTTCTAAGAATGCCTATGGGATTGACGAACGCTCCCAGAATTTTCCAAAGGGCAATGGACGATATACTTAGAGAACAAGTTGGGAAAACTTGTCACGTCTCTATGGACGATATAATAATATTTTCAAAAACTATAGAACAACATTATAAAGATCTAATTCATATAATACAGATATTGCAAAACGCTAACATGAAAATTTCCCTAGAAAAGTCTAAATTCTTTCAATTGGAAACCAAATTTCTGGGATACATTGTTTCCCAAAATATCATTAAAACAGATCCAGACAAAATCCCCACAATACAAAACTATCCAATTCCTAAAAATATCAGAGAGCTACGTAGCTTCTTAGGACTAACAGGGTATTACAGAAAATTATGCTACAATTGCCAAACCATTAACAAAATATCTGAGTGGAGTAAATGGGAAAGTTTCACGAAGGGCATCCAAGAAAACATTAATACAGCTGGATGAACCAGCAATGGGAGCATTTAATAATTTAAAGGACAGTTTAATAGCACATATTGAATTAGTACAACCAGATTACAATAAAAAATTCACATTTACCACAGATGCATCGGACATAGCAATAGGTGCAGTTTTGTCGCAAGATGGGAATCCCATAACATTTATTTCTAAAACTTTAAGTAAAACCGAGCAATTATATCCTACTAATAAAAAGGAATTATTAGCTATTGTATGGGCATTAAAAAATTTGCGAAATTATTTATACGGAGTGAATGGAATTGAAATACATACAGATCTGGTGATCTTTGTCCTTTGCAATGTCGCAAAAAAATCCAAATGTTGAAATGAAACGTTGGTATTACTTCATAGAAAGTTTCACACCAAAAATCATTTATAAGCCAGGCTCAACTAACGTAGTAGCGGACGCTTTATCTCGGATTAAAATAAATCATATGACAGATAGTGATGTCGACCAGACAGAATCAGAATCAGACATAAATACCCAGCATTCAGCAGAGAGTAATTTTGAAAACGTCATTCAAGAGACTAGCAAGCCTGTAAACCAATTTAAACAGCAGCTACTATTAGCGCAAGGGAGATTCACAGTTCATGAGTTAGTAAGAGTTTATGAAAATACCCGACATATTATTGAATTTGATACGGTAGACAATCTGCTAATCATTTTAAAAGAATTTATTCAGCCTCACTTAACCACAGGAATACACTGCACTTTAGAAGATTTATACCTTATCCAAAATAAGCTAAAGGAAAACTTCATAAATAAATTTCTCTTCACGAGAAAGTTCCTCCAAGATGTAGTAAATTCAGAAGATAAAGCTATAATTATAGAAGAAACACATTGCAGAGCCCATAGAGGACTAGACGAAAATTACAAACAAATAACTAAGCTGTATTATTGGCCAAACCTGCACAAAAAATTAAAAGAATATATAAAAAATTGTGAGATCTGTAACAAAAACAAATATCACAGACACCCTGTAAAAATTCCAATTGGGGAAGCTCCCATTCCAGCAAAAGAAGGAGATCAATTACACTTAGACATATACTATGCCCAAAACCTAACATTCATAACTTGTATAGATTCTTATTCCAAATACTTGGTGGTCAAGGAAATTCAAAGTAAATTAAACATTGAAAATAAGGTAATGGAAATTTTGCAACACTTTCCGTTAGCAACATCTTTAATGACTGACAACGAACCAAGCTTTACTTCAGCACAATTTAGATCATTCATACAAAGAAGTAACTTAACTATTTATTATGCTGATCCCAGACACAGCACCTCAAATGGTCAGGTAGAAAGGGTACATTCCACACTAACAGAAATAGCGCGGTGCATCAAGGATGAACTAAATCTAACAGATTATTCAGAAATAATAATAAGGGCGGCACTGAAATATAACCTGACGATACATTCAACGACCAATCAAATGCCATATGACATATTGTATAACAAAATAGAACACAAGCATAATCCAATATTACTTAAGGAAGCTCAGACCAAAATGCTTAAGCTACATAACAAAGATAGAAGAGAAAAAGATTTTAAAATAGGAGAAGTAGTTTATGAAAAGAAATTCGGGGAAAGAAATAAACTTCAATCCCGATACAAAAAGCAGGTAGTTAAGGAAAATCGACCGAATAAAATTATAATCAACAATAGAAACAGAATTATACATAAAGATAACATCAAATATTAAATATTTTCATGACGACTTTTTGAAAATACAAAATAAAGTAAATGAATGAACTGAAAATAATAATAAACAATTTGTAATAAATTCCAAATTTTTCAAAGAAATTGAATTGCTATCAAATTCATTAAAAAATGTCATCTTCAATGAAGAAACGATACTGAGAAAGCATCGTTTAAAATTAATAACTTTTGACCTACTAAATTTAGTTGATACCATAACCCTCTTAAAAGTAAACATTTTCAATACAAAAATTTTAAATAAAAACGGTTGAACGGGCGTTAAATTTATATTAATGGCTGGCTGTTGTTGCGGCTGATGAACCTCCGTCTCCATCTGTTGTCTTTCTGACTCCGTCATTTGTGGCTCCCTATGTTGTTGGACCTCACACTGTTGACCAACCGTCGGCGACTCTTGCTCTGACTCCATCTGTCGGGTCTCCTGATGTAGTCTTTTGGCAAATCGGCTCTTGAACATAGGCGTATTTAATGTCAGGCAGGCAATATCGTCATCATCCGAATCCGTTTCGATCGCCGCGCATCTTCGTTTGAGCGGCGAGCGAAACGAATTTGTAGTCAAGTTGGCCTTTGCTATAGGGGTAAGGGGCAGGGGCAGGGGCGGCATGAAAAACATCCTGTTGAACTGTCTGATCTGCTGGACATTGCAACGGTTAAAATAATTCGAAATGCTGATTTAATAATCATTTACATAAAATATCCTCAAATTAAAGATATTTGCAAGTTACCATGCAAGAGCCATCCCACAAAATGATGGAATGTTAGTTATAAGTGAAAAAGTTTGTGAATGTAAGGAGAAATACTATTTAATGAATAATTTTAAAAGTGAAACTTTTAACAATTACGCACAAATAAATTTAAAGAAGACCTGTTTCACCAATTTACTTAATGGCTTTAAAGCCAACTGCACTAAAAAAAGGGAAAAAAACAAAGAAATAGACATCATTCAGGATGGTGCCATATTAGTTTCAGGCAAAAATATCGTAGACAATACTACTTTGTTAGGATCGTATCTCCTTATATTCAACAACACAATTGTAATAAATAATATAACCCACATAAATGATAAGGGTAAAATTCTAAGATATATATCGCATCATAGATATAGCGATTTTGAATTAGTTGATTATATACAATCGAATGATAAGCAATTTTCTTTTGATAATGTTAATATTTTAAATCCCCTTATAACATTAGGTAATACGGCCTTACCATTAACAACATTATTCTTAATCATTTTGATATTGATAATGTTATTTTACTTCGGCTATAAATTAACCAAATTTGTACTTATTAAATCAATAAGAATACCGTCAGAAGAAATAGTGGAAAGCAACATTCAAATACTGTCAGAAGAAATTAGAGCTCTATCAGAACTTCAAAATGTATCGGGACGAAACATTTAAGAATGGGGGGAGTTAACCTACCCAATTCTATTGAGCTCTTATACGAGTTGAAAACAATCTTTGGCTTTCCAAAACGAAAACAATTTCAATCTTGGACCTCCGCCTCATTGATTTCTAAGATGTACAATCTCAAGGGCTCCCGCCGCAATCCCAATCTTTGACACTCGCCTAAATGGAAAACCAATGTTTGCCCACACCCGGCTTCTCATAAACAATCTCACTCCCGGCTTTCTGCAGATCCTGAACTTTAGTCATTTTACAGTTCTCTCTTTGGATGACGAAATCCAATAATCGGGATGGCGAAATCAATTGAAATGTTTATAGAAAAACTATTCCCGAAAGGGATCAACGATGCAAAGATCAGAAAGTTCAAGTCAGTCTTGATCCAGAAGCGACACCGCAAAGTCGAGCTAAAAATTAAGATCGCGCAAACCCTTTGCCCGGAATCCTTTGTGACCCTCTACTTAAATCTATATCAGTGAAGTTAGAAGTAAAATAAAAACTTTTTAAAAACACAATCCGCTACCGCAGTTATTTAATTTGCACACAAGCACACATGACAAAAAGAGAGATGCTTGCTCTCTCCCGCCGACAAAGCCGACAACGCCGAAACAAAACGCAAAACGAAACACAAACACAAACAGCAAACCAAACGAAGCTACCCTGACCTACGCCAGCACCAAAACAAAAACGAGGGGGAACGTTGTGAGTTGCTGCGTACACCGCAACTCTACAGTTATACCCGATACTAAGTCAGTATGGTTCTCCTCCGGCAGACGCCGCTAATATTAAACGACACGACAAAGAGTGCGTGCGAGAGAGACAGAAAATCAGTCTGAGCGTGACGTCGGGCGCTGCGTGGCCACTGCAAATTGATTTCTTGCTTTTGGCTACAAAAATGATCCGATCTGATCCAGATTCAGCAATCTAATAGATATAGTCATTATCTATAATTCTGCGTTTTTAGTTTTCTCGAATGTGCAATATTGTGGATGCAACAGATTTTCGTTCTTTGTGGGGCGGAAGGGGGTGGGGCGAAATTCTGAGATATACGTTTTATAGTGAGATCTAACAGAAGTTCGGATACCAAATTTGGTTACTCTAGCCTTAATAGTCTCTGAGATTTGTGGATGCGCCAGATTTTCACCTTTGCGGTGGCGGAAGGGGGTGTGGCGAAATTTGGACACGAAACGGTCAAGGTCCGATATCACAGGAGTGTGGATACCAAATTTGGTTGCTCTGGATCTTATAGGTTCTGAGATCCTTGAACTCATATTTTGCAATTGGCAAAGCCGACCATGAAACCTGTGTGTTAGAGAGAGACAGAGCGAGAAAGAATGAAATTGTTTTCTTGATTCTGGCTATAATAATTATACGATCTGATTGAGATTTTACACTCTAGAACATATAGTCATCTTCTACGGTTCTGCATTTTTGGTTTTATCGTATCTTTAAAAATGTGGATGCCACAGATTTTCGTCCTTTGTGGGGGCGGAAGTGGGCGGGGCAAAGTTTTGAAATATTTTTGTAGCAGTGACATATCACGTCCGGACGGACGGACGGACGGACGGACGGACGGACGGACGGACGGACGGACGGACGGACGGACGGACAGACGGACAGACAGACAGGGCTCAATCGACTCGGCTATTGATGCTGATCAAGAATATATATACTTTATGGGGTCGGAAACGATTCCTTCTGGACGTTACACACATCCACTTTTACCACAAATCTAATATACCCCAATACTCATTTTGAGTATCGGGTATAACGAGGGGGAACGTTGTGAGTTGCTGCGGACACCGCAACTCTACAGTTATACCCGATACTAATTCAGTATGGCTTTCCTCCGGCAGACGCTGCTAATATTAAACGACACGACAAAGAGTGCGTGCGAGAGAGACAGAAAATCAGTATGAGCGTGACGTCGGGCGCTGCGTAGCCAGTGCAAATTGATTTGTTCCTTTTGGCTATAAAAATTATCTGATCTGGTCCAGATTCAGCAATCTGATAGATATGGTCGTTATCTATGATTCTGCGTTTTTAGTTTTCTCGAATGTGCAATATTGTGGATGCAACAGATTTTCGTCCTTTGTGGGGGCGGAAGGGGGTGGGGCGAAATTCTGAGATATACGTTTTATAGTGAGATCTAACAGAAGTGCGGATACCAAATTTGGTTACTCTAGCCTTAATAGTCTCTGAGATTTGTGGATGCCCCAGATTTTCGTCCTTTGGGGGGGCGGAAGGGGGTGTGGCGAAATTTGGACACGAAACGGTCAAGGTCCGATATCACAGGAGTGTGGATACCAAATTTGGTTGCTCTGGCTCTTATAGGTTCTGAGATCCTTGAACTCATATTTTGCAATTGGCAAAGCCGACCATGAAACCTGTGTGTTAGAGAGAGACAGAGCGAGAAAGAATGAAATTGTTTTCTTGATTCTGGCTATAATAATTATACGATCTGGTTGAGATTTTACACACTAGAACATATAGGCATCCTCTACGATTCTGCGTTTTTGGTTTTATCGTATCTTTAAAAATGTGGATGCCACAGAATTTCGTCCTTTGTGGGGGCGGAAGTGGGCGGGGCGAAGTTTTGAACAACAATCGTTGTATGTGATATGCTACAATGTATAAACCGGGAAATGAACTATATGTGCCAAATAATTGCAATTAATGCAATCTAATCATCTGTAATCAGCGCCGTAATACAGTGAAGCCAATAAACTCAATAAACTCTGGACCACGCAGCTAAAATCTAGCTGCAATAAAAGAGGAAAGAAAAGCAAGGCTTCTGACGCAACTGGACCAGGCCACCATACTGACGCACTTGCTCCAAGATTGACGACCTACAATATGGATTTATTGGACAACTCGGCAAGAAAAACATCAGCCGAAGCGGGTGAGTTGGAGATGGACTCGCCAGAGAGTTCCCAGAGTTCCTTGGGAGCGACGGTTCTGGAGTTTGAGCGTCGCTTCTTGGACAGGAGTCTATATGTAAAAAAAATGCCGCCAATCCCAAAAAAAACAAAAACTGACGCTTGCATACATGAACAATCATCAAAGACACCGACAAAGACGCCGACAAAAATTGCTCCCAGAAGCGAAAGCGCAACGGCTGCCAAAGATAGCGGCGCTTTCGCTCTCACCAAAGAGCATTTAAATGCACACAATAAAAACAAGAACTACGCCCATATGTTTTCGCGCCAAACAATCGAAACAACTCACTCAAGCATCATAGAGATCGACGCTTGCGCTCTCTCAGCATCTGAACCCTCGGCGCAAAAACAAAACGAAAGCGCGTCTCTGCAAGCCCTAGAACGTTTGCCGCCAAACATGCAAGTTAACGTACCCAATTCTATTGAGCTCTTATACGAGTTGTAAACAATCTTTGGCTTTCCAAAACGAAAACAATTTCAATCTTGGGCCTCCGCCTAATTGATTTCTAAGATGTACAATCTCAAGGGCTCCCGCCGCAATCCCAATCTTTGACACTCGCCTAAATGGAAAACCAATGTTTGCCCACACCCGGCTTCTCATAAACAATCTCACTCCCGGCTTTCTGCAGATCCTGCACTTTAGGCATTTTACAGTTCTCTCTTTGGATGACGAAATCCAATACTCGGGATGGCGAAATCAAAGTCGAATCCTTTGTGACCCTCTACTTAAATCTATATCAGTGAAGTTAGAAGTAAAATAAAAACTTTTTAAAAACACAATCCGCCACCGCAGTTATTTAATTGGCGACCAACGTGGGGCGACGTTGTATAAAAAGCACCGAATAATAAAAGTGTTGCGTCGTGCCGAAACCCGAAGGACAATTAATTAATGGAATAAATCCTTCAGATATAAAAACGCGGAGTGACTGTGAGATATAAGATAAAAAAAGTGAGATAAAAAGGAAACAAACCGGAGCTTAGGGTGTGCAAAAATAAATACAATATACAATACAAAATACAAAAGCTAATCAAGACAATTCAAAAATACAAAAAAACCAAAAAAACCAAAGTTTTTAAACAAAACCAACCAAACCAAAACACAAAGAAAGTGAAACTATCAGCTAAACCAAAGAAGGAAGACCCCCAGAAGACCCAGTTAAACAAAGAAATTTAAAAAGGAAGACCCGTTCGAAGACCTGTCAGCCAAATCAAGAAGGAAGACCCGTTCGAAGATCTGTCAGCCAAACTAAGAAGGACGACCCCTACCGGATAGTCCGTGAGCAAAAGTTGTATAAATAAATATATAAGTTCAATTAGGTTATATTAGATTATAAAAACAAACATATAAGAAAAATTTAAGGTGGATCAACTAACTTTAGATTTTGAAAAACTAAAAATGATTAACTCACAAACAAGGACCGATCTCACTGCAGATCTGGTCAAACAATTGATAGCACTTCAAATTTCACAAGTACAGGAGAAAATTGTAAATTTAAAACAACAAATAGAAACTAAATCCGATCAGTTATCAGATTATCAGGCAGAAGCAATAGACGAGACAATAAAAGATGACACCACATTAAAGGTAATAGAATCCCTACCAATTTTCAATGGTGGATTAAACCAATACGTAGGATGGAGGGAAGCTGCAGAAACTGCAGTGAAGTTAAATAAGAAAGGAAGTAAGCAATATTATATTGCCATAACAATTTTGAGAAACAAAATAACAGGACCAGCACATGACGCACTGACCAACCACGGGACAGTTTTAAATTTTGATGCCATACTTTCACGACTTGACTTTGTTTACAGTGACAAGAGACCAATTTACATAATAGAACAGGAGTTAAGCGTTCTCCGACAAGGGAACCTTTCAATAATAGATTTCTATAACGAGGTTAACAAGAAAATGACCTTGTTAATAAATAAGACAATAATGACTCACGGAAAGGACAGTGAAATCACGAAAGAATCAAATAAGAAAATTAGAGACAATGCCTTACGCATTTTTGTCACTGGTCTAAACGGCGGCATTGCAGAAATCCTATTTTCATTGCATCCCCCAGATTTACCGAATGCCTTGGCAAAGGTACAGGAATTGCAATCAAATAACATTCGGGCCCAATTTGCCTACCAATTCAGTGGCCCCAGAAATTCAATACATTAAGATTCAACCAACGACAACCAAGGACTAATAGTTCACCATTCGACCAAAAAAGGGATCTTCAGAGGAATAACATGTCATGGGGACAACCCTATTTCTTGGGTAATAGACAACAAAATCAGGCCCCAGAACCAATGGATGTAGACGAATTAATACAAATCAAGAACCGACAGAACAGCAATCAATTCAGGGGAAATAATAATAATAGAAATTATCGGGAGAATACTAACGGTTATTATAGGAGAAATAATAACAATTATAACCAAGCTCAGCATTTTAGGGCAAACGTAGTACCGAATAATCAGTCTAACGAAAGCCAAACGAAATGTCGGAACAACCGGCTAATAAAGCAATGCGGATAAATAACATTGAGGAGGACCATTTTTTAGATCAGCCCCCGAAGTAGGTCTGCCCTACTTAAAAAGAGTAAATAAAAAAATAAACAGAGAATTAAAAGTTTTGATAGATACGGGAGCAACTTCCTGTTATATAAAAAAGGGAATTTACGAAAATAAAAAAGAATTATCAATTTATAAGAAAGTTGCTACAGTGAATGGGTTTTCAATAATTAAATATTTCCATAATATAACTATTTTCAACACAAAACAAGTGTTTTATGAAATAGATGGAATGGAGGCAGATTTACTAATAGGATTTAACCTATTAAAGAAAATCGGAGCTGTTATTGATACAGGAAAGGGGACTTTAAGTTATAAAGACAATGAGGAGAAACTAATATATGACGAGGTCCTTTCTTTAAACAAATTAACCTTTATAGAAGGAAAAACCATCCTTCCGTTGAAGGAATATATAATAAAAAAATATTTTGAAGAAGAAAAAGAAATGAAAAGTGATTCAGTAAAGGTAGAAGGAAGTTTATATAGCTTGGGATCAAAAAATCCTGAGCACGCCGACGAAGAATTATCCGTCAATAGTTTGGGATTCAAATATCCTGAACCCGTCGTCGTTGAATTATCCGACATCCAAAGTTTTAATAGTTTGGGATTAAAATATCCTGAGCACGCCATCGTTGAATTATCCGACACTAAAAGTTCGAATAGTTTGGGATTAAAGAATCCTGAACACGCCGTCGTTGAATTATCCGACAATGAACAATTTAAAAGTTTGGGATGCAAAAATCCTGAACGCGCCGTCGTAGAAATATCCGACATTCAAAATTATGCAAATTCTGAATTGAAAAAAATGAAATTGTATAACACAATAACCTACAAAGAGGACAATTTAGAAAATCTCAGAGAGAAAATGGTATCTATCATCGAAGAAGACCATGCCAATATAAATTTACAGTTACCGTTCAGAACGGATATAAAAGGAGAGATTAACACTGAACATGATAGACCGGTATATGGCAAGCAGTATCCATACGCTTATTCGGTTAACGATTTCGTTAATAACGAAATAAGTAAAATGTTAGATGAAGGTATAATCAGACCTAGTAAAAGCCCATATAATTCACCGGTAATAGTAGTACCAAAGAAGGGAGTAAATGAGGACGGAACTCCTTAACATAGATTAGTAATAGACTTTAAGAAACTTAATGAAAACACCATACCGGATAGATACCCTATGCAAGATCCTTCAGTAATCCTTGCCAATTTAGGTAAGGCAAAGTATTTCTCGGCCATTGATTTAGAGTCAGGTTTCTATCAGATTTTAATGAGGGAATCAGATATTGAAAAAACATCTTTTTCCATAAATAACGGCAAATATGAATTTCTAAGAATGCCTATGGGATTGACGAACGCTCCCAGAATTTTCCAAAGGGCAATGGACGATATACTTAGAGAACAAGTTGGGAAAACTTGTCACGTCTCTATGGACGATATAATAATATTTTCAAAAACTATAGAACAACATTATAAAGATCTAATTCATATAATACAGATATTGCAAAACGCTAACATGAAAATTTCCCTAGAAAAGTCTAAATTCTTTCAATTGGAAACCAAATTTCTGGGATACATTGTTAAATATCATTAAAACAGATCCAGACAAAATCCCCACAATACAAAACTATCCAATTCCTAAAAATATCAGAGAGCTACGTAGCTTCTTAGGACTAACAGGGTATTACAGAAAATTTGTCCGAAATTATGCTACAATTGCCAAACCATTAACAAAATATCTGAGTGGAGTAAATGGGAAAGTTTCACGAAGGGCATCCAAGAAAACATTAATACAGCTGGATGAACCAGCAATGGGAGCATTTAATAATTTAAAGGACAGTTTAATAGCACATATTGAATTAGTACAACCAGATTACAATAAAAAATTCACATTAACCACAGATGCATCGGACATAGCAATAGGTGCAGTTTTGTCGCAAGATGGGAATCCCATAACATTTATTTCTAAAACTTTAAGTAAAACCGAGCAATTATATCCTACTAATAAAAAGGAATTATTAGCTATTGTATGGGCATTAAAAAATTTGCGAAATTATTTATACGGAGTGAGTGGAATTGAAATACATACAGATCTGGTGATCTTTGTCCTTTGCAATGTCGCAAAAAAATCCAAATGTTGAAATGAAACGTTGGTATTACTTCATAGAAAGTTTCACACCAAAAATCATTTATAAGCCAGGCTCAACTAACGTAGTAGCGGACGCTTTATCTCGGATTAAAATAAATCATATGACAGATAGTGATGTCGACCAGACAGAATCAGAATCAGACATAAATACTCAGCATTCAGCAGAGAGTAGTTTTGAAAACGTCATTCAAGAGACTAGCAAGCCTCTAAACCAATTTAAACAGCAGCTACTATTAGCGCAAGGGAGATTCACAGTTCATGAGTTAGTAAGAGTTTATGAAAATACCCGACATATTATTGAATTTGATACGGTAGACAATCTGCTAATCATTTTAAAAGAATTTATTCAGCCTCACTTAACCACAGGAATACACTGCACTTTAGAAGATTTATACCTTATCCAAAATAAGCTAAAGGAAAACTTCATAAATAAATTTCTCTTCACGAGAAAGTTCCTCCAAGATGTAGTAAATTCAGAAGATAAAGCTATAATTATAGAAGAAACACATTGCAGAGCCCATAGAGGACTAGACGAAAATTACAAACAAATAACTAAGCTGTATTATTGGCCAAACCTGCACAAAAAATTAAAAGAATATATAAAAAATGGTGAGATCTGTAACAAAAACAAATATCACAGACACCCTGTAAAAATTCCAATTGGGGAAGCTCCCATTCCAGCAAAAGAAGGAGATCAATTACACTTAGACATATACTATGCCCAAAACCTAACATTCATAACTTGTATAGATTCTTATTCCAAATACTTGGTGGTCAAGGAAATTCAAAGTAAATTAAACATTGAAAATAAGGTAATGGAAATTTTGCAACACTTTCCGTTAGCAACATCTTTAATGACTGACAACGAACCAAGCTTTACTTCAGCACAATTTAGATCATTCATACAAAGAAGTAACTTAACTATTTATTATGCTGATCCCAGACACAGCACCTCAAATGGTCAGGTAGAAAGGGTACATTCCACACTAACAGAAATAGCGCGGTGCATCAAGGATGAACTAAATCTAGCAGATTATTCAGAAATAATAATAAGGGCGGCACTGAAATATAACCTGACGATACATTCAACGACCAATCAAATGCCATATGACATATTGTATAACAAAATAGAACACAAGCATAATCCAATATTACTTAAGGAAGCTCAGACCAAAATGCTTAAGCTACATAACAAAGATAGAAGAGAAAAAGATTATAAAATAGGAGAAGTAGTTTATGAAAAGAAATTCGGGGAAAGAAATAAACTTTAATCCCGATACAAAAAGCAGGTAGTTAAGGAAAATCGACCGAATAAAATTATAATCAACAATAGAAACAGAATTATACATAAAGATAACATCAAATATTAAATATTTTCATGACGACTTTTTGAAAATACAAAATAAAGTAAATGAATGAACTGAAAATAATAATAAACAATTTGTAATAAATTCCAAATTTTTCAAAGAAATTGAATTGCTATCAAATTCATTAAAAAATGTCATCTTCAATGAAGAAACAATACTGAGAAAGCATCGTTTAAAATTAATAACTTTTGACCTACTAAATTTAGTTGATACCATAACCCTCTTAAAAGTAAACATTTTCAATACAAAAATTTTAAATAAAAACGGTTGAACGGGCGTTAAATTTATATTAATGGCTGGCTGTTGTTGCGGCTGATGAACCTCCGTCTCCATCTGTTGTCTTTCTGACTCCGTCATTTGTGGCTCCCTATGTTGTTGGACCTCACACTGTTGACCAACCGTCGGCGACTCTTGCTCTGACTCCATCTGTCGGGTCTCCTGATGTAGTCTTTTGGCAAATCGGCTCTTGAACATAGGCGTATTTAATGTCAGGCAGGCAATATCGTCATCATCCGAATCCGTTTCGATCGCCGCGCATCTTCGTTTGAGCGGCGAGCGAAACGAATTTGTAGTCAAGTTGGCCTTTGCTATAGGGGTAAGGGGCAGGGGCAGGGGCGGCATGAAAAACATCCTGTTCAACTGTCTGATCTGCTGGACATTGCAACGGTTAAAATAATTCGAAATGCTGATTTAATAATCATTTACATAAAATATCCTCAAATTAAAGATATTTGCAAGTTACCATGCAAGAGCCATCCCACAAAATGATGGAATGTTAGTTATAAGTGAAAAAGTTTGTGAATGTAAGGAGAAATACTATTTAATGAATAATTTTAAAAGTGAAACTTTTAACAATTACGCACAAATAAATTTAAAGAAGACCTGTTTCACCAATTTACTTAATGGCTTTAAAGCCAACTGCACTAAAAAAAGGGAAAAAAACAAAGAAATAGACATCATTCAGGATGGTGCCATATTAGTTTCAGGCAAAAATATCGTAGACAATACTACTTTGTTAGGATCGTATCTCCTTATATTCAACAACACAATTGTAATAAATAATATAACCCACATAAATGATAAGGGTAAAATTCTAAGATATATATCGCATCATAGATATAGCGATTTTGAATTAGTTGATTATATACAATCGAATGATAAGCAATTTTCTTTTGATAATGTTAATATTTTAAATCCCCTTATAACATTAGGTAATACGGCCTTACCATTAACAACATTATTCTTAATCATTTTGATATTGATAATGTTATTTTACTTCGGCTATAAATTAACCAAATTTGTACTTATTAAATCAATAAGAATACCGTCAGAAGTAATAGTGGAAAGCAACATTCAAATACTGTCAGAAGAAATTAGAGCTCTATCAGAACTTCAAAATGTATCGGGACGAAACATTTAAGAATGGGGGAGTTAACGTACCCAATTCTATTGAGCTCTTATACGAGTTGTAAACAATCTTTGGCTTTCCAAAACGAAAACAATTTCAATCTTGGGCCACCGCCTAATTGATTTCTAAGATGTACAATCTCAAGGGCTCCCGCCGCAATCCCAATCTTTGACACTCGCCTAAATGGAAAACCAATGTTTGCCCACACCCGGCTTCTCATAAACAATCTCACTCCCGGCTTTCTGCAGATCCTGCACTTTAGTCATTTTACAGTTCTCTCTTTGGATGACGAAATCCAATACTCGGGATGGCGAAATCAATTGAAATGTTTATAGAAAAACTATTCCCGAAAGGGATCAACGATGCAAAGATCAGAAAGTTCAAGTCAGTCTTGATCCAGAAGCGACATCGCAAAGTCGAGCTAAAAATTAAGATCGCGCAAACCCTTTGCCCGGAATCCTTTGTGACCCTCTACTTAAATCTATATTAGTGAAGTTAGAAGTAAAATAAAAACTTTTTAAAAACACAATCCGCTACCGCAGTTATTTAATTTGCACACAAGCACACATGACAAAAAGAGAGATGCTTGCTCTCTCCCGCCGACAAAGCCGACAACGCCGAAACAAAACGCAAAACGAAACACAAACACAAACAGCAAACCAAACGAAGCTACCCTGACCTACGCCAGCACCAAAACAAAAACGAGGGGGAACGTTGTGAGTTGCTGCGTACACCGCAACTCTACAGTTATACCCGATACTAAGTCAGTATGGCTCTCCTGCGGCAGACGCCGCTAATATTGAACCACACGACAAAGAGTGCGTGCGAGAGAGACAGAAAATCAGTCTGAGCGTGACGCGGGCGCTGCGTGGCCACTGCAAATTGATTTCTTGCTTTTGGCTACAAAAATGATCCGATCTGATCCAGATTCAGCAATCTGATAGATATAGTCATTATCTATGATTCTGCGTTTTTAGTTTTCTCGAATGTGCAATATTGTGGATGCAACAGATTTTCGTTCTTTGTGGGGGCGGAAGGGGGTGGGGCGAAATTCTGAGATATACGTTTTATAGTGAGATCTAACAGAAGTGCGGATACCAAATTTGGTTACTCTAGCCTTAATAGTCTCTGAGATTTGTGGATGCCCCAGATTTTCGTCCTTTGCGGGGGCGGAAGGGGGTGTGGCGAAATTTGGACACGAAACGGTCAAGGTCCGATATCACAGGAGTGTGGATACCAAATTTGGTATGAATGAAATTGTTTTCTTGATTCTGGCTATAATAATTATACGATCTGGTTCAGATTTTGCACTCTAGATCATATAGTCATCCTCTACGATTCTGCGTTTTTGGTTTTATCGTATCTTTAAAAATGTGGATGCCACAGATTTTCGTCCTTTGTGGGGGCGGAAGTGGGCGGGGCAAAGTTTTGAAATATTTTTGTAGCAGTGACATATCACAGATGTCTGGATCCAAAACATCGTTGCTCTAGCTCTTATAGTCTTTGAGCACTAGGCGCTGAAGGGGACGGACGGACGGACGGACGGACGGACAGACGGACAGACAGACAGGGCTCAATCGACTCGGCTATTGATGCTGATCAAGAATATATATACTTTATAGGGTCGGAAACGATTCCTTCTGGACGTTACACACATCCACTTTTACCACAAATCTAATATACCCCAATACTCATTTTGAGTATCGGGTATAACAAACACATTGACTTATGCCGAACCTTTAACCGGCATACAACAAAACAATGACCAGCAACAGCAAAAACAATGGACGACAGCAAAAGTTACCACCACTAGCAGGAGCAGAAAATGCTTGTTACCTACATTGACACAGGCGGACGCACACAATGTAAAAGAATGGCTAAATAATGTGCCTCCGCTGTTGGATAATGAGCCGCCCCTGCCCCTGCCCCTTACGCCTATAGCAAAGGCCAACTTGACTACAAATTCGTTTCGCTCGCCGCTCAAACGAAGATGCGCGGCGATCGAAACGGATTCGGTTGATGACGATATTGCCTGCCTGACATTAAATACGCCTATGTTCAAGAGCCGATTTGCCAAAAGACTACATCAGGAGACCCGACAGATGGAGTCAGAGCAAGAGTCGCCGACGGTTGGTCAACAGTGTGAGGTCCAACAACATAGGGAGCCACAAATGACGGAGTCAGAAAGACAACAGATGGAGACGGAGGTTCATCAGCCGCAACAACAGCCAGCCATTAATATAAATTTAACGCCCGTTCAACCGCCAATACGTAGCACCAAGGTCCCTACACTCTTCCTGCCCCTGGTGCCTGCAATTGTACCCCTCATAAATAAATTGAACAGCAATCAGAACGTAGGGAAATTTACGACCAAATCCATGGCCAACAGTGGACTCAGAGTCCAGTGTGACGACATGGCTACGTATAACGCCATCCAGAATGCCCTTGCCGAAGACGACACCCAACTCCATACACACCAGCCGCGCAGCGACAGGGGCTACCGTGTCATAGTCCGGCACTTACACCACACTACGCCAAGCAGCTGGATAACTGATGAGCTGGAACGGCTCGGATATACTGCCCGGTTTATCCGATGCCTAAAGCATAGATTCAATGGAAGGCCACTAAACATATTTGAGGTGGAAATACAGCCCAAGGCGGATGGCGGCCATGAGGCAATACTTGCCATAAAACAACTGGCCAACCAATGCGTTTCGTTCGAGAGACAAGCCAAGCCACGAGACCCAGCTCAGTGTCATCGGTGTCAGGAATTTGCCCATACAAAAAATTATTGTAGACGGCCATTTAAATGCATGAAATGCGCAGGAGATCACCCCTCAACAGCCTGCAGGAAACCCAGGCAGGAAGACCCTAAATGCGCCAATTGTAGCGGCAAGCATGTGAGTTGCTATAAAGGATGTGCCGCCTTCAAAAGGCTCGCAGTCTGCTAAGGGCAAACAGGCTCATCGCTGAGCAGCAGCGGCAGCAGTATCAACAGCAACGCCAGCAGCCACAGCAGCCAACTGACCAACAACAACGTCCACAAACTCAGCAGCCGAGTCACCAGAGGCAATGGCAGGCCTTCCTACAGCAGGGTGTTGCGGTCTGGGAGTGCTGAGCAGCAGCAGCAGCCACGCGCGGCAGAACGGCAACAGCCGAAGAGCAGTCGTCGTCCTTCCCAGCAACAGCAGCCCCATATCCACGCCCCCAAGCAGCAGCAGCCATCTCAAAAGAAGCGGCCACAACACCAACCCCAACAGCAACAGCAGCATTCAAGCGGCCGACAGGGGGCCAAACCAGCAGCACCAACACCAACACCAGCTGCAGCAGCAACGCCCAACACCCGCAGGCCCTTGTATAGCCGAGGTGCGCAAGCCAATCCGGCCGAAAACCATTTGGCCAAGATCCAGCAGAAGCTAAGGGATAAGCAGCAGCAGCAACAAAAACAGCAGCAGCGCGGACACAATTTGGGTCGGCAGCACCAGCAGCAGCACCAGCATCGCGGCCATCATTCCCAGCCACAGGCCAAGGGGCGCCAATGCCAGCGCGATCAACGGGTGCAGCCAACTCCAAAACGTTTTCAGACACCGAGAAATCCCCAGCATCAGCAGCAGCCAGCCGTCCAATGCGATGGCAAGTGTGTGGAAATGCTAAAAGAGTACGCGGTTTGAGCGGCGAGCGAAACGAATTTGTAGTCAAGTTGGCCTTTGCTATAGGGGTAAGGGGCAGGGGCAGGGGCGGCATGAAAAACATCCTGTTCAACTGTCTGATCTGCTGGACATTGCAACGGTTAAAATAATTCGAAATGCTGATTTAATAATCATTTACATAAAATATCCTCAAATTAAAGATATTTGCAAGTTACCATGCAAGAGCCATCCCACAAAATGATGGAATGTTAGTTATAAGTGAAAAAGTTTGTGAATGTAAGGAGAAATACTATTTAATGAATAATTTTAAAAGTGAAACTTTTAACAATTACGCACAAATAAATTTAAAGAAGACCTGTTTCACCAATTTACTTAATGGCTTTAAAGCCAACTGCACTAAAAAAAGGGAAAAAAACAAAGAAATAGACATCATTCAGGATGGTGCCATATTAGTTTCAGGCAAAAACATCGTAGACAATACTACTTTGTTAGGATCGTATCTCCTTATATTCAACAACACAATTGTAATAAATAATATAACCCACATAAATGATAAGGGTAAAATTCTAAGATATATATCTCATCATAGATATAGCGATTTTGAATTAGTTGATTATATACAATCGAATGATAAGCAATTTTCTTTTGATAATGTTAATATTTTAAATCCCCTTATAACATTAGGTAATACGGCCTTACCATTAACAACATTATTCTTAATCATTTTGATATTGATAATGTTATTTTACTTCGGCTATAAATTAACCAAATTTGTACTTATTAAATCAATAAGAATACCGTCAGAAGTAATAGTGGAAAGCAACATTCAAATACTGTCAGAAGAAATTAGAGCTCTATCAGAACTTCAAAATGTATCGGGACGAAACATTTAAGAATGGGGGAGTTAACGTACCCAATTCTATTGAGCTCTTATACGAGTTGTAAACAATCTTTGGCTTTCCAAAACGAAAACAATTTCAATCTTGGGCCTCCGCCTAATTGATTTCTAAGATGTACAATCTCAAGGGCCCCCGCCGCAATCCCAATCTTTGACACTCGCCTAAATGGAAAACCAATGTTTGCCCACACCCGGCTTCTCATAAACAATCTCACTCCCGGCTTTCTGCAGATCCTGCACTTTAGTCATTTTACAGTTCTATCTTTGGATGACGAAATCCAATACTCGGGATGGCGAAATCAATTGAAATGTTTATAGAAAAACTATTCCCGAAAGGGATCAACGATGCAAAGATCAGAAAGTTCAAGTCAGTCTTGATCCAGAAGCGACATCGCAAAGTCGAGCTAAAAATTAAGATCGCGCAAACCCTTTGCCCGGAATCCTTTGTGACCCTCTACTTAAATCTATATTAGTGAAGTTAGAAGTAAAATAAAAACTTTTTAAAAACACAATCCGCTACCGCAGTTATTTAATTTGCACACAAGCACACATGACAAAAAGAGAGATGCTTGCTCTCTCCCGCCGACAAAGCCGACAACGCCGAAACAAAACGCAAAACGAAACACAAACACAAACAGCAAACCAAACGAAGCTACCCTGACCTACGCCAGCACCAAAACAAAAACGAGGGGAACGTTGTGAGTTGCTGCGTACACCGCAACTCTACAGTTATACCCGATACTAAGTCAGTATGGCTCTCCTGCGGCAGACGCCGCTAATATTGAACCACACGACAAAGAGTGCGTGCGAGAGAGACAGAAAATCAGTCTGAGCGTGACGCGGGCGCTGCGTGGCCACTGCAAATTGATTTCTTGCTTTTGGCTACAAAAATGATCCGATCTGATCCAGATTCAGCAATCTGATAGATATAGTCATTATCTATGATTCTGCGTTTTTAGTTTTCTCGAATGTGCAATATTGTGGATGCAACAGATTTTCGTTCTTAGTGGGGGCGGAAGGGGGTGGGGCGAAATTCTGAGATATACGTTTTATAGTGAGATCTAACAGAAGTGCGGATACCAAATTTGGTTACTCTAGCCTTAATAGTCTCTGAGATTTGTGGATGCCCCAGATTTTCGTCCTTTGCGGGGGCGGAAGGGGTGTGGCGAAATTTGGACACGAAACGGTCAAGGTCCGATATCACAGGAGTGTGGATACCAAATTTGGTATGAATGAAATTGTTTTCTTGATTCTGGCTATAATAATTATACGATCTGGTTCAGATTTTGCACTCTAGATCATATAGTCATCCTCTACGATTCTGCGTTTTTGGTTTTATCGTATCTTTAAAAATGTGGATGCCACAGATTTTCGTCCTTTGTGGGGGCGGAAGTGGGCGGGGCAAAGTTTTGAAATATTTTTGTAGCAGTGACATATCACAGATGTCTGGATCCAAAACATCGTTGCTCTAGCTCTTATAGTCTTTGAGCACTAGGCGCTGAAGGGGACGGACGGACGGACGGACGGACGGACAGACGGACAGACAGACAGGGCTCAATCGACTCGGCTATTGATGCTGATCAAGAATATATATACTTTATAGGGTCGGAAACGATTCCTTCTGGACGTTACACACATCCACTTTTACCACAAATCTAATATACCCCAATACTCATTTTGAGTATCGGGTATAACAAACACATTGACTTATGCCGAACCTTTAACCGGCATACAACAAAACAATGACCAGCAACAGCAAAAACAATTGACGACAGCAAAAGTTACCACCACTAGCAGGAGCAGAAAATGCTTGTTACCTACATTGACACAGGCGGACGCACACAATGTAAAAGAATGGCTAAATAATGTGCCTCCGCTGTTGGATAATGAGCCGCCCCTGCCCCTGCCCCTTACCCCTATAGCAAAGGCCAACTTGACTACAAATTCGTTTCGCTCGCCGCTCAAACGAAGATGCGCGGCGATCGAAACGGATTCGGTTGATGACGATATTGCCTGCCTGACATTAAATACGCCTATGTTCAAGAGCCGATTTGCCAAAAGACTACATCAGGAGACCCGACAGATGGAGTCAGAGCAAGAGTCGCCGACGGTTGGTCAACAGTGTGAGGTCCAACAACATAGGGAGCCACAAATGACGGAGTCAGAAAGACAACAGATGGAGACGGAGGTTCATCAGCCGCAACAACAGCCAGCCATTAATATAAATTTAACGCCCGTTCAACCGCCAATACGTAGCACCAAGGTCCCTACACTCTTCCTGCCCCTGGTGCCTGCAATTGTACCCCTCATAAATAAATTGAACAGCAATCAGAACGTAGGGAAATTTACGACCAAATCCATGGCCAACAGTGGACTCAGAGTCCAGTGTGACGACATGGCTACGTATAACGCCATCCAGAATGCCCTTGCCGAAGACGACACCCAACTCCATACACACCAGCCGCGCAGCGACAGGGGCTACCGTGTCATAGTCCGGCACTTACACCACACTACGCCAAGCAGCTGGATAACTGATGAGCTGGAACGGCTCGGATATACTGCCCGGTTTATCCGATGCCTAAAGCATAGATTCAATGGAAGGCCACTAAACATATTTGAGGTGGAAATACAGCCCAAGGCGGATGGCGGCCATGAGGCAATACTTGCCATAAAACAACTGGCCAACCAATGCGTTTCGTTCGAGAGACAAGCCAAGCCACGAGACCCAGCTCAGTGTCATCGGTGTCAGGAATTTGCCCATACAAAAAATTATTGTAGACGGCCATTTAAATGCATGAAATGCGCAGGAGATCACCCCTCAACAGCCTGCAGGAAACCCAGGCAGGAAGACCCTAAATGCGCCAATTGTAGCGGCAAGCATGTGAGTTGCTATAAAGGATGTGCCGCCTTCAAAAGGCTCGCAGTCTGCTAAGGGCAAACAGGCTCATCGCTGAGCAGCAGCGGCAGCAGTATCAACAGCAACGCCAGCAGCCACAGCAGCCAACTGACCAACAACAACGTCCACAAACTCAGCAGCCGAGTCACCAGAGGCAATGGCAGGCCTTCCTACAGCAGGGTGTTGCGGTCTGGGAGTGCTGAGCAGCAGCAGCAGCCACGCGCGGCAGAACGGCAACAGCCGAAGAGCAGTCGTCGTCCTTCCCAGCAACAGCAGCCCCATATCCACGCCCCCAAGCAGCAGCAGCCATCTCAAAAGAAGCGGCCACAACACCAACCCCAACAGCAACAGCAGCATTCAAGCGGCCGACAGGGGGCCAAACCAGCAGCACCAACACCAACACCAGCTGCAGCAGCAACGCCCAACACCCGCAGGCCCTTGTATAGCCGAGGTGCGCAAGCCAATCCGGCCGAAAACCATTTGGCCAAGATCCAGCAGAAGCTAAGGGATAAGCAGCAGCAGCAACCAAAACAGCAGCAGCGCGGACACAATTTGGGTCGGCAGCACCAGCAGCAGCACCAGCATCGCGGCCATCATTCCCAGCCACAGGCCAAGGGGCGCCAATGCCAGCGCGATCAACGGGTGCAGCCAACTCCAAAACGTTTTCAGACACCGAGAAATCCCCAGCATCAGCAGCAGCCAGCCGTCCAATGCGATGGCAAGTGTGTGGAAATGCTAAAAGAGTACGCCGTTAAAATTGAAAATTTAGAGAAAAGACTGCAAGAACTTACCACACTAATTACAAACCTGACTGAAGCAAAGGGCAGTGGCTCAGCAGTGGCCAATCCTCCAACACAGACACCAGCAGCAGCACCAACACATCCAAGACCCGCCGCCAATACACAACCTGACGCCGCAGCAAAATCGGAGGACTCTGATATGGACTGCGAAGCACTCAGCGACGATGGCGACGACATGTGGACGGACCACGATTCATTTGACGACGAGATAGCGGAGGAGATCATGGACGCCTACGGTAGCTTCTACTCTGACGTCTTTTGATAAGCACAATAGTCGGTCCTGAGGCAGCCACTAAAAACAGATGGAAAACATTAACTCACATAACCACGAAAAATGACCAATACGTCCTCACCTGACACGCCATCGACAGAGCTGCCCCACCAGCAGATGCCACGACAAATAGACCAAACTTTTGCTGCTAATTTGACGACATTCTTAGAATATATTGACGACTCTCCTGACAATTCACCGCCCAGGTCCAGAGCAACCACTGAAATAAAACAAAATGACGTCAATTCGCATACCAACAAAATATGGACAAAACTCACAATAATCACACGTACCTGCCACGCCTCCGACAGATCTACCCCTCCAGCAGCTGCCCCGTCATCAACACCACACATTTGATGCCAATTGGACGACATTTTAGGGTTTATTGACGACGCTCCTGACAATCCACCGCACAGGTCCAGAGCAGCCACTGTAAACAAACCAAAAATGACGTCAATACACACATCAACACAAAATGGTACAAACACACACAAAACATACGTACCTTCTCGCCTCCGATAGAGCTGCCTCTCCAGCAGTTGCCACACCAAATTCACCATCCAATTCCTGCCAAATGGGCGAAATTTGAAGGCCCTATCGCCGTCGCCAACAACATCCAGTCCACAGGCTGCCGCTAAAAGGAGAAAAACATCAATACACACTTCAACACAAAATGGTCCAAACACACACAAAACATACGTACCTGCCACGCCTCCGATAGAGCTGCCTCTCCAGCAGTTGCCACACCAAATTCACCATCCACTTTCTGCCAAATGGGCGAAATTTGAAGGCCCTATCGCCGTCGCCAACAACATCCAGACCACAGGCTGCCGCTAAAAGAAGAAAAACATCAATTCAATTCACGCATCAACACAAAATAGCCAATACTTCTACTAATCACACTTACCTGACAGTACACTCACAGATCAGCCTCTCCAGTACCTGCCTCGCCACCAACCGCAACATTGTGTTGCAAGTTGGGCCCAATTTGGACGCCTCTCCGATTACGCTGCCGTCAACCGATGGCCGTGACGTCACGCCATCATCATCACAAAACAGCAGCAGCAATCCAACGACGAGGCCAGCCAATACAGACGACTCTGGCCAGCGCTCCATCTCCATCTACATCGACAGTGCATCCTGGGTGGCCGGACCAGCAGCCACTCGGATGCAGCCAATCCGCACTCATTTGCGGCCATTTCCACTGGTCAACGCACCCTGATTGGCCGGACCAGTGCCAATCCCCAGATCTCCAGGTAGAAGCAACGTGGGCGGCCGGACCAGAGTCGCGCCAGTCACCATTCACGCCAACTTCTGGATCCAGCCTCTGCCAATTCTGATGCCGCAGATGCGTGATCTGCTGCATCACACACACGTGCACATATAGCGCTGAGGCGGATGCGCCCTGTGCCATCCACACTGCACCAGACGACGACGATGATCCTCCAGTACCTGAAATAGAAAATAAATAGAATTAAATTAGTCTATAAATGTCATTAATGTTGCAATTTGTCGAATACTCATCTCTTTGTGACCACCTGTTTGTATAAATGTACGTCAATTGTTGCGAATGTCAAAATAGGGCTGCCAGACTGATAGAATGTAAACATGTCTCTAGATGTTAATGTTAATGTCAATTGCCCGCAAAAATTCAAAAAACATTATTGTTGTAAGTTAAGCTTAAATGTAAATTGCCAATGTAACGGTAATAAGAAAAAGCTGAAATAAATTCCGCCAGTAGCAAATCTGGCGGGCGAGTGTGCGCAACTTGGTCGTGCACTCGCATTAAATTACATTAAAAAAAAAAAAATTAATAATAGAATTTAAGTCCACTCATACCTTTTCTCCAGTTTATGGCTCCATCGGCGAAAGCGCTTTCCTCGATGAATACCTAAGGCTGCTGTGGCGGAAGAACACTTAAATGGGCACAAGGTTGGGGGAAATCATATTTGCAGATCGGCGAGAGTCACGAGAAGCCACTACCGGAATCAAATCTAACTCTCTCCTAATTAACTCCGCACAGAAATCATAATTAATTACACATTTACAAACACGAATACTATTACTCCGTCAATCCGTTGCTTCCTCTTTTTTTTCTATTCTCTTTCTCCCGACTGTTATTTATGTTTCCTTTCCACCTCCTGGGCGAAAGGGAACAGCACAAATTCTTTTCCCCTGCTTCTGCAGGTGAAAGGTACGCGAAAGCAAAGAAAAGGCCAAACGGCCAATCTCCGACGGTGCTAGATCGACACTTTCTCTCCGCCGATCTGCTCGCGACCAAGGGACGGGCCCTCCTTATCTGCCGCGTCGCGCTCGACTACTAAAGTGCCGACGCCAACGCCTCGGGAAGCTAGCCGCTTGGGGGACCGAGCGCTCCTCAAATGTCTTCTCCCTCTGCTTCCACGCTCGCTTCTCCGATGGCTGAGCGCTTTCCTGACAATCCCAAAGGCTTAAACGCCACTTTGTTAGGCTTGCGGCTGCTGGTGTTTGCTGGCTGGCTTCCTTGGACGATCGAATCCGCACTGCTTAACTCGATTTACTAAGCGCCAAGACTACAAATGGGACAACTCTTTATTCTCCTTTAGCCCTTCTCTTCTCTTCCCGCAGCACTTACCCCAACCGGACTCAGCGCTATACGGCTTCTGACGACTGAATAGCCCACTCGCCTTCAACCAAGAATCTCGCAGTCGAATCTTGGACTTAGATATTTAGATTCCCTAGAGTTTTTCTCTTCACTAAATTCTTGGTTTTTCCTTTTCGTCGGACCGATACGCAACCGACTCAATGGACTTTCACGAGGGAATAGCCGATAGGGACGCCAACGTTCTGGCGGCAAATCCTCTAACAGGTCCCTGGATGCATTTTCAACAGAGATAGCCTGACGTTTTGACCTGTTACCGACTTTTTGGTTTTCCCTTGACCTGTCGTTCGCCTGCCACTCTGAGCACTAGATGGCGCCACAAAAACTCAGCATTCCCTGCTACAAGCGCTACACCCCGTAGATGTTATGCCGCTGCTGGCGAGGCTGTGCCGCAATCTGCTGCTGGCGGCGATTGCGTCCTCCACTGCTGCGGTGGCCAAACTCCCTATCATCGTAGCCGCCGCCGACGCCCCGCCCCATGATGCGCAGCTCCGGATCGGAATGGGCATGCCCCATGGAGGGACCCAACCCGGAGTCATTGCCCGATCGCTGTGTCATCTTCATGGATCGACGGAACGAGGGTAGCGGCTGGGAGCGGGCATACCGCTGTCCCCTCACCGACCGCTGCCTGGAGCGGGCATTCCTCGGCCGCTTGGCCGTCCGCGTGCACACATAGCAGCAGATGCGCCAGTAGAGAAAACTATGAAAGAGAGAAGTGGTGTGGAGTGGAGTCATTAGCGGCAGAGTCACGCGGCTGTGGAGATGTCAGTGCGCAGAGGCTCACCGGAATGACGTGGCCATCACATCCCCAATGTTGGACAGGCAGATGAGCATCAGCGGGATGCCGACGATGGCATAGAAATCGTTGTCACCTTGCCCCAGTCGGATTTTAAGGTCTTTTAAAGCTTTATTTAGCTGTCTCAAAGTTGAAAAGAGTAAACGTGTACATTTCCAAGTGCTGGAAACAAAAGTTTCACACCATATTTTGGGTGGCATCATTTTTACGCGCTAAAAAGTGAATTTTGAGTTTTGTGCTGTAAAATGGACACATCGAACAACGTACGCCTGCAACTTCAGCAGCAGCAGGCACGCAAATCGAATCAAAACATTCAGGTCTATGTGCGCGTTAGGTGAGTGCCCCATCTACGGGTAGTAGATCGCCCAATAAGTACGATTTCCATCCCTGCAGGCCGCTGAATGCACGCAAGCGATGCATACGCTCCGCAGAGGTTGTGGATGTGCTCAATCCACGCGAGATCCTCACACGCCACACCCTCGACTCGAAGTTGACGAAGAAGTTTACGTTTGATCGGAGCTTCGGCCCCGAGTCCAAGCAATGCGATGTCTATGCGGTGGTGGTGTCGCCCCTGATCGAAGAGGTGCTAAGCGGCTACAATTGCACGGTGTTCGCGTACGGACAGACGGGTACTGTCAAGACGCACACGATGGTGGGGAATGAGACCGCGGAGTTGAAGTCCTCTTGGGAAGATGTGAGTAGAGGGGAACCAGTTTTCTAATTCCTAGAATCGGACGAGGGAGGCGGCTCAAACGTTAATTGCTGCTCTACCTGCCTTTTGTCTTTGGCTTTTGGCCCTTTTGTAGGACTCTGATGTGGGCATCATACCGCGTGCCTTGAGTCACCTTTTCGACGAACTCCGCATGATGGAAGTTGAGTTTACGATGCGCATCTCCTACCTGGAGCTGTACAACGAGGAGCTGTGCGACCTCCTCTCCACCGATGACTCCACAAAGATACGCATCTTCGACGACAGCACAAAGAAGGGTTCGGTGATCATCCAGGGCCTCGAGGAGATCACTGTCCAGAGCAAGGACGATGTCTACAAGCTCCTGGAGAAGGGCAAGGAGCGACGCAAGACCGCGACCACCCTGATGAACGCGCAGTCCTCGCGCAGCCACACCGTCTTCTCCATAGTGGTGCACATTCGTGAGAACGGCATCGATGGCGAGGATATGCTGAAGATCGGAAAACTCAATCTGGTGGATCTGGCGGGCAGCGAGAACGTCTACAAGGCGGGCAACGAGAAGGGGATACGCGTGCGCGAGACGGTCAAAATCAACCAGAGCCTCCTGACGCTGGGCCGTGTGATTACCGCTCTGGTGGATCGGGCCCCCATGTCCCGTACCGCGAATCGAAGCTGACTCGCCTGCTGCAGGAGTCGCTGGGCGGCCGGACAAAGACCTCGATCATTGCCACCATCTCGCCAGGGCACAAGGACATTGACGATACACTCAGCACGCTGGAGTACGCGCATCGGGCGAAGAATATCCAGAATAAGCCAGAAGTGAATCAGAAGCTAACCAAGAAAACGGTCCTCAAGGAGTACAGCGGCAGCCTGAGTCTCTATTTGGAGCAGCAGGCGGCCTCCAAGCAGCATCTGAGCCAGGAATTGGGTGAGCCACGACCAAAAGCTCTCCCTGTGCCAGTTTTCACCTTATGTCTGTTCTATTCTGTTCAGTACCCGTCTGTCCGTACGCGAACACCGTGCAATTGTAGCCGCTTAGCACCTCTTCGATCAGGGGCGACACCACCACCGCATAGACATCGCATTGCTTGGACTCGGGGCCGAAGCTCCGATCAAACGTAAACTTCTTCGTCAATTTCGAGTCGAGGGTGTGGCGTGTGAGGATCTCGCGTGGATTGAGCACATCCACAACCTCTGCGGAGCGTATGCATCGCTCGCGTGCATTCAGCGGCCTGCAGGGATGGAAATCGTACTTATTGGGCGATCTACTACCCGTAGATGGGGCACTCACCTAACGCGCACATAGACCTGAATGTTTTGATTCGATTTGCGTGCCTGCTGCTGCTGAAAATTCACTTTTTAACGCGTAAAAATGATGCCACCCAAAATATGGTGTGAAACTTTTGTTTCCAGCACTTGGAAATGTACACGTTTACTCTTTTCAACTTTGTGACAGCTAAATAAAGCTTTAAAAGACCTTAAAATCCGACTGGGGCAAGGTGACAACGATTTCTATGCCATCGTCGGCATCCCGCTGATGCTCATCTGCCTGTCCAACATTGGGGATGTGATTTTTTGATTTGTAAACTTGCTCAGGGCACTTAGTGTGACCCTGAAGCGTACTTTATTAATGTTCTTATTACTTTTTTTTTTTTTTTTGGTTTTAAATCATCTCAAGGATGATCGGAATTTTGATCGTAGCACTGAAGCCACATTGATCAGATACTGGTGATGTAGTTTGGCGAGTTTGACAGGTCGGTATATAAAAAAAAAGAGGAAAATTACTTAACTGTTTTACAAAATAAACTGAAATTACTTTATAACATGATGAAGAAAAAAGGGGTCAAAAGTTTAAGTCAGCAGTTTTGATGAAGATTGCCAGCTCTCTGAGATGTAGCGGCTCTTTTTATACCCGATACTCAAAATGAGTATTGGGGTATATTAGATTTGTGGTAAAAGTGGATGTGTGTAACGTCCAGAAGGAATCGTTTCCGACCCCATAAAGTATATATATTCTTGATCAGCATCAACAGCCGAGTCGATTGAGCCCTGTCTGTCTGTCCGTCTGTCCGTCCGTCCGTCCGTCCGTCCGTCCGTCTGTCCGTCCGTCCGTCCGTCCCCTTCAGCGCCTAGTGCTCAAAGACTATAAGAGCTAGAGCAACGATGCTTTGGATCCAGACATCTGTGATATGTCACTGCTACAAAAATATTTCAAAACTTTGCCCCGCCCACTTCCGCCCCCACAAAGGACGAAAATCTGTGGCATCCACATTTTTTAAGATACGATAAAACCAAAAATGCAGAATCGTAGAAGATGATTATATGTTCTAGAGTGTAAAATCTCAACCAGATCGTATAATTATTATAGCCAGAATCAAGAAAACAATTTCATTCTCTCTCGCTCTGTCTCTCTCTAACACACAGGTTTCATGGTCGGCTTTGCCAATTGCAAAATATGAGTTCAAGGATCTCAGAACCTATAAGAGCCAGAGCAACCAAATTTGGTATCCACACTCCTGTGATATCTGACCTTGACCGTTTTGTGTCGAAATTTCGCCACACCCCTTCCGCCCCGCAAAGGACGAAAATCTGGGGCATCCACAAATCTCAGAGACTATTAAGGCTAGAGTAACCAAATTTGGTATCCGAACTTCTGTTAGATCTCACTATACAACGTATATCTCAGAATTTCGCCCCACCCCCTACCGCCCCCACAAAGAACGAAAATCTGTTGCATCCACAATATTGCACATTCGAGAAAACTAAAAACGCAGAATCATAGATAATGACTATATCTATCAGATTGCTGAATCTCGATCAGATCGGATCATTTTTGTAGCCAAAAGCAAGAAATCAATTTGCAGTGGCCACGCAGCGCCCGACGTCACGCTCAGACTGATTTTCTGTCTCTCTCGCACGCACTCTTTGTCGTGTGGTTCAATATTAGCGGCGTCTGCCGCAGGAGAGACATACTGACTTTGTATCGGGTATAACTGTAGAGTTGCGGTGTACGCAGCAACTCACAACGTTCCCCCTCGTTTTTATTAATAATTGATGTAAATTGTTATAATATTTAACGATTTTGAATTTCCTTCTGAGCCCGGCAAATCTTTGGCAATCGAAGATCAGGTGTTCGGCATATTCAGTTACATTGCACGTTTCGCAGATATTTGAGTCAATTGCTTTGATTCTGTGTAGGAAGACTTTGTCGTATGTGTGTCCCGTCATAAGTCTGTTAATGGTCTTGATGCTTTTAGCATTCCATTTAAGAGAAAAATGCCAGGGTTTACTGGGTATGTCTGGAAATATGTCTATGAGGCTGGATCCCTTCGTCCTACACTTCGTCCTGTAGTCCTCATACCATTTGTATACTAAAAAGTTCCTAATTTCTCTTTGAGCCTCCTTGTAGCTGTATTTTATATTTATTGTAAACCCCTCACTTGTAGCAGCCTTTGCTGCTATGTCAGTCTTTTCGTTGATGGCCACACCCTTGTGACCAGGGACCCATAGAATGTCAAGTTTCTGAATGTCTGATTGGTTAATTATGTTGTGAATAGGTACACTAGGTTCACTAGGTACGAGTCCGTATTCTTATTTTTAATTAATTTAATAGCTCCTAATCCATCACTTAAAATCAAAGCCTTTTTGTAATTATATTTAAGACATAGTTCGCAGGCCTTTTTAAGGCCTACGAGTTCGGCACCTACTGAGGATAATCTGTTTTCTATTTTGTACTTGTGGATATTTCCACTAGGCCATTCTACTATTCCTATGCCACATGTACTTTCTGTAACTGAGGCATCTGTTGATAGAATGTTCCAGTCGTCCTTTCTGTACTTGTTCAGAATCTCATAAAATATAGTTTTTATACCCGATACTCAAAATGAGTATTGGGGTATATTAGATTTGTGGTAAAAGTGGATGTGTGTAACGTCCAGAAGGAATCGTTTCCGACCCCATAAAGTATATATATTCTTGATCAGCATCAATAGCCGAGTCGATTGAGACCTGTCTGTCTGTCCGTCTGTCCGTCCGTCCGTCCGTCCGTCCGTCAGTCCGTCCGTCCGGCCGTCCCCTTCAGCGCCTAGTGCTCAAAGACTATAAGATCTAGAGCAACGATGTTTTGGATCCAGACTTCTGTGATATGTCACTGCTACAAAAATATTTCAAAACTTCGCCCGCCCACTTCCGCCCCCACAAAGGACGAAAATCTGTGGCATCCACATTTTTAAAGATACGATAAAACCAAAAACGCAGAATCGGCGATGACCATATCTTCTACAGTGCAAGATCTGAACCAGATCGTATAATTATTATAGCCAGAATCAAGAAAACAATTTCATTCTTTCTCGCTCTGTCTCTCTCTAACACACAGGTTTCATGGTCGGCTTTGCCAATTGCAAAATATGAGTTCAAGGATCTCAGAACCTATAAGAGCCAGAGCAACCAAATTTGGTATCCACACTCCTGTGATATCTGACCTTGACCGTTTTGTGTCGAAATTTCGCCACACCCCCTTCCGCCCCCGCAAAGGACGAAAATCTGGGGCATCCACAAATCTCAGAGACTATTAAGGCTAGAGTAACCAAATTTGGTATCCGAACTTCTGTTAGATCTCACTATAAAACGTATATCTCAGAATTTCGCCCCACACCCTTCCGCCCCCACAAAGAACGAAAATCTGTTGCATCCACAATATTGCACATTCGAGAAAACTAAAAACGCAGAATCATAGATAATGACTATATCTATCAGATTGCTGAATCTCGATCAGATCGGATCATTTTTGTAGCCAAAAGCAAGAAATCAATTTGCAGTGGCCACGCAGCGCCCGACGTCACGCTCAGACTGATTTTCTGTCTCTCTCGCACGCACTCTTTGTCGTGTGGTTCAATATTAGCGGCGTCTGCCGCAGGAGAGCCATACTGACTTAGTATCGGGTATAACTGTAGAGTTGCGGTGTACGCAGCAACTCACAACGTTCCCCCTCGTTTTTATTAATAATTGATGTAAATTGTTATAATATTTAACGATTTTGAATTTCCTTCTGAGCCCGGCAAATCTTTGGCAATCGAAGATCAGGTGTTCGGCATATTCAGTTACATTGCACGTTTCGCAGATATTTGAGTCAATTGCTTTGATTCTGTGTAGGAAGACTTTGTCGTATGTGTGTCCCGTCATAAGTCTGTTAATGGTCTTGATGCTTTTAGCATTCCATTTAAGAGAAAAATGCCAGGGTTTACTGGGTATGTCTGGAAATATGTCTATGAGGCTGGATCCCTTCGTCCTACACTTCGTCCTGTAGTCCTCATACCATTTGTATACTAAAAAGTTCCTAATTTCTCTTTGAGCCTCCTTGTAGCTGTATTTTATATTTATTGTAAACCCCTCACTTGTAGCAGCCTTTGCTGCTATGTCAGTCTTTTCGTTGATGGCCACACCCTTGTGACCAGGGACCCATAGAATGTCAAGTTTCTGAATGTCTGATTGGTTAATTATGTTGTGAATAGGTACACTAGGTTCACTAGGTACGAGTCCGTATTCTTATTTTTAATTAAATTAATAGCTCCTAATCCATCACTTAAAATCAAAGCCTTTTTGTAATTATATTTAAGACATAGTTCGCAGGCCTTTTTAAGGCCTACGAGTTCGGCACCTACTGAGGATAATCTGTTTTCTATTTTGTACTTGTGGATATTTCCACTAGGCCATTCTACTATTCCTACGCCACATGTACTTTCTGTAACTGAGGCATCTGTTGATAGAATGTTCCAGTCGTCCTTTCTGTACTTGTTCAGAATCTCATAAAATATAGTTTTTATACCCGATACTCAAAATGAGTATTGGGGTATATTAGATTTGTGGTAAAAGTGGATGTGTGTAACGTCCAGAAGGAATCGTTTCCGACCCCATAAAGTATATATATTCTTGATCAGCATCAATAGCCGAGTCGATTGAGACCTGTCTGTCTGTCCGTCTGTCCGTCCGTCCGTCCGTCCGTCCGTCAGTCCGTCCGTCCGTCCGTCCCCTTCAGCGCCTAGTGCTCAAAGACTATAAGATCTAGAGCAACGATGTTTTGGATCCAGACTTCTGTGATATGTCACTGCTACAAAAATATTTCAAAACTTCGCCCGCCCACTTCCGCCTCCACAAAGGACGAAAATCTGTGGCATCCACATTTTTAAAGATACGATAAAACCAAAAACGCAGAATCGGCGATGACCATATCTTCTACAGTGCAAGATCTGAACCAGATCGTATAATGATTATAGCCAGAATCAAGAAAACAATTTCATTCTTTCTCGCTCTGTCTCTCTCTAACACACAGGTTTCATGGTCGGCTTTGCCAATTGCAAAATATGAGTTCAAGGATCTCAGAACCTATAAGAGCCAGAGCAACCAAATTTGGTATCCACACTCCTGTGATATCGGACCTTGACCGTTTCGTGTCCAAATTTCGCCACACCCCCTTCCGCCCCCGCAAAGGACGAAAATCTGGGGCATCCACAAATCTCAGAGACTATAAAGGCTAGAGTAACCAAATTTGGTATCCGCACTTCTGATAGATCTCACTATAAAACGTTTATCTCAGAATTTCGCCACACCCCCTTCCGCCCCACAAAAGACGAAAATCTGTTGCATCCACAAGATTGCACATTCGAGAAAACTAAAAACGCAGAATCATAGATAATGACCATATCTATCAGATTGCTGAATCTGGATCAGATCGGATCATTTTTGTAGCCAAAAGCAAGAAATCAATTTTCAGTGGCTACGCAGCGCCCGACGTCACGCTCAGACTGATTTTCTGTCTCTCTCACACGCACTCTTTTTCGTGTGGTTCAATATTAGCGGCGTCTGCCGGAGGAGAGCCATACTGACTTAGTATCGGGTATAACTGTAGAGTTGCGGTGTCCGCAGCAACTCACAACGTTCCCCCTCGTTATTTCTTCATTCGAGTATTCTTCTTTACCCTTAGTTAAAAATTTATCTAATACATGGATTTTGTTACATGTGTTAACACTATCACATTCTTGAGTGTTTACAAAGATGGAATTAAATTCTTTTAAAGCAAATCCCATATCCCCCAAATTCAAAACCATCACCAACAATCAAACCAGCAACAACATCAGCGGACAACCCCTGCCCCCGCCCCTGCCCCTGCCCCTGCCACTGCCAATGCTCCTCTACCTCACTCACCTGCAAATTCAACTAATAGTTGCGGCACAGGAACCCACAGCAGCAGCGGCGGCGGCGTTGGGCTGCTCCACCTGCCCTCCCTGAGTATGCCCAATGCCAGACAAATTCGGATGCTGCAGCGACAGCACCAACCAACGACAATTATTCCCCCCCCCCCCCCCCCCCCCCCCCCCCCCCCCCCCCCCCCCCCCCCCCCCCCCATCATTCTGCCAGCTGTCCCCGACATTATACCCATTCTGGACAAGCTGCAGAATGACCCGAGGGTGGGCAACAGTAGCTATCACACCAAGCTCATCAGCCGCAATGGTGTCCGTATCCAGGCCCGCGACATGGCTACGTCGGCTACCAGGGATGCCATCATGGCAATCCTGGGCGATGGCGGCGGCAACGAGGCGATGACTGGCCACTACACACACAAGCACAAGAGTGACCGTGGGCTACGGATCGTCGTGCGAGATCTCCACCACTCCACAAGCACCCAACTAATAACAAATCAGATGGCCGAACTGGGCTATTCAGTTAAATTTATTAGAGCCATTAAAGCGAGATCCGATGGACAGCCACTCGACCAGTTCGAGTTGGAGATAGCCCCCACGCCGGATGAAAGCCAGCACGATGTCCTCCAATTAACCCAGCTGGACAACCAGTTGGTGATCGTTGAGAGGCAGGCCAAGCCGGTGGACCCAGCCCAGTGCCACAGATGTCAGGCTTTTGGGCACACCCGCACCTACTGCAGGCGTTCATTCGTCTGTATGAAGTGTGCGGGTGCCCACGCGTCCACGGCATGTGCCAAGCCAAGGGCAGACGCCCCTAAATGCGCCAATTGCCAGGGCGCCCACATTAGCGCCTACAAGGGATGTCCGGCATTCAAGGCAGCAAGGGGCCGCCTTCTGTCGCACCGAGTGGCCATGCAGGAGTTGCGTCGCAAGCGCAGCTCGCTTCTGCAGCCATTGCCAGAGCAGCAGCCACCAGCAAAAACAACACCAGCACATCCAGGGCGCCGACAGCAGCAGCAACAGCCAGCTCAAACGCCAGCCAATCCCTGGCGCGGACAGCAGCAGCAGGCAGCATGGACGCCACTCAATGTCTCCTTTCCTGGGCGACGAAGAGGACAACAACATCAGCAGAAACAGAAGCAGCAGCAGCCAATACAGACAAAAAAACAGACGCCTGCTGCCTCTGGCCCACGCACTGGGCGACTACGTCCAGAGCAGCCATTGAGCCTTCCCCAGGCACAACAGCAGCAGCTACAGCAGCTGCAACAGCAGCCGCAGCGCGAACAACAACAGCGACAGCAGCAGCAGCAGCTTGCCAACATCCGCTCCCGGCAGAAGATGCAGCCGAAACGCCAATCTTTCGAGGGATCCTGCAGCCAGGCACTGTTGGAGAATACGCAGAGGATGACGCGATTGGAAAAGAGTCTGGAAGTGATGATGTCACTACTCACCTCGCTCATCCCATCCCAGGCAGTGACGGCAACTCCAGCAGTTCCAGAAAAATCGGAAAATCCACCAACAATGGCAGCAGCAACAGTGGTTGCCCCAGCTCCAGCAGCCAGGCGGTCAAAGAAACCACCACGATCACAGCCCCCACAAAAAACGTTAGGGCCAACGCCAGCCGCCATTCCAGAGACGGATCCTGAATTGGATGAAGAAAATGATGACGATGAGATGTGGACAGATGACGACTCCATGGATGACATTAAGGCCTACGCCCGCATCATGAGGTACCATCTTGACAACCAGATATCCTGGAACGCTGTGTACTAATTGGACACATCTCTGCCACTGCATTGGATTAAATGACAAATGCATCTCCCCCGCATGCCACAACAAAAACGAACAACGGACGCTGCCGCCATCAAAGCCATTAAATAAAACATAAACAAATAAAAATGCTGCCATACACACTTGCAAAATCATACGGCCGGACAAATTCAAATCGAATGCAGTGCGTTGGTGATTGCTAGAATAGCCAAAAACAGACACACACACACAAACACCCATTACACTTGGGCGGCCGGACCTGTGCCGTTCGAGTTATGTGTGTCGTGTCCGCCATCGTCCTTAGTTGGTGGCCGGATCCAGTGCCATGGCATTCAGAGTGCCCTATGGCCCTGGAAAAGGAAAAATCCATCAGCCACACATACGATTAAAAAGGGCTCTCAAAATACTTACCGCCAGCCATTCAGACACACACACACAAACATCCATTACACTTGTGCGGCCGGACCTGTGCCGTTTGAGTAGGTGTGTCATGTCCGCCATCGTCCTTAGTTGGTGGCCGGATCCAGTGCCATGGCATACAGAGTGCCCTATGGTCCTGGAAAAGGAAAAATCCATCAGCCACACATATGATTAAAAAGGGCTCTCAAAATACTTACTGCCAGCCATTCAGACACACACACACAAACATCCATTACACTTGGGCGGCCGGACCTGTGCCGTTCGAGTTATGTGTGTCGTGTCCGCCATCGTCCTTAGTTGGTGGCCGGATCCAGTGCCATGGCATTCAGAGTGCCCTATGGTCCTGGAAAAGGAAAAATCCAGCAGCCACACATACGATTAAAAAGGGCTCTCAAAATACTTACCGCCAGCCATTCAGACCCACACACACAAACATCCATTACACTTGGGCGGCCGGACCTGTGCCGTTCGAGTAGGTGTGTCGTGTCCGCCATCGTCCTTAGTTGGTGGCCGGATCCAGTGCCATGGCATTCAGAGTGCCCTATGGTCCTGGAAAAGGAAAAATCCATCAGCCACACATACGATTAAAAAGGGCTCTCAAAATACTTACCGCCAGCCATTCAGACACACACACACAAACACCCATTACACTTGGGCGGCCGGACCTGTGCCGTTCGAGTAGGTGTGTCGTTGTCCGCCATTGCCCACAGCTGGTGGCCGGACCAGTGCCACTCGCTCTACACTAGGGCCACAATTGCCGGCGAACACACATACACTCACATCCATTTCATTTTGGCGGCCGGACCCGTGTCGCCACAGTAATATGTGTGCCGTCTACTCCTGGCTCCCAGCTGGTGGCCGGACCAGTGCCACTGGTTCTCCAAGAGGGCAGCCACAGCCACAACGACGACGAGGTGCTAATTGCACCTACTTCTGACGACTTCGGATGACGCCAATTTCGTCGACCAGGGGGGACGACGGGGTCGGCCGATATGCAACGCAATGTCTTTACAAGCATTGTGTTTTGCTATGCCGGCCGATGCTCCGCTGTTTCTTGTCTTCCCTGTAATTATAAGAAAGATATAGACATTATTTTAAATTGTTATGTTTATTGTAATATTGTAAACGTAAATCAATTGAACCTGTTTTGTCTAGTCTTTGTTCCAGTGTAGTATCTCTTTTATTACCTGTTTTTCTGTCGTGTTCACTCCAGTCTACTACTTATCTGTATTGTTATTTCTGCAAGTGCTTGTCTCTTTTTTATTTAGTGTATTTCCTCTTATTTTCCACGCAAAGCACCTGCATTGTTTACCTTTTTCTCTTTATCTATTCCTCAATTGACTACGTGTTGCAACACTGCACTTTCTGAATTTTCGATCTCATTTCTCATTTCTCAGCAGCGGCGCAGAGTCGGGACCTTGACTCTAGGGAGACCCCCAAGAGGGTTCGGGACCCAGCCAGCCCGGGAAGATCCCAGAGGCAAACGCCGCCCAAGAAGAGCAAGGCCCACCAGGAGGCTACCTGCCTTGAGAACCTCTCGGAGCTGGGAAAAATCCTTGATGAGGTTCAGACCAGGATGATGGACAAAAATACGCGCCACATCAACATGGCCACCAGAGCACTGTTCGTGCGCATGAAGGAGCTGCACTCGAACATCATCGAATCGAGCCAAGAGGCTGCAGCGGGTAGAAGCGCGCTGCAGGAAGGCTCCGACGCCCAAGGCCTGTGCCCGAAATGCTCACAGAGCACGCGCAGCGCAGACAAGGAGCAGCAGACAATGACCGTCTGGAGGAAAGATGCCGCAGCGCAAACCGAACCGTGGCGTAAACTTAGCCAGCCATCCGTGGCCGAAGGTATAATGGGGGAGCCGGGAACCCCACCTACGCGCCCAAGGCAGCGAAAAGGAGCGTCTGTGCGCGCAATGACGGAAGACTCGAAGGTGGTCATATTGGAGATACGGGACATCGACTCCCTCGCGACGGAGCAGGAGATCTGTGCCGCTCTAACTCGCCAATTCAACATTGACGAGGGTCGAGTAAGAGTCCGCAGTCTGCGCCGCGGTTACGCGGAGGCTCAGCTGGCGGTGGTCAGCTTGCCCTTCTCCCTGGGCCAAGCGGTCCTGAAAGGCGGCAAGGTGAGGATCGGATGGACCATATGTAGGATCCGGGAAAGAGATGGACTCCCAAGGTGCTACCGGTGCTGCTGAATCACTCGGTGCGCGAGCTTGGCTCTGAGGTGGCACTCCTCAGCGAGCCACATAAGGTGGGCAGTAGCAGCGATTGGGCCACGGACCTTACTGGCAAAGCGGCCCTGTGGCTCTGTGGCGTCGACGCGCCACAATTGCGCGACACCAAGTCGGCGGACGGGTTCGTCCGAGGGTATGTAGGCGGCATATGGTTCTACAGCTGGAGCTTCTACTGGAGACTTTCAGCCGCATTATGGACGAGCTGAGCTGCGATCTGCGAGGACGGAACAACGTCGTAGTCGGAGGCGACTTCAACGCCTGGGCCCTGGAATGGGGGTCCTCCCGTACAAACGCCAGAGGCCGCACGGTGTTGGAGGCTTTTGCCTCTCTGGACGTCGTCCTTCTGAACGAAGGGTCCCAACAAACTTTCAGCAGGGCAGGTGTAGGGTCGATCATCGATCTCACCTATGCCAGCAGCCCGCTGGCCCGGCACGCCCGATGGAGGATCAGCGTCTTATATACTGCCAGCGACCACGAGGCCATACTATGCACCCTGGGCACCCTTGCCCGATCGAGAGGTACCCCGTTCCGGCATGGGAAGGCGTACCGCCAGGACACGCTGAGGGCCCAAGCCTTCGCAAGCGCCCTTGAGAGCTACTCTGCAAACGATGCAGACGGAGCCAAGGATATGGCGACCAAATTGGCGGACGCAATCGAAGGCGCCTGCGACCAGAGCATGCTACCGAGAGGGACGTTCCGGAAGCACAAGGATCCAGTTTTCTGGTGGAGCGAAGCGATTGCGGTTCTCCGTAGAACCTGCCACCGGGCCAGAAGGCTGCTCCAGCGAGCCAGAGGCACACCGCGCTTGGCCCGATGCAGCGAGACCTACAAAGCGGCGAGGAAGGATCTGAAGACCGCCATAAGGAACAGCAAGAGGGAATGCTTCCTTAAGCTGTGTGATGCCGCCGAAGAGGACCCCTGGGGAGGCGCGTACAGGATGGTGGTGAAGAGACTGAACGCGGGCAGTAAAGCTCCAACACATCCAGAGGCACTGGAGGGTATAGTCAGGGCACTGTTTCCTCGAGGACGGAAGATTGCTAGCTCCCTGCGGTTCGAGCATAGCCCGAGCGACATCTGAGAGGTTACGGAAGCCGAGGTGTTGCAGGCAGGCAGAAACCTGATACCTAGGAAGGCTCCGGGTCCGGATGCGATCCCCAACAGCGCGTTGAAGCTGGCACTTCTTCTACTCCCGAGGGAAGTTGCGGGCCTTTTCAACAAATGCCTCCAGGAGGGGACGTTCCCCGAGAGGTGGAAAAGGCAACGGCTGCTACTATTAACCAAGCCGGGCAAGCCGCCAGGGGTGGCCTCTTCCTACAGGCCCATCTGCCTTCTGGACTCCATGGGAAAAGTCTTCGAAAGGGTGATCGGTGCGAGGCTGAGCGCAGCCATCGAAGCAGCAGGCGGTCTCTCCCAGACCCAATACGGGTTCAGGAAAGGGAGGTCGACGCTGGACGCCATCTTGAGGGTCGTACAAACGGCGGAGGAAGCCATTGCTGGGACTAGGTGGAGAGGCAGAACCAAGTCCTATTGTCTGGTGGTGACACTGGACATAAGGAACGCCTTCAACTCGGCCAACTGGACTTGGACGCTGGAGGCACTGAGGTCCTTCAACATCCCGGGCTACCTACTGAATATAGCGCGCAGCTATTTCAGCAATAGGGTGCTGACAATGGACACATGTCAAGGCTCTAGGGCATACGAAGTCTCAGCCGGAGTCCCGCAGGGCTCCGTTTTGGGACCTCTGCTCTGGAACGCCATGTACGACGGGGTCCTACGGCTCCCGATGCCAGCCAACACTAACCTGGTGGGTTTCGCTGACGACGTCGCAATAGTGGCGGTAGCGAAGGAACTTGCCGCAGTGGAGGAGCTTGCCAACGTCGCCATACAAGCCGTCGAGGCGTGTCTAGCCGCCGCGGGGCTGGAGCTGGCGGCCCAAAAAACGGAGGCGGTCCTGATATCCAGCCGTAAAGTGGTCGAGACCGCCAGAGTTCAGGTTGGTGGGACCGCGATCGAATCGCAGAGGTCCATCAAGTACCTTGGAGTCCTCATCGACACGCGGCTGTCCTTCAAAGAGCATCTGGAATACGTCCACACGAAGGCCGGTGGGACCGCGGGAGCGCTATCCAGGATGCTGCTAAACACCAGAGGGCCAAAGCAGGCAACGAGGAAACTGCTGACGAGCGTCGACGTCGCAGATGCTCTACGCCGCACCGGTGTTGGCAGAAGCCGCGAAGGTGAGGAGCTACATGCGAGGTGTGGAGGCAACGTACAGACTGTGCGCCATTAGGATCGCGTGCTCGTTCCGGACCATCTCAGACGAAGCCGCGTTAGTCATTGCCGGGCAAGTTCCGCTCAGGGAGCTGATAAGGGAGAGGAAGGAGATCTATGATGCCATGACGGACAGTGCAGCCGAGGTACGCTCCAAAGCAGAAATTAAGGACGCCGCCAGAAGGACCAGCATAGACAGATGGCAGACTCGATGGGACCACTCACCCAAAGGCCGATCGACCCACACCCTCATCCGAAGCATAGCATGCTGGGTTGAAAGGAAGCACGGCCAGGTGGATTTCTACCTTACCCAGGCACTGAGCGGACATGGCTGCTTCCGCGGCTACCTCAAGCGCTTCGGCCACGAGACAGAGGACTGGTGCCCCGAGTGTGGCACAGGCATAGAGGAGGACGCTCGCCACGTCCTCTTCGACCGCCACAGGTTTGACCTCGAGCGTCAGACATTGGAGTCATCAGCAGGGTCTAGGGTCAGCACCGAGACTCTGGTGCCGCTGATGCTGGCAGACCCGAAGGTGTGGGAAGCGGCCGCGGAGTTCGCCTCTAGCGTGATGCGAACGCTTAGGTCCTTGGAGAGAAGGCGGAAGGAGCAGACGGAGTAGGTGCCCACGCCACTGCGAAGCAATGCTTTGCGGCAGTACCGCAGTCCGCGGGGCCCCTAGTCCCAGCATACTCTTGTCCGTTAAATTAAGTTAAATATAAATTGTACAGTAGATATTATAGATAAAATAAATAAGTATATGAATATAAAAAAAAAAAACTTGACACACTATTATTCATTTCGCGCCGCTCTGACGCGAAATGCTTTGACGAGTCCCCCTCCCACCTCTTGACAATTCGTACTTTTGGAGCCTTTTGCCCCGATCGTGGAGTGGTCTCGAGTCTGGGTCTCTGTCCAAATGAAAAGTCGTGTCGTGAACGTTGTGGAGTCGAGACGTGTCTGAGGTTTAGTCCATCCGTCAAAGTGCCGAATATTTTGTCTTTACCTTTTTCCCTTCCGCCCCCCCCCCCCCCCCTCCGCAGGCTTCGGGCCTAGTCGAGGTTACAAGTGTTTCGTTGCTGCAGATTATATGTTTGTAAATTATTGTGCCATCAAATGTACTAGTGTGTTTGAGTGTCGTTTAAAGTTGAATAGTAAAACAAACACAAAAATGTACATAAATTAAATTAAGACATATACTGCCCACAAACTTATAATAAAGCAACGCTGGCGGCTCACACCCCAGCCTCTCAGCCCCTCCCCTGTGGAGCACTAAGAGCCCTCAACCCAAAGCGGGTATATATTGAAAAAAAAACGAGGTGGAACGTTGTGAGTTGCTGCGGACACCGCAACTCTACAGTTATACCCGATACTAAGTCAGTATGGCTCTCCTCCGGCAGACGCCGCTAATATTAAACGACACGACAAAGAGTGCGTGCGAGAGAGACAGAAAATCAGTCTGAGCGTGACGTCGGGGGCTGCGTAGCCACTGCAAATTGATTTGTTCCTTTTGGCTACAAAAATGATCCGATCTGATTCAGATTCAGCAATCTGATAGATATGGTCATTATCTATGATTCTGCGTTTTTAGTTTTCTCGAATCTGCAATATTGTGGATGCAACAGATTTTCGTCCTTTGTGGGGGCGGAAGGGGGTGGGGCGAAATTCGGAGATATACGTTTTATAGTGAGATCTAACAGAAGTGCGGATACCAAATTTGGTTACTCTAGCCTTAATAGTCTCTGAGATTTGTGGATGCCCCAGATTTTCGTCCTTTGCGGGGGCGGAAGGGGGTGTGGCGAAATTTGGACACGAAACGGTCAAGGTCCGATATCACAGGAGTGTGGATACGAAATTTGGTTGCTCTGGCTCTTATAGGTTCTGAGATCCTTGAACTCATATTTTGCAATTGGCAAAACCGACCATGAAACCTGTGTGTTAGAGAGAGACAGAGCGAGAAAGAATGAAATTGTTTTCTTGATTCTGGCTATAATAATTATACGATCTGGTTCAGATTTTGCACTCTAGAAGATATAGTCATTGTAGTGGTCGCTTGTCGGGCGGATAGGAAAGCATATTTGTGTTCTTCGCCTGAAAGTATGCCCGATGGTATTTGTACAATTTATATATTTATGTATATAATATATATATAAATATATTTATATATATTGTATTATTTATACAAGTATATATCACACCTCACCGAGATACTTATTAATTATTAAGTTTAGTCCCCATAGTTAGTGTATAGTTAGGTTGGCTTAATTTCTTGTTGTGGTGTTACATGTTAAATGTTCCTGGTCGTGTGAGGGCTAGCGCCATCTAGGGTTGACATTAAGAATATGCTTAAAAACGAACAAAAAATCTCCCCACCATTTCCATAACCATTCAAGGTGAATGGCGAAGGATCGTGCAAAGGCAGATCCGGAGAACAAAATTTTTGTTGGTCAGTAGATCCGCCCAAATCTTTCTTTCTCCTCGTGGCCGTACTAGCATTCAGTTGCGCGGTGAGAAAAAAAAATAATATAAATAAAATTAAACCGCCGTAAATAACCGTGGTGTGAAACCAAAGTGCACTCGATCGGGAAAAAAGAACCCAAGAAAGCAGATTGGGCTCTAATCGAAAACGTGAGTACCGGCCTTCGACAGTGCTAGGAGCCTCGAAGTTAGATTTTCCGACTTTTTCTGTAGTTTCCGCTTGGAGGTGAGCAGCCCCAACACAAAAAAAAAAAAAAAAAACACCTGGAGAAAGAAGGAATTAGCACCTCAACCCCATCCCCCTATTTTCGCAGTGCCAGTTCCAACCGGGTAAATATGTGCATGGAGTAACTGTTAGAAAAAGTAGCCTGATCAGTATTTTCAAATTCCACATTAGAATCGGCACTTAGTTTGGGAATTATCCAAAAGCTGCAGCCCGAGCTTTAAGCCCCCGCACTACGAACCAGCTGATCCACCAAGTCGCAGGCAGTGAACTTTGGCTGCGCGAGACGAGGACAGCCGTCTGAACGGGCTTAGTGCGGCGAAGTGGCGTAACCGTTTCGCATTCAAAACCGGGCCAAGAAACGGAAACCGGTGCTGGCAGTCAGCATAGGCCCGAAGCCGCTTAAATGTTCCTACCGGGCGGGAAAAAATAGTGCACCACGTGTGTACATAACCTCCCGGCGACCCCTAGTGGTATCGCCTCTCTTGTTCTTCTCGTGATTCGGCCTAGCTGTTCCAAACGTTTATTTAAAGTGCAGTGGAGGCCAGCGTTTGTCTTATGTGCACGTTAGTGTCATTATGTAGGCTGAATGAAAACTGTAAGAGATGTGCTCACATACATATGTATACACCGCCCACTGAAATCCACTGAGGCCAGTAAGATCCCACCGTGACTCGCATTCCCTTGAACCTCGCAGTCCGTTGATATGTCTGTTTTTGTGTAGTTGGATATACTTAGTGTTAATTGTAGACAGTAAAAAAAAAACAGAAAAAAAAACCCACCAGCACATGGAAAGTTTGAAAATGCATTTGATAAAAGCTTAAAAGTTTGAGCTTAAAAGCGTCCGCTCGGCCGGGTCCCCTCCGCGAGCTTATGCCATGCAGCACGCGCTGTACGATTTTGTTTTTGGTTTGCAGGTAAAAGTTTAATGCACCCACACACAGCCACACGCCCAGCTACGAAAGATCTTTCGCCGCGGGAACACAAACAAAAACTGAGTGAGCTTTATAATATACCAACAACATTACATTTTATTACCTCCCAAAATTCCGCGAGCGTGGCAAAAGCTTCGTTCTTTTTTGCTAGAGCTGTTTGTCGGTCGTTGACCTCACACTTTTAAAGTAGTCACAGCTGATTGGCCTTCTGCCTTTACAATACGCTTGGTAGAACGAATAGTATGTCCAACTACTCCCTGAAGCCGATGTGCTGGGACATGTGTACCTATATTGCGCTATAGTATTATCTTTCTATCTAAGGAAAAATCATTAGTTTATATCGCACTATAAAATATCGTATATGCACTTATAACTATTTACACTTATCGTATTTATTTATCTAAATATTCCCTAGTAATAATAGCTATATCTCTTGTGACGCTTTTCGTTCCTCCTTTTGTCCATTTATCCTTGTCTTGCAGTTCTCGGTTAGTGTTTCTTTTTTCTTGTAACATGAATATAGTATCTGAATATAGTTTCTAATAAAATGATTGTTAAGATGAATATGTGCTAGACGTTACCGCATTTGGGAGAACCATGCCGCTCTTGAGCGAAATAGGATGACCAATACCGGACACTCCAGGGATCCTGATATTATTATTGGCTCTTTCAGGATCATGGTAGGGTGGGCGTGGCACGCCTCCGTGCCAGCAAAACAGAGATGTCCGCCGCGGTGGTAGATCCCTACTCCTTCTCTGCACTATCTTTGCCCCACTATACTTTCCGTACCCCTAACGATCCTTTCCTTGTCTGTCCACCTCCCATTACCAAAAAGAGTACGCGAATTTTAATAAAATAATACCAGCAGGAGCGAAGCAACCTAACTGGAGGGTTACCCTAAAGAACCCATCCCCATTTCCGACCAGAGATCAGCCGTGGAAGCGAGCGCGTACTCCTTCTCAGTTAGCCGACCACCAGCTTCATCGTGCGAAGATTCTCTTCGTTACTCGTTACAGTAATAATTATTTTATTTGGCGCCCAACGTGGGGCCGAAAGACCTGAAGGTCAGGGTTGACGTAATTGTAAACGTTACAAAGCGGAGTTACATTAACTTATATGGTTGTGTGTGACCCCAGCCAAACTTGACCCCGAAGCAGAAAAATTGTTGAGAAAGTCCATAACACCTGCGAGCAGTGCATAGTCATGCACTGGCTTAAGACTTTTGTTCCCTGTTTCCCACCCCCCTTCCTTAAAGCCTTCCTTTTGTCCTGGAATTGGATCCTGTGATGGTGGATGCTTATTAGTTTCTGATAACGGTTAGCCCGCATCGGAGTATGATCCATAACCCTTGCTCGATGGTAAGCTGCTCTGGAATCGATAATAGCTTCACCATAGCTTTATTGCCGAGCAGTATATGCCATAGCAGTGAAATCTAGATGGATTCACTGGTATGTGGAAGTGGCTGGACACAGGGTTATTAGTGGAGTAAATCTACGACCTGCCGCTATACAGAAGCATATTAGTGAATACATTCGCCCGTATTCCTTGGAAATTGACAGGTACCTTGGGTAGCTTTGGTTCAGTTGTCACCGGAGTCAGCTAGAAGAATCAAAATTATTTTTTGTTGCCGCTCAACTCGAATCGGGGTTATTAGGGTGCCTCCGTCTTTTGTTTCTCTCTCTACTTTCTAGTGATTGGTCTATTCGTGCGCCGATTTATACAGCAGGTTATCGCCGGCCGAACGTGGTACCCCTGGTGCTGGTGCGTTTCTTCGTGCTACGTTTCCGGCCCGGACCGATAATGGCTGCGAAAAAGGTATAGGTCGTAGCACGCAGAGACTATTACAAACTCCCCGTAACCGCTTCGGTAATGTTTCCTCGATGGGCGGCTGACGAACACCGTCGTGATCCTGGTATGGGCACGCGGGCAAGAACGTCGTCCGTCCCTATGTTTAGGCGTTCGCCGCAGACAGGAAGGGGCCTAGAGCTACTACTTGGGTCACGATTGCCGAAGATACCTTTTCTTTATTTCCCCCTTTTTCGCTCTACCACGCATAGTTATTGGCAACCTTTCGGAGGGAAAGGGTTGCATGGTTTCCCCCAAAATCTCTCTATCAAAGATCGTTTTTTTTGCTTTCCCCGTTATTATTGTTTCTTTTTTTGTTAATATTTGTCTCAACTAGATTTATAGGAACGTGCTTAAAGCTAATTAATATATAGGATAACTTTACAATGCCGGTAGACCGAAGCCCGGATTATAGGATTCAGCCAAAAGAGAGCGAAACCTTTTGCTGTGTATGCACGCAAGAAGTCGAATACCCAGGCCAACTATTAGCTACCAGCTGTAACCATTATTTCCATCACACCTGCTTTAGTGCACGTTCAGGAAATAAGAAAGTCTGTCCAGTGTGCAGAACTGCGCTGAGCAAATCGACCCTTAATTTGGCAGAAGAACTAGAAGCAGCTCAAGCCTCAGGCAGCCAACCAGGGGCAGTTGCAGTGACCAGATCCCGTTCGAAAACACTTAAATCACAGCAAAACCAATTATCCGCTGCCAATATGCAGAGTGGGGTCCGAAGTGTTAGCCAACCCGAAGGGCCTAGTGTGTCCGGTCCAATGGCCGCTCCAGATCGTCCTAGAGGCCAACCGCCAAACTCTGCGGCAGCAGTGGTGTCAGCTTCAGCAGCTCGAACGGGTCTGCCAGCCACGGATGGTAGCTTGCAACAGACCATTGCGGACGCAGTGACAGCCGCACTAGCACAGCACACTCAAATGCTAGCTAACGCGATTGAAGCGGGGTTTCAAAGATTGTCGCTCCAGAATGCAGCTCCAGTTCCAACGGAAAGGGTACACCCAGCCCATAGGCAGTCCTCTCCCGTTAGGTCAAATCAATCCTTTGAGCAACTCTTTAGGTTATCCGCCAGGGAAAACGCAGCATTGCCAAACTCAGCGTCCGAGCGACCGACTAACTTGTCAGCCCCACCCGAGTCGCAGCAATCACATCAGTTGCGCGCGGATCGGATTAGCCAGATAATCGCGAACTGGAAGTTGAGATTCTCAGGGCGCTCCTCTATGTCAATAGATGATTTTTTGTATCGCGTCGAAGCTCTGACCAGCCAGACATTAGATAGCAATTTTGAATTGTTATCTCGCTACGCGAGCAACCTGTTCGAAGGAAGCGCGGGTGAATGGTACTGGAGGTATCATAAAAGCGTACCAAGAGTGCGCTGGATTGATCTCTGTATTGCTCTGAGATCGCAGTTTTCGGACGGCAGAACAGATTTAGAAATCAGAACCGCGATCACCCAGAGGAAGCAGAAAGTCAACGAACCGTTTGACAGTTTTTATGAGGCCATAGTGGCGCTTGCAGACAAGCTCGTGCGGCCGATGACCGAGCAGGCCTTGCTAGAGGTGTTGCGAGCAAATCTGCTCAATGAGATACAACATGAGATTTTATATGTGCCCATACCGAACATTGTGCAGTTGCGACAAGTGGTCCGCAAGCGTGAAAGGTTCATCGAAAATACTGCTAAGCCAATCCCGACTACTCGACGATTTGTTCCTCGCAATCAGGTGAACGAAATGTCCATCCAGACAGAAGGTCTGGCAGAAGCCGATTCGGAAGAAGCTGACGCTGTCGAAGGCATCGAATACGGAGTAACCGGGGCTACGTCAAGCTCACTCCCCCTACCTCCTGACATGATAACGACCACTATGATACCAGTACAGGACGACGATCAGGAAACGACCCCTGCGCCTAGCAAAACTCGAGACCGTAAGCGTAGGAAGCTGTTCCGCACGCAGAGTAAAAATGCGCGCAGAGCATTATTAGCCTCTGTTATTAGTAATATCACTGACCTACGACCCTACGCCAATGTCACTCTGTTTGGCAAGACGATAAGTGGATTAATGAACACAGGCGCCTCAATCAGCTGCCTTGGGGGTAAATTTGCAGAAGAGTTATCTCGAACAAACCCTGAGGTCAAACCGATGAAGTCAGCCGTGCGAACCGCAGATGGGAAAAAGCAAGTTATTCTAGATAGGATCTCCACACTCATTTGCTTGCGTGGAAATTCCAAACTAATATGCCTTTATCTTGTACCATCGTTATCGCAGGAGTTATATCTAGGAATATACTTTTGGAGAAGCTTTAATCTACTGCCGTTCTTCTTAATGAGCAAAGCGAATAACAACAGTTTGGCGGCTATAAACTTTGTCAACCCGATGCAAATACCTTTGTCGGAATTACAGCAGAAGGAACTAGTAGCGATAGTACAGATGTTCCCTTCGTTTGCCGAAAAAGGATTAGGAAAGACAAACTGGCTTACACATGACATAGAAATTTCCGAGACTCGGCCCATAAAACAACGCCACTACGCAGTGTCGCCTGCAGTCGAAAAATGTATATACGAAGAGTTGGACCGAATGTTAGGCCTTGGGGTGATTGAAGAATCAGATAGCCCGTGGTCTTCCCCGGTAGTAATTGTGCGTAAGCCAGGTAAGGTTCGCCTTTGCCTTGATAGCCGGAAAGTTAACGGAGTAACAGTCAAAAATGCTTACCCTATGCCCCTCATTGATGGCATTTTAAGTAGACTTCCAAAAGCGCAGTTCATTTCAAGCATCGATCTTAAAGATGCTTACTGGCAGATTCCGCTTACTCCAAGGGCTCGGGAGAAGACGGCTTTTGCTGTGCCTGGGAGGCCGCTATATCAATTCACGGTGATGCCGTTTGGTTTATGCAATGCCCCACAGACCATGTCCAAACTGATGGATAAAGTTATCCCACCATCTTTGCGAAATGAGATTTTCATTTATCCCGACGACTTATTGGTGATTTCGGAGTCCTTCGAGAAGCACATGTCCGTGTTGAAAGCGCTGGCCGACCGACTGTCTCAAGCTGGACTGACGATAAACGTAGAGAAGAGCAAATTTTGCCTGAAGGAAGTGAAATACCTGGGCCACGTGATAGGGTATGGGATGATACAAACGGATCCCGAAAAAGTTTCTGCTATTCGGGAGTTTCCAGTGCCACGATCGGTGAAGCAAGTGCGACGATTTTTGGGAACCACTGGATGGTACCATAAATTTATTAAAAACTATGCCGGAATTGCTGCCCCAATATCAGATACACTAAAGCAACGTCGATCGTTTGTATGGACCAACGAAGCGCAAAGGGCGTTTGAAAGTTTAAAAGACCAAATGTGCGAGGCACCCGTCCTACATAGCCCCGACTTTACCATTCCATTTGCCATTCATTGCGATGCCAGCCACACCGGAGTTGGCGGCGTGTTAATGCAAACGGATAGCGATGGTAATGACATCCCAATCGCATTCATGTCTCGCAAGCTGAATCAGTGTCAGCGAAACTATTCAGTCACGGAGAAAGAGTGTTTGGCAGCCATAATGTGTGTGAAGAAGTTTCGAGCTTATGTGGAAGGACACGAGTTCTCCATCCATACCGACCATGCATCATTGAAGTGGCTAATGTCACAATCGGACCTAAGTTCTAGATTGGCAAGATGGGCTCTCAAATTGCAGGGGTTCAACTTCAAAATTTTCCACCGCAAAGGTAGCCAAAATGTTGTCCCAGATGCTCTGTCGCGGGTGCACACCGAAGATCTATCGGCATTCAGCTGCGATGGATTGGTAGACTTGCAGTCTGATTGCTTCAAGTCGGCAGAATATTTGGAACTAATTCGAAAAATTAAAGGCAACCAGACACAGATGCCAGACATTAAGGTGATCGATAATCTCATATATCGGCGAGCAGAACACGCGGCTGCTGATCAGATCGCTGACGACCTGTGTTGGAAGCTGTGGGTTCCAACGGAGCTGGTGTCCGATGTACTAAAACAGAGTCACGAACAGTCGCTAGCAGCTCATAGCGGCATTAATAAAACGTTGGAGAGAGTTCGACGTTATTATTATTGGCCAAGTTTAGTAACCGATGTGAGAGCGTTCATAAACAGCTGTTCGGTCTGCAAGTGCACCAAGTACCTGAATCGTTCGTTACGACCCCCATTAGCTCCAGTGAAGGAAACTCAACGAGTGTTTCAGAAGTTGTTTGTGGATTTCCTGGGTCCGTATCCACGAAGCAAATCCGGAAATATCGGTATCTTCGTTGTTTTGGACCATCTTTCAAAATATCCGTTTTTAAAACCCGTAAAGAAATTTACAGCGGAGGCGATAACTCGATTCATGGAAGAGGACCTATTCCATTGCTTCGGGGTACCCGAAGTGGTTGTGTCCGACAATGGAGTACAATTTAAGTCCCATCACTTCAATTTGCTGTTGAAAAAGTACAATGTGCAGCATTTTTATACGGCTGTGTACGCACCTCAAGCCAACGCATCGGAACGCGTTAACAGATCCGTTATTACCGCCATTAAAGCTTACATCAAGCCAGATCAAACTAATTGGGATGAGCAGCTTAGTTCTATTAGTTGTGCCTTACGATCTAGTCTGCATTCAGCCCTAAACGACAGCCCCTATCGGGTTGCATTTGGACAGCACATGATCACCAATGGAGACACCTATCAGCTCTTACGAAATTTGCAGGTTTTAGAAGATCGTACCGTGAGTTTTGGCCGGGAAGATTCGTTTGATGTGATTCGAAAAATAGCCCAACGAACAATACAAAAACAACACCAACGAAACGAACAGCAGTACAACCTTCGAAGTCGTGAAGTGGCGTTCAAAGTTGGCCAGGAGGTCTACAGACGCAACTTTCAGCAGAGCAATTTCGTTAAAGGTTTCAGCGCAAAACTAGCTCCTACTTTTGTTAAAGCTAGAATAAAACGTAGGCTTGGTCACAGTTATTACGAGTTGGAAGATCCCCAAGGTAGACTTATCGGAAAATACCATGCTAAAGACATAAAGCAGTGACCATCCTAATACAGGTTAACGGTTTTCCTCCAAGCGTCTATCCCCCTTTGATGTGATTAACACCAAAGTGTGATCTTGGCCGGGGGGATTTGTAGTGGTCGCTTGTCGGGCGGATAGGAAAGCATATTTGTGTTCTTCGCCTGAAAGTATGCCCGATGGTATTTGTACAATTTATATATTTATGTATATAATATATATATAAATATATTTATATATATTGTATTATTTATACAAGTATATATCACACCTCACCGAGATACTTATTAATTATTAAGTTTAGTCCCCATAGTTAGTGTATAGTTAGGTTGGCTTAATTTCTTGTTGTGGTGTTACTTGTTAAATGTTCCTGGTCGTGTGAGGGCTAGCGCCATCTAGGGTTGACATTAAGAATATGCTTAAAAACGAACAAAAAATCTCCCCACCATGTCCATATCCATTCAAGGTGAATGGCGAAGGATCGTGCAATGGCAGATCCGGAGAACAAAATTTTTGTTGGTCAGTAGATCCGCCCAAATCTTTCTTTCTCCTCGTGGCCGTACAAGCATTCAGTTGCGCGGTGAGAAAAAAAAATAATAAAAATAAAATTAAACCGCCGTAAATAACCGTGGTGTGAAACCAAAGTGCACTCGATCGGGAAAAAAGAACCCAAGAAAGCAGATTGGGCTCTAATCGAAAACGTGAGTACCGGCCTTCGACAGTGCTAGGAGCCTCGAAGTTAGATTTTCCGACTTTTTCTGTAGTTTCCGCTTGGAGGTGAGCAGCCCCAACAAAAAAACAAAAAAAAAACACCTGGAGAAAGAAGGAATTAGCACCTCAACCCCATCCCCCTATTTTCGCAGTGCCAGTTCCAACCGGGTAAATATGTGCATGGAGTAACTGTTAGAAAAAGTAGCCTGATCAGTATTTTCAAATTCCACATTAGAATCGGCACTTAGTTTGGGAATTATCCAAAAGCTGCAGCCCGCGCTTTAAGCCCCCGCACTACGAACCAGCTGATCCACCAAGTCGCAGGCAGTGAACTTTGGCTGCGCGAGACGAGGACAGCCGTCTGAACGGGCTTAGTGCGGCGAAGTGGCGTAACCGTTTCGCATTCAAAACCGGGCCAAGAAACGGAAACCGGTGCTGGCAGTCAGCGTAGGCCCGAAGCCGCTTAAATGTTCCTACCGGGCGGGAAAAAATAGTGCACCACGTGTGTACATAACCTCCCGGCGTCCCCTAGTGGTATCGCCTCTCTTGTTCTTCTCGTGATTCGGCCTAGCTGTTCCAAACGTTTATTTAAAGTGCAGTGGAGGCCAGCGTTTGTCTTATGTGCACGTTAGTGTCATTATGTAGGCTGAATGAAAACTGTAAGAGATGTGCTCACATACATATGTATACACCGCCCACTGAAAGCCACTGAGGCCAGTAAGATCCCACCGTGACTCGCATTCCCTTGAACCTCGCAGTCCGTTGATATGTCTGTTTTTGTGTAGTTGGATATACTTAGTGTTAATTGTAGACAGTAAAAAAAAAACAGAAAAAAAAACCCACCAACACATGGAAAGTTTGAAAATGCATTTGATAAAAGCTTAAAAGTTTGAGCTTAAAAGCGTCCGCTCGGCCGGGTCCCCTCCGCGAGCTTATGCCATGCAGCACGCGCTGTACGATTTTGTTTTTGGTTTGCAGGTAAAAGTTTAATGCACCCACACACAGCCACACGCCCAGCTACGAAAGATCTTTCGCCGCGGGAACACAAACAAAAACTGAGTGAGCTTTATAATATACCAACAACATTACATTTTATTGCCTCCCAAAATTCCGCGAGCGTGGCAAAAGCTTCGTTCTTTTTTGCTAGAGCTGTTTGTCGGTCGTTGACCTCACACTTTTAAAGTAGTCACAGCTGATTGGCCTTCTGCCTTTACAATACGCTTGGTAGAACGAATAGTATGTCCAACTACTCCCTGAAGCCGATGTGCTGGGACATGTGTACCTATATTGCGCTATAGTATTATCTTTCTATCTAAGGAAAAATCATTAGTTTATATCGCACTATAAAATATCGTATATGCACTTATAACTATTTAAACTTATCGTATTTATTTATCTAAATATTCCCTAGTAATAATAGCTATATCTCTTGTGACGCTTTTCGTTCCTCCTTTTGTCCATTTATCCTTGTCTTGGAGTTCTCGGTTAGTGTTTCTTTTTTCTTGTAACATGAATATAGTATCTGAATATAGTTTCTAATAAAATGATTGTTAAGATGAATATGTGCTAGACGTTACCGCATTTGGGGGAACCATGCCGCTCTTGAGCGAAATAGGATGACCAATACTGGACACTCCAGGGATCCTGATATTATTATTGGCTCTTTCAGGATCATGGTAGGGTGGGCGTGGCACGACTCCGTGCCAGCAAAACAGAGATGTCCGCCGCGGTGGTAGATCCCTACTCCTTCTCTGCACTATCTTTGCCCCACTATACTTTCCGTACCCCTAACGATCCTTTCCTTGTCTGTCCCCCTCCCATTACCAAAAAGAGTACGCGAATTTTAATAAAATAATACCAGCAGGAGCGAAGCAACCTAACTGGAGGGTTACCCTAAAGAACCCATCCCCATTTCCGACCAGAGATCAGCCGTGGAAGCGAGCGCGTACTCCTTCTCAGTTAGCCGACCACCAGCTTCATCGTGCGAAGATTCTCTTCGTTACTCGTTACATCATCTTCTACGATTCTGAGTTTTTAGTTTTATACTATCTTTAAAAATGTAGATGCCACAGATTTTTCTCCTTTGTGGGGGCGGAAGTGGGCGGGGCGAAGTTTTGAAATATTTTTGAAGCAGTGACATATCACAGAAGTCTGGATCCAAAATATCGTTGCTCTAGCTCTTATAGTCTTTGAGCACTAGGCGCTGAAGGGGACGGACGGACGGATGGACGGACGGACGGACGGACAGACGGACAGACAGACAGGGCTCAATCGGCTCGGCTATTGATGCTGATCAAGAATATATATACTTTATGGGGTCGGAAACGATTCCTTCTGGACGTGACACACATCCACTTTTACCACAAATCTAATATACCCCAATACTCATTTTGAGTATCGGGTATAAAAACTCTACTCGCGTCGGTCGAAAAATTTATTACCAAATCCAACCAAAGCCAATCCAGCGCAGCTATGCCACGCGGATCCACTGCCAGAAGAGGACGACGACGACGAGGACCACACGGCGTCACAGCCAGGGATCGCCCCAAATCAGCCATTTCCACTGCCAGCTCCGACAGCGCCGCCGACGGCGAAGCCAGCGCCGACAGCGCAGCCACCGGCACCGTGGCAAACGCAGCGATACTGAGACGCCAATCCACCGACTCCGTCACCTGGTTGGAGGCACTTCCGGGTATACTTACCGGGTATGTGAGGACCACAAATGCCGACACCACCATCACGGCCACTCCGGCCACAAGCCCCATCCCCGACCTGCCCTGCCCCAACAGCTGGGCGGCCATTCCCAATCTCACCAGCCAGGAGCAGTTCCAGATCGGCGACTGGGTGGAGGCGGTCCATACCCAGGAACGCCAGCAGCAGCAGCAGCAGACCATCAGCAGCAGCAGCGGTAGTCGCCGGCTTGAGGCATTGGCGGCGTCGGCAGCGGCGTCAGCCAAAGCACCGCAATGTCAAGCCAAGCCAAGCCAAGCGGTACCAAGCGCGCCAATAATTCCGCTTCCCACACTCCAACACACACAGACACGTATCGATGCACCGTATGCCGATGCATCGTGTGGAGAGAGCCGGAAACAGCAAGGAGCGAGAGAAGGCGCAAAGAGAGAGCGGGTAACGACCTCGTACCAGCGACAGTACGAGAGGGCACTCGAGCAGCCTCTGCACGAACAGCAGCCAACAAAAGATTCGTGTTCGAGTGCCCGTTCGGGAGCGAGTTCGAACTCGAACCACAGCCATGGCACAAACCCCGCTCGATCGGCCACAGCAGCGGTTCCAAATGCAATGCACACAGCCAATACCACAACCACAACCACAAATACAATGATGACATACATCAGCACACAAGCAGCGACATCAAACACAAAAACGACAACTACAATTACGTCGGCAGCCAGACGATGCAGCAATGTTAACAGGCGGACCCCCCCCCCCCCCCACCACACCCACCACCGACGCCAGAGGAACATCAGCAGCAGCAGCAAACACATCAACAACAACAACAACAACATCAGCCAACGGCAACAAACACAGCCAATACCGATGATATCCCATCCACCTCTTCTGCAGCAGCGGCCCGTTCGCCACTGAAGCGCGTCCGCGCCGAGGTGGATGATGATGATGACGATGATGACAGTGATGTTATGGTTGTTGAGTTTGATGACGATGACGTCGACAATTGTAGCATATTGGATATTACCAAACCTTCACGGAAGGCTGAGCAGGTGATGGTTCATCTCCCGTCCGGGCACGTGCTTGTTCCGGCTTCCGTCTCATCGGCAAGAAATGGGGGGGTTTTTTTTATTTCCCAGAACGGACGGGACACAGCTCTACTCCAACAATCATAATACTGACACAGTAACGTTCATTAAAATTTCACGTGCAAGCGAAGTATCGACACAAATATGTACAAGAGCAAATACACCTAACTACACACACACGGACACATACACACATACAAGTCGTGCCACGGTGTTGTTGTGACCACTCATGCCCACCCTACCATGATCACCGCTCCCGGTTCATCCGGTGATCCCATAAAGAAGGCTCTTACAGCCTCCTATCCAACCCCATTACCCTCCTTTGCCCAGCATAGTCCCCGCATATAGAACTCTAGCCCCGATTCATGTTAAATCCTATATTTCATATTGAGCAATAGCAATGCATCGCACTAGTAAACTAATAAATGATTAACTCTTAATAATACACTTTAGATTGAAATTTAACTTACAAATTGAAAGAAGGGAAGGGTACATACCTCCAGCTTTTATGTTAGGCAAATAGATAATAATAATAAATAAATATGCAAAAGGGAATGTAAAAACTGTGCGCCGCGATCGTTATGGCAGGTCAGTTATTCAAGTGCATTAGCGAAAGCAACCGCAAGTAGAAAGCATAAAAGAACGTCAGAGCTACCAGCCTCGCATCTTCCCTTTTGTGCCTTGTTCTTAAGAGGGCTGGTTCTTATGCGCGGCGTAAGCGCTTATGGTTGCCAGCAGGGCATAAGGGAGAGCGCACAGCCTCTCTTAAGCGACGAAGCCCCTGACTACGTGAAGTTTTTTTTTTTTCGGTCATGCAATAAATAGTTGCTCATAACAAACAAACTCCAATATTTTATCTTTATGTTTTGGGATCACTTACGGCCTTCCTTTGATTTGTTTTAATAAATGCGTTGAAACAGCGATGAAAGCGCTTCCATGGACTTCGGCAACGTTCCTAAAACGAAAGCTGGAGAAATACTTTTACAAAAAAAAAACCCACGCTCTCCTCTGCCGTTTAACCGTTGTTCACTTTCGCCCTGTCACACATTCCACTTGCTATTTCTTCCGAACAGAATTTAAAAACACAACCAAAAGAAATTTACTAAGCTAATTACACTAATGACACTATAGCATAAAAATAGGAATCAGCGGTTACACTGATGGATATAAAAAAAACGACAGTCGTTGCCGCCGGCTTCACATCTGGGCACTCCTCGGCACTTCGTATGGGGAAACGAAAATAGGTCGAGACCCAGATCTATATTTCGGGTAGAAATTGGCTGACCGTTTACATAGCTTTAATAATTTCCGCAGAATTGGACGGCCTCCAATATATCGCGGGTCCGTGACACATAAGTGGCTCGCGCCCGCAAAGCGACTGATGAGCCGATCTTTTACGCCTCCCGCTTTGTGCTGCTCGGCCTAGCGCTGGGAATTTTTGGTACGGAGCTGTAGTTGGGCGAGGAGCATAAGTCCCTTGCCGCGGGCGGAGGCCCTAATATCGGGGAAATTGTTGTTGCGAGCTTTCGTATTGGGGTTCAGAAAGGTAACCGCCAATCTGAAAAATTAATTTCCTACAATAAAAAAAAGCACTCCCCTACGCCACGAGTGTATGTGGTGTATATTAGCGACGCTGAAATACATACCAATTGAGATTGGCACTTAACACACTTTTACTTTATAAACGCACAATATTTCTTTCTTTTTGCTGTATTCAGCTGTTAAGATCTTTTCCCGGTTTTTATTCCTCTTTTTTTCTTTATACTTGGACTGGACAAAAATAGCACGTCTGTCTTCGCCAACAGTTTTTCTTCCAAGAGACCGAGGCTAGATCTGCACAGTCTGAGACCCCCCAGTACAGCGTTAAACTTGAGAATCCTCCATTTTCGAATTGACGCCGTAATTATTGTACAAGTTTAAACTCAAAAAACAGAAAAAAAAACCCGCTCTCCTTCGTTTACCTTTTAACTTGAATTGAGGCGGCAAAGTTGTGTAACATAGGGAGACCAATATCCCTTCTTGGTACTTTTCCAAATGTTCCCTTTTGTGGATCCCAGTATTTATACCTTTTTTTTATACGTTACTCTTTCAAACCACTTCACAATTTGGATGCCAATCATGCATCGGCCAAACGACGACTCCGGGAAAGTATCCAACAGCCAAGCAAATCCCATGTCCCCCAAATTCAAAACCATCCCCATCACCAACAATCAAACCAGCAACAACATCAGCGGACAATTACACAAAATGCCCCTGCCCCCGCCCCTGCCACTGCCGTATCCAGGCCCGCGACATGGCTACCAGGGATGCCACCATGGCAATCCTGGGCGATGGCGGCGGCAACGAGGCGATGACTGGCCACTACACACACCAGCACAAGAGTGACCGTGGGCTACGGATCGTCGTGCGAGATCTCCACCACTCCACAAGCACCCAACTAATAACAAATCAGATGGCCGAACTGGGCTATTCAGTTAAATTTATTAGAGCCATCAAAGCGAGATCCGATGGACAGCCACTCGACCAGTTTGAGTTGGAGATAGCCCCCACGCCGGATGAAAGCCACCACGATGTCCTCCAATTAACCCAGCTGGACAACCAGTTGGTGATCGCTGAGAGGCAGGCCAAGCCGGTGGACCCAGCCCAGTGCCACAGATGTCAGGCTTTTGGGCACACCCGCACCTACTGCAGGCGTTCATTCGTCTGTATGAAGTGTGCGGGTGCCCACGCGTCCACGGCATGTGTCAAGCCAAGGGCAGACGCCCCTAAATGCGCCAATTGCCAGGGCGCCCACATCAGCGCCTACAAGAGATGTCCGGCATTCAAGGCAGCAAGGGGCCGCCTTCTGTCGCACCGAGTGGCCATGCAGGAGTTGCGTCGCAAGCGCAGCTCGCTTCTGCAGCCATTGCCAGAGCAGCAGCCACCAGCAAAAACAACACCAGCACATCCAGGGCGCCGACAGCAGCAGCAACAGCCAGCTCAAACGCCAGCCAATCTCTGGCGCGGACAGCAGCAGTAGGCAGCATGGACGCCACTCAATGTCTCCTCTCCTGGGCGACGAAGAGGACAGCCTGCAGCCAGGCACTGTTGGAGAATACGCAGAGGATGACGCGATTGGAAAAGAGGCTGGAAGTGATGATGTCACTACTCACCTCGCTCATCCAATCCCAGGCAGTGACGGCAACTCCAGCAGTTCCAGAAACATCGGAAAATCCACCAACAATGGCAGCAGCAACAGTGGTTGCCCCAGCTCCAGCAGCCAGGCGGTCAAAGAAACCACCACGATCACAGCCACCACAAAAAACGTTAGGGCCAACGCCAGCCGCCATTCCAGAGACGGATCCTGAAATGGATGAAGAAAATGATGACGATGAGATGTGGACAGATGACGACTCCATGGATGACATTAAGGCCTACGCCCGCAACATGAGGTACCATCTTGAAAACCAGATATCCTGGAACGCTGTGTACTAATTGGACACATCTCTGCCACTGCATTGGATTAAATGACAAATGCATATCACTCGCATGCCACAACAAAAATGAACAACGGACGCTGCCGCCATCAAAGCCATTAAATAAAACATAAACGAATAAAAATGCTGCCATACACACTTGCAAAATCATACGGCCGGACAAATTCAAATCGAATGCAGTGCGTTGGTGATTGCTAGAATAGCCAAAAACAGACACACACACACAAACACCCATTACACTTTTCTTTTTTTTTTTCATGGATGCGCCATGAGGAGTGGAAATCTTCATGAGATACCAATGACCCGTGCCATTGGCATGCACGATTCCTTGCTCTAGTCAAGTCATACGTACTAAACCACCCCACACACATACCCCCCTCTTCCCCCCGCGGGATCCCCGTTAGGTATTGCTTCGCGGGGAGGGGGGGCCTATTCTAGGCCGCTACATGCCGCTCCTTCTCGCATCGGCTCAGGTCATCCTGGATGCGCTTGATGAGACGGTACACGTATATATAGTTATCCTCCGATGCTGTCATAAAGCTAACCAGCAACTCTGCTGGGGGGATATTCTCCGTCCATGCTGCGTATCTCTTACAGCCGTAGAGTGCATGCTCCGGGTCTTCGATTGCGGTTGGGCACGTAGGGCAGTATGGGCTGGTATCGTGTTTGTACTTATATAGGTAGCTACGATAGCCCCCATGCGCGGTTAGGAATTGCGTTATGTGGTAGTCCGCGTTGCCGCTGCTCCTTCCGATCCACTCCTTCGCGCTACTGATCAGTTTATGCGTCCACCTCCCTTTGACGCTCTGATTCCACCGTTCCTGCCATGTTTCGATGGAGGCCTGTCGCGCTGTATTGCGGATGGCCGCCGTGCCGCCTATGGTTCCCTGCGCCGTACTCGTTTCGTACACTATTTTCATCTCCCTGGCCAGTATGTCCACGGGTATCATACCCGCTAGGACTAGTGCTGCGTCCTCGGACACAGTCCTGTAAGCCGAGATGACCCTCAGCGCGTCTAGCCTGTATGGAGCAGCTAACTTCCTTCGCAGGCCTTGGTTGTTTATGACCGCTGCCGCCCAGATTGGCGCTGCGTAGAGAAGGATGGAGGACACTACGCTTGCCATCAGTCTTCGGCATCCAGTCTTTGGTCTACCAACATTTGGAAGCATGCGGTAGAGAGCTCCTTGCATCCTCGCTGCCTTCTGGCTAGCATACTCCACATGCGAGCGGAAGGTTAGGCGGTTGTCCAACATCACTCCCAAATACTTGGAGTCTTGCGATTTTATCAGGTCTGCTCCTACTCGCACTGTGGCGTACTCCGTCTTCTTCCTGCTCGTGATGAGGACTGCTTCCGTCTTGTGGCCAGCCAGATCCAGACCGGCTTCCCACATCCATCCAGAAATTAGATCAATAGCTGTATTGGCTACCAATTCGACTTTCTGGACCTCCTTAGCTACAACGACTAGGGCCAGGTCGTCAGCGAAACCGATTAGCTGGCAACCTGGGGGTAGCTGCAGTCTGAGCACGCTGTCGTACATGAGGTTCCACAGGAGCGGCCCCAAGACTGATCCTTGCGGGACTCCTGCCGTAACCTCGTACGCTATCTCTCCTTGGTCCGTCTCGTAGCTCAGCACCCTGTCCGAGAAGTAACTGGAGATCATCCTCAGAAGGTATACCGGTACCCCGATTCGGTACAACGCCGTCTCGATCCTTGACCAGTTGGCCGAGTTGAAAGCGTTTCGGATGTCCAGCGTCACGATGGCACAGTACTCCTTGGTGCCCCACCTCCATCTTGTTCCTTCTATGGCCTTCGCTGCGATGCTAACTACCGCCATGATGGCGTCCACGGTCGAGCGGGATTTCCGGAATCCATATTGCGCCTCTGAGAGTGCTTCTTTTTCCTCCACGAACTCTAGAAGCCTGTTGTACAGCACTCTTTCAAGCAGCTTGCCGACCGTATCGTTGCCTTTGGGCAGCAGAATTAGACGCTGCCTCTTCCATCGTTTTGGGAATGTTCCCTCCCTGAGGCAACTGTTGAAAGTCTCCGCAAAGGGTTCCGGTCGGGTGGCCACCGCGAGCTTTAGGGCCTTGTTGGGTATTCCATCCGGCCCTGGTGCCTTCCGGTCGCCAACTCTCCTGGTTGCTTTTATGACCTCCAGTGTAGATACTGGCTCGTATGGTGGTTCCTCCTGGTCCAGGTTAGCTTCTTCCTTCTGCGGGTGCCTGGGGAACAGCGCTGTCACAATCCTATGCAGCAGTTGCGGGCACGTCGGGGTAGGAGTGCTTATTCCTCTGATCCTTTTGGTGACTACTTTATAAGCAGTACCCCAGGGGTCTACCTCCGCTTCGTCGCATATGTGGCGGAAGCAGTCGCTCTTACTCTTCTTGATGGCCACCTTCAGCCCGTGTTTTGCCGTGCGAAATTCCTCTTGCCTGGTTTCAAAGGCGTAGCGGCCTCTCGCTCTTTGGGCACGCCGTCGCGCTCGGAGACAAGCCCTTCTAAGCTCGCCTATTTCCTGCGTCCACCAGTAGCAAGGTCTTCCTCGTCTTCTTCGGCTTCCTCCTTGGCATGGACTGATCGCATGCGTCGGCTATCCTCTGCGTCAGTTCCCGTGCCGCTTCCTCCGCTGAGATACCAGCTAGGTTCCACTCGTGTTGCCTGAAGGAGTCCGAGAAGGCTGCGACGTCCAGTAGACTATCCTTGCACTTTGGCCCCGTTGTTTTTGGCTTCCTGGGGACTCTGTTGCGCTGTCCGAGCTCAAAGTGTATCGCCTGGTGGTTGCTAAATGTGAATTCGTCACCCACTCTCCAGGTGGAATGTCTACATAGCGAACTGCTCAGAAAGGTCAGATCTATTATTGAGGATCTTCCCGCCCTGCAGAAGGTCATCTTTTTCCCGTCGTTTGCCAGTCCGACGTCGAGAGACGAGAACTGCTCCAGTAGGCAGTACCCTCTTGCGTTGGTCTCTTTGCTGCCCCATTCGACGGCCCACGCATTAAAGTCCCCTGCGATGACAAAGGGTGTCCTCCCACGAGTGTCTTCCGCAATGTGTTCCAACATAGTTTTGAAACGCGACAGGTCCTAACTCGGCGGTGCGTAAAAACTGTAGAAAGTTACACCCTTGAGTCTAGCTCTTACAAAGCCCTCCTTTGACGAATCCACATCGAGCGGCGGGGTCTCGACGCCCCAGATCGCGGCCTTCCTGCACTTACTTTGTGCCCAACCGCTGCCTGGCACCGGTTTGTATGGTTCGCATACGATGACCACGTCCGGTTTCCTCTCCCTGGCGTCCTGGCTCAGTAGTGCCTGTGCCGCCTCGCAGTGGTTAAGGTTCAGCTGCATGCACCTCATCCTATCCTCTTTGCAAGTGGCTGTCTAAAGAGGGGGCACCTGCCGCTTCCTGCGATATGCCTCCAATCTTCCTTCTTTCCCTTGCAGAACATGCACTGGGGGTCCTTGTCGCAGTCTTTTGCAAGGTGGTCCTCCTTCCCGCATCTCCGCTCCTACACTGTCTGGCCATGTGGCCGAACTCCATGCAGCGGAAGCATTTGGTGACGCTGACCCTTTCCCTAAGTCTGCCTCTTACCCAGCCGACCTTCAGTCCTCCTATTTTGAGTGCCCTGCGGGCGTCCTCTGTCGGAAGTCGGACAGTTGCAATCTGCGTCTGTCCGTACCCTCTCCTTATTGATATGTCGTCCAGTGCCACGTTTGCCAACTGGACCTGGGACATGAGGGCGTCCCTTATCTCCTCCTTGGTGGTCACCTCGTCCAAGTCGCTGCATTCAACGATGACTCGCTGTTGGAGGGCGCGGACCTCTGCTGCGTCCCCTAGCGACTCGCCGACCAGACTCTGGAAGGACGCCACAGCCACCACAAAAAACGTTAGGGCCAACGCCAGCCGCCATTCCAGAGACGGATCCTGAAATGGATGAAGAAAATGATGACGATGAGATGTGGACAGATGACGACTCCATGGATGACATTAAGGCCTACGCCCGCAACATGAGGTACCATCTTGACAACCAGATATCCTGGAACGCTGTGTACTAATTGGACACATCTCTGCCACTGCATTGGATTAAATGACAAATGCATATCACTCGCATGCCACAACAAAAATGAACAACGGACGCTGCCGCCATCAAAGCCATTAAATAAAACATAAACGAATAAAAATGCTGCCATACACACTTGCAAAATCATACGGCCGGACAAATTCAAATCGAATGCAGTGCGTTGGTGATTGCTAGAATAGCCAAAAACAGACACCCACACACAAACACCCATTACACTTTTCTTTTTTTTTTTCATGGATGCGCCATGAGGAGTGGAAATCTTCATGAGATACCAATGACCCGTGCCATTGGCATGCACGATTCCTTGCTCTAGTCAAGTCATACGTACTAAACCACCCCACACACATACACACCTCTTCCCCCGCGGGATCACCGTTAGGTATTGCTTCGCGGGGAGGGGGGGCCTATTCTAGGCCGCTACATGCCGCTCTTTCTCGCATCGTCTCAGGTCATCCTGGATGCGCTTGATGAGACGGTACACGTATATATAGTTATCCTCCGATGCTGTCATAAAGCTAACCAGCAACTCTGCTGGGGGGATATTCTCCGTCCATGCTGCGTATCTCTTACAGCCGTAGAGTGCATGCTCCGGGTCTTCGATTGCGGTTGGGCACGTAGGGCAGTATGGGCTGGTATCGTGTTTGTACTTATATAGGTAGCTACGATAGCCCCCATGCGCGGTTAGGAATTGCGTTATGTGGTAGTCCGCGTTGCCTCTGCTCCTTCCGATCCACTCCTTCGCGCTACTGATCAGTTTATGCGTCCACCTCCCTTTGACGCTCTGATTCCACCGTTCCTGCCATGTTTCGATGGAGGCCTGTCGCGCTGTATTGCGGATGGCCGCCGTGCCGCCTATGGTTCCCTGCGCCGTACTCGTTTCGTACACTATTTTCATCTCCCTGGCCAGTATGTCCACGGGTATCATACCCGCTAGGACTAGTGCTGCGTCCTCGGACACAGTCCTGTAAGCCGAGATGACCCTCAGCGCGTCTAGCCTGTATGGAGCAGCTAACTTCCTTCGCAGGCCTTGGTTGTTTATGACCGCTGCCGCCCAGATTGGCGCTGCGTAGAGAAGGATGGAGGACACTACGCTTGCCATCAGTCTTCGGCATCCAGTCTTTGGTCTACCAACATTTGGAAGCATGCGGTAGAGAGCTCCTTGCATCCTCGCTGCCTTCTGGCTAGCATACTCCACATGCGAGCGGAAGGTTAGGCGGTTGTCCAACATCACTCCCAAATACTTGGAGTCTTGCGATTTTATCAGGTCTGCTCCTACTCGCACTGTGGCGTACTCCGTCTTCTTCCTGCTCGTGATGAGGACTGCTTCCGTCTTGTGGCCAGCCAGATCCAGACCGGCTTCCCACATCCATCCAGAAATTAGATCAATAGCTGTATTGGCTACCAATTCGACTTTCTGGACCTCCTTAGCTACAACGACTAGGGCCAGGTCGTCAGCGAAACCGATTAGCTGGCAACCTGGGGGTAGCTGCAGTCTGAGCACGCTGTCGTACATGAGGTTCCACAGGAGCGGCCCCAAGACTGATCCTTGCGGGACTCCTGCCGTAACTCTAGAAGCCTGTTGTACAGCACTCTTTCAAGCAGCTTGCCGACCGTATCGTTGCCTTTGGGCAGCAGAATTAGACGCTGCCTCTTCCATCGTTTTGGGAATGTTCCCTCCCTGAGGCAACTGTTGAAAGTCTCCGCAAAGGGTTCCGGTCGGGTGGCCACCGCGAGCTTTAGGGCCTTGTTTGGGATTCCATCCGGCCCTGGTGCCTTCCGGTCGCCAACTCTCCTGGTTGCTTTTATGACCTCCAGTGTAGATACTGGCTCGTATGGTGGTTCCTCCTGGTCCAGGTTAGCTTCTTCCTTCTGCGGGTGCCTGGGGAACAGCGCTGTCACAATCCTATGCAGCAGTTGCGGGCACGTCGGGGTAGGAGTGCTTATTCCTCTGATCCTTTTGGTGACTACTTTATAAGCAGTACCCCAGGGGTCTACCTCCGCTTCGTCGCATATGTGGCGGAAGCAGTCGCTCTTACTCTTCTTGATGGCCACCTTCAGCCCGTGTTTTGCCGTGCGAAATTCCTCTTGCCTGGTTTCAAAGGCGTAGCGGCCTCTCGCTCTTTGGGCACGCCGTCGCGCTCGGAGACAAGCCCTTCTAAGCTCGCCTATTTCCTGCGTCCACCAGTAGCAAGGTCTTCCTCGTCTTCCTCGGCTTCCTCGGCTTCCTCCTTGGCATGGACTGATCGCATGCGTCGGCTATCCTCTGCGTCAGTTCCCGTGCCGCTTCCTCCGCTGAGATACCAGCTAGGTTCCACTCGTGTTGCCTGAAGGAGTCCGAGAAGGCTGCGACGTCCAGTAGACTATCCTTCCACTTTGGCCCCGTTGTTTTTGGCTTCCTGGGGACTCTGTTGCGCTGTCCGAGCTCAAAGTGTATCGCCTGGTGGTTGCTAAATGTGTATTCGTCACCCACTCTCCAGGTGGAATGTCTACATAGCGAACTGCTCAGAAAGGTCAGATCTATTATTGAGGATCTTCCCGCCCTGCAGAAGGTCATCTTTTTCCCGTCGTTTGCCAGTCCGACGTCGAGAGACGAGAACTGCTCCAGTAGGCAGTACCCTCTTGCGTTGGTCTCTTTGCTGCCCCATTCGACGGCCCACGCATTAAAGTCCCCTGCGATGACAAAGGGTGTCCTCCCACGAGTGTCTTCCGCAATGTGTTCCAACATAGTTTTGAAACGCGACAGGTCCTAACTCGGCGGTGCGTAAAAACTGTAGAAAGTTACACCCTTGAGTCTAGCTCTTACAAAGCCCTCCTTTGACGAATCCACATCGAGCGGCGGGGTCTCGACGCCCCAGATCGCGGCCTTCCTGCACTTACTTTGTGCCCAACCGCTGCCTGGCACCGGTTTGTATGGTTCGCATACGATGACCACGTCCGGTTTCCTCTCCCTGGCGTCCTGGCTCAGTAGTGCCTGTGCCGCCTCGCAGTGGTTAAGGTTCAGCTGCATGCACCTCATCCTATCCTCTTTGCAAGTGCCTGTCTAAAGAGGGGGCACCTGCCGCTTCCTGCGATATGCCTCCAATCTTCCTTCTTTCCCTTGCATAACATGCACTGGGGGTCCTTGTCGCAGTCTTTTGCAAGGTGGTCCTCCTTCCCGCATCTCCGCTCCTACACTGTCTGGCCATGTGGCCGAACTCCATGCAGCGGAAGCATTTGGTGACGCTGACCCTTTCCCTAAGTCTGCCTCTTACCCAGCCGACCTTCAGTCCTCCTATTTTGAGTGCCCTGCGGGCGTCCTCTGTCGGAAGTCGGACAGTTGCAATCTGCGTCTGTCCGTACCCTCTCCTTATTGATATGTCGTCCAGTGCCACGTTTGCCAACTGGACCTGGGACATGAGGGCGTCCCTTATCTCCTCCTTGGTGGTCACCTCGTCCAAGTCGCTGCATTCAACGATGACTCGCTGTTGGAGGGCGCGGACCTCTGCTGCGTCCCCTAGCGACTCGCCGACCAGACTCTGGAAGGACGAGGTTTCCTCTCCTGATTTGCTGAGCTGGAGCAGGGAGTTCCCCCTTTTGGGTGCGGCGGATTCTTGCCACCGTCTCTCCTAGCCCTTGTAGCTTCTCGTCTCCTTTTACCTTTCGCAGAATCTCTGCGTAGCTGCTCGGGTCTTTCGCCGCTATGATGATATCATCCGGGCGTGCCTTCTCCGTCATCACCCTAGAAGGCTCCTAACTCTCGGCCTTCTTTCAACTTTCCTCCACTTCCTGTTCGGCGGCGCCGTCGGTGTCTCCCCTGTGTCTTTATCTCCTGGAGTTGGAGTTTTCGCATCCACTCCAACCGCGCAGGTTTTCGTCTGGGTGTCCACCCCTTTGCTCCTCTTGTTTTTCGGTGCTTTCCCATTTTCCTGCTTCCTTTTTTCCTCCACCGCTATCCTAAACAACGGCGAAGTTTGGGAGGACTGGTGGGTACGGATCACCGCCTTTGCCCTATCGTCATGAAGCTGGATGGCCACCAGCTCGTAGAGCGCTCGGATGCTTTCAATGGAGTCCCTCATTACACTTGGGCGGCCGGACCTGTGCCGTTCGAGTTATGTGTGTCGTGTCCGCCATCGTCCTTAGTTGGTGGCCGGATCCAGTGCCATGGCATTCAGAGTGCCCTATGGTCCTGGAAAAGGAAAAATCCATCAGCCACACATACGATTAAAAAGAGCTCTCAAAATACTTACCGCCAGCCATTCAGACACACACACACAAACATCCATTACACTTGTGCGGCCGGACCTGTGCCGTTCGAGTAGGTGTGTCATGTCCGCCATTGCCATCAACTGGTTGCTGGAACCAGGTGCCGTGGCATTCAGAGTGCCATGTGTACCTGGAATGGAAATACACACACACACACAAACATCCATTACACTTAGGCGGCCGGACCTGTGCCGTTCGAGTTATGTGTGTCGTGTCCGCCATCGTCCTTAGTTGGTGGCCGGATCCAGTGCCATGGCATTCAGAGTGCCCTATGGTCCTGGAAAAGGAAAAATCCATCAGCCACACATACGATTAAAAAGTGCTCTCAAAATACTTACCGCCAGCCATTCAGACACACACACACACAAACACCCATTACACTTGGGCGGCCGGACCTGTGCCGTTCGAGTAGGTGTGTCGTTGTCCGCCATTGCCCACAGCTGGTGGCCGGACCAGTGCCACTCGCTCTACATTAGGGCCACAATTGCCGACGCACACACACACTCACATCCATTTCACTTTGGCGGCCGGACCCGTGTCGCCACAGTAATATGTGTGCCGGACCAGTGCCACTGGTTCTCCAAGAGGGCAGCCACAGCCACAACGACGACGAGGTGCTCTTTTTTGGTTTGTGACGTGCACGGGAACAAAAGCTTGTCATAGATAGTAATGGGTGTGGTGGAGGAAGGGCGGCACGGCACACAACAGAACCACAAAAAAGAACAGGGCAACACAGAAAAAACGTCAATGGCGACACGGCACAGAACAATCAAAGGCGACACGACACGAAACGGTTATGGCACGTCCGACGATCACAACCTCTCGAGCGGTTGGACGAGATGAGAGTGGCGGACGAGGTTCATGGTGGAACTCTCACATGTCCGCCAACTCTCACACTCTCCCCTCAACTCGAAAGACCCGATCGCCGATCGTCACTTACCTGTGCTCTCACCCTCGGTTCCACTTTCACTCACCCCAAAATTGAGTGAGATGAAAGTGTTCCGAGGGCAGCAGCACCGACAAGTAGGCAATGAAAGTTTAATGGCTGTTTGCATTAGTGGCTGTCTGTGTGTTGTTGGGCAATGGCCCGTGTCTTATGTTTCTCTGTGCTGTGTGAATTGGCTGCTCTGTTGTCAAGGATGGGATGGGATGGGAAGGGGAAAGTTTGCCTGCTCCCGTATAACCGCCCGGATACTTTAAACTTCCGGATCTTACGATCCGGGCGCGAGACGCTCCGAAGAGTCGACCGCATAGCATCATGTGGGCGATTGTATTGGCATTGTTGGGGCATTTGGCTGAGTGGCGAAGGTTGACAGTGTGGATTTTGATCCTGCTCAACTGCTATGGGTATGTATTGAAGTTTGAAATGGGTGGGGGTGAAAAGGGGAATGGCTGGGCGTAATTGCCGAAGTTGGCGCCCGATAACACACTAGCATTGAGAAATGCAATTTGAATTGGCTTTTTGGTGTGTTATCGGCGCGGTATTTTCCTAATTGGCGTGGTATTTTTTGGGTCATTAATGGCCTTGCCACTTGTCAGGTATTTGGGAATGGTAGATAGTTGGGAAAGAAGAAGAAGAGGGAAAGGTAAATATGCTAAAATAAATAACTAAAATTAATTAAATTACATTACAGCTAAGGACAATCTATCTACAATTACTACAAATAAGGACTACAAAACTACAGAGATATATACAAGGTAAAACAAACAATAATTACAATGCATTTACACAACAATAAACATACTTAAACATCATTTATTTTTAACAGGAGGACAACTACAACGAAGCACCGGCCGGCATGGCAAACGCAATGCAGAACATTGCGCCGCATACCGGCCGGCTCCGTTGTCCCCCTGTGCAGGATTAGTGGCACCACCTGGGGTCTTTAGTGGCGATGGCTGGACTTGGAGATGGCGTGCATCGTGGGCATTGATGGTGTTGTTGGCGAGCGGCTCTGGTCCGGTCGCCCACGTTGCATCTGTCGTTTGTTGGTGTTGGCTGCTGCACTCGAGTGGCACTGGTCCGGCCACCCAACTGCATTGTCGTTGTGTATTGGAGTTGGCGTCGATGCGTGATGGCAATGGTCCGAGTTATTGGCCGCATCCAAGTGGCGAACTGGTCCGGCCACCAGGATACGTTGTCGATTGTGTTTTTGTTGGCCGCATCCGAGTGGCTGCTGGTCCGGCCACCAGGATGCGTTGTCAGGTGTATTGGCCTGGCCTCCTCGGCCACGTTCGTCGTCGGTTTTAATTGCGATTTCTGAGTGGCTGCTGGTCCGGCCACCCAGATGAGGAGGTGTTCGTTTTGGCGTGTGATTAAATTTGTGTTTATTTGCAGGTGCTGTCGGCGTTTGGATGTTGTTGCTGGCGACCCTTGTCTGATTTGTGTTGGCGTGAGAGGCGTTTGCAGGTGAGTATTTGTGTTTGTTGGCAGCCTCTCTCCTGTTTCTACTTCTATTGCAGGCGTCCGGCGGCTCAACACCAGGCCTCACATAATTGGCATGAGAGACGGGTGTGACCCGGTGGAGCGGCAACAGACGCCAGCACCTGCGTCGTCGTTGGAAATGGCAGCTGTTGGTTCGGAGTGGCGTGACGTCATTGTGATGGTCGGTGGCAGCGTCATCAGAAAGGGGCCTCATATTCCTCCCATTTGGCAGGAAATTGTCAATGTTGGTGGCGAGGCAGCTTCTTGATTGGCAGCTCTGTCTGGTGATTGGCAGGTAAGTGTGGATTTTGTGTGTTTTGGCCGTTTTTCGCGATGTCGTGTATTGACTGTTTTTATTGTGTTTTAGTGGCTGGCCCATTATGCCTCAAGAGAGTTGCAGGAGTGGCGAGGCAGCTGCTGGAGGGGCAGCTCTGTCGGTTTAATAGCAGGTGAGTATGTTTGTTGGTCATTTGCAGATTTTTGTTAATTGTGTTTAATTTTTGTCTATTTTCAGGTTTTATTGGCATTAAACTTCTGCAATTTGGCGCAATCAGTAGACGCCGTATAATCCGTCGCTTTCGAAGTCGCCACTGGATTGTCCATTTAGGAACCTACGTAGGTCATCGTAAGGCTCTTCATCGGTCCATTGGCTGTCGTCGTCCATGTCCATATCCGGCTCACTGTCCGATATGGCTACTGCTGCTGCTGTATAGGCTGCTGGTTGTGGTGGCGGCGGGTGTGTAGGTGGTGTTGTCTGTAGTGGCGGCATGGCTGCCAAGCCCCCGCCTCTAGCCTCTGTCAGGTTTGCGATCAGCGTGGCCATTGCTGCCAACCTTTCCTCCAGCATTTTGAGTTTAATGGCGCTCTCTTTTAGAAGTTTGGCACAGCTGCCATCGCACTGAGCTGCTGACCGCTGCTGCTGCTGGTGTTGGCGTGGCGTCGGGGCATCATTCGCGATCGGTTGCATCGGCTGGACCCTCTGGTGTTGGCGCCCCTGGTCAATGGCTGGGGATGTTGGTCTCCATACCGATGCTGCCGATCCGGTTGGTGTTGGCGTTGCTGCTGCGGATTTAGGAGTGGCTGTGGATGTGGCTGCTGCTGGCTACGTTGTATTGGCTGTTGTCCCTGTTGGATTGGCTGTGGCTGCTGATTGCGACGCTCCTCCTCCCTGGCGACCCTGTGGGCCACGAGCCGCTGCCTGGCTGCCTTGTAGGCGCTGCGGCCCGTGTAGGCGCTGATGTGCTGGCCCTGGCAGTTGGCGCATTTGGGAGCGACGTTCCTCGGCTTGCTGCACTCCGTCGTCAGATGTCCACCCGCGCATTTCATGCAGACAGCAGCGCGTCTACAATATGCGCGGGTGTGGCCAAACATCTGACATCGATGGCACTGGGCGGGGTCACGGGAGACTCCAAGTCTCTCAACCGTGACGGGCCTCCCACCCAGGCAACGCAGCTTTAACACATATGGCTATGGCTCGGATCGACCCGCTGCTCGACTCGCAACGTGTTCGATCCGTTCGTGTGTGTGTGTGTGGCTGCCCGTTGGCCGTTTTGGCGCTCTGCTCCTGCGCGTCGGTTTGCTGGCTCTCCTCCGTCTTCTCCCTCTCCCGTTACTCTCGAACGGTTTTGTATGTCCGAGAGCGTGAGAGGCGGGAAAAGCGGCAGCGAGAGCGGCGTCCTATCGGCCTTTCCCTTTGCGTTTGGCGGGTTTTTTGGATTTGGCGGGGTTACGGGATTTGCAGTTTGTATTGGTGCTGCTGTTGCTGCTGATTTGATGGGGCTCGAGGGGGAGTGGCTGTGGCCGTGCATAAATCGGCCATGGCAATGGCTGGGTACTCACTCGATTTATGGCTGTGGCGTCGGCGCTCTGCACTGGCTGGGGCGTTGGTGTTGGCGTCTGCGCCGAGGGCTCTGCTGCTACTGCTGCTATTGGAGGTGTTGGTGTTGGTGTTGTTGGCTGCTGCTGCTGCTGCTAGGGCGCCTCTGCGGGCCGCTCTGCCGCCGTCGCTGTGTCGTCTGGTTGACCCTCGTCTGGCCATTCCTCTGGTCATGGCTGGCTGTTGGTTTGTGTGTTGGCGATCTGTTGCCTGTTTGTTGTTTTTAATTGAAAAGTCTCTTGTGTGTGTGTGTTTGTGTTTAATGTATTTATTGGCACTTTTATTCTCTGTTTTCTCGTCTATCACAGTTATCTCTTTTAGTTTGTGATGTTTGTAATGGCTTGTTAGTGGTGTTGATTTTTAATTGGCGAGAAGAGCTCTTTTCTCTTTTAGTTTGTGATGTTTGTAATGGCTTGTTAGTGGTATTGTTGGTTTTTGTTTAATTGGCGAGAAGAGCACAGGAACTAAAGCTTGTCGGAGATAGTAGTGGGTGGGGTGAAGGAAGGGCTGGGGCGTGGTGGATTGGCGAGGAGCACTTTTCCGCGTTTGGAATGGTCATGTACAGCGGCGAATGGTGAGGGGGGGGGGGGGCGACACAAAATGGCTGCTGCCTGGCTTGGCTTGGCGTCGTCTGGCCTTCACTGTCTTTATTTTTTGGCACCAGAGCACAAATAACACGGCAAACGATAAACGACAAACAGTCAAAACGACAAACAGTCAAAACGACAAACGACACGGGCAACGATGATGGCAACGAACAAACAAACTTGCAATCTCACTTTATTTTAATGGCGGCGGCGATGGTTCAATTAATATGCGTCCGACGATCGCAACCTCTCGAGCGGGTGGACGAGATGAGAGTGGCGGACGAGGTTCATGGTGGAACTCTCACATGTCCGCCAACTCTCACACTCTCCCCCTCAACTCGAGAGACCCGATCGCCGATCGTCATTTACCGGTGCTCTCACCCCCGGTCCCACTTTCACTCACCCCAATATTGAGTGAGATGAAAGTAGTCCGAGGGCAGCAGCACCGATAAGTAAGCAATGGAGAATTGGAATGGCCGTTTGTTTTAGTGGCTGTCCGTTTCGTGTTGTTGCTGGTTAGTGGCTAGTGTCTAATGTTTGTGCTGTGTGTAGTGGCTGCTCTGTTGTTGGGGGATGGGATGGGAAGGGGGAAATTTGCCTGCTCTCGTATAACCGCCCGGATACTTTCAACTTCCGGATCTTTCGATCCTGGCGCGAGACGCTCCGAAGAGTCGACCGCATAGCATCATGTGGGCGGTTGAAATGGCTTTGTTGGGGCGTTTGGCAGAGTGGCGATGGTTGGCAGTGTATATTTTGTTCCTGCTCAGCCTCATTTGGTCTTTGGTGGCATTTGAAGTGGGTAGGGGGTGGGTGAGGAAATGGCTGGGCGTAAATTGCCGAAGTTGGCGACCGATAACACACTAGCATTGAGAAATGCAATTTGAATTTGTAGTGACTTTTTGGTGTGTTATCGGCTCGGGTATTTTTCTAATTGGCGTGGTATTTTTGGGTCATTAATGGCGTTGCCACTTGTCAGGTATTTGGGAATGGGAGATAGTTGGGAAAGAAGAAGAAGAGGGAAAGGTAAATATGCTAAACTAAATAACTAAAATTAATTAAATTACATTACAGCTAAGGACAATCTATCTACAATTACTACAAATAAGGACTACAAAACTACAGAGATATATACAAGGTAAAACAAACAATAATTACAATACATTTACACAACAATAAACATACTTAAATATCATTTATTTTGTTAACAGGAGGACAACTACAACAAAGCACCGGCCGGCATGGCAAACGCAATGCAGAACATTGCGCCGCATACCGGCCGGCTCCGTTGTCCCCCTGTGCAGGATTAGTGGCACCATCTGGGAACTTTAGTGGCGATGGCTGGACTTGGAGATGGCGTGCATCGTGGGCATTGATGGTGTTGTTGGCGAGCGGCTCTGGTCCGGTCGCCCACGTTGGATCTGTCGCTGGTTGGTGTTGGCTGCTGCACTCGAGTGGCACTGGTCCATTGTCCTTGTGTTGGCATTGGCATCGTGTGATTGATGCCAACGAGTCGAGTTATTGGCCGCATCAGAGTGGCTGCTGGTCCGGCCACCCGGATGCGTTGTCAGGTGGATTGGCCTGGCCTCCTCGGCCACGTTCATCGTCGGTTTTTAATGGCGTTTTAAATGGCTGCCGGTCCGGCCATCCAGATGAGATGTTTGTTTATGGCGTTTGATTTTTAATTTATGTTTATTTGCAGGTACTGCAATTTATGGCTGCGGCGTCAAAGTGCGTATTTGGTGCTGGTCGTGGTGATGGCTGTGTGGATGCTGCTGCTGCTGTTGTTGTCCGTTGTGGCGGCACACCTCCCGTGCTCTCGTCCCTTGCCTGCAGCAGGTTTGTCAATGTCGTTGTAATTGCTGCCAACTTTTCTTCCAGTTCTTTAATTTTTCTGGCATATCTTTCTAGGTTATGGGCACAGCTCCCATCGCACTGGTCGCCTGGCTGCTGCTGTAGCTGGTGTTGGCGTGGCTCCAGAGCACGATTTGGGATCGGCTGCATCGGCAGGACCCGTTGGTGTTGGCGCCCCTCGGCCAGTGGCTGGGGATGTTGGTCGCGATGCTGTAGCTGTTGCCGATGCTGCCGACCCGGTTGGTGTTGGCGTTGCTGCTGCGGCTGTAGGTGGAGTGGCTGTGTGGGTGGCTGCTGCTGCTGCAACTGTCGCTGTAGTGGCTGCTGGTGACGTTGTGATGGCTGCTGGAGACGATGTGCTGACTGTTGCTGCTGGAGTGGCTGCTGCATTGGCTGTGGCTGTTGCCGTATTGGCTGAGGCTGCTGCTGCTGCTGCCGTTGACGCTCCTCCTCCCTGACGACCCTGTGGGCCAGGAGCCGCTGCCTGGCTGCCTTGTAGGCGCTGATGTGGGCGCCCTGGCAGTTGGCGCATTTGGGATTGTCGGCCCTTGGCTTGCTGCACTCCGTCGTCAGGTGTCCACCCGCGCATTTCATGCAAACAGCAGCTCGTCTACAGTATGCGCGGGTGTGACCAAACACCTGACATCGATGGCACTGGGCGGGGTCACGGGAGACTCCAAGTCACTCAACCGTGTCGGGCCTCCCACCCAGGCGTCGCAGCGTCAACACCCCGCATTGGCCACGGTCCGGTTTGGGGGCAATCTCAGCCTCGAAGAGATTGAATTGACGGCTGCGATCGAATCGATCGGTGATTGCCCTTACAAACCGAACCGTGAACCCCTCGTTCAGCATAATGCTGCGAATCCAATCCGGCGGCATGGAGTGGGAGAGTCCTCGGATGAGGATCCTCAAGCCACGTTCCTGGCTGGGCTGATGCCCGAATTCGCCGTGCCGGATGTCATTGTCGGTGGTAGTGGCAGGGGTGTTTGTGATGGTGATGGCGGTGGTGGTGTTGGTGTTTGTATTGGCGGGTGTATTTGTATTTTTGTAATTGCGTTGGCGTCATTATTTGTATTGATATTGTCAGTATTGTCTATGTGAATGGCTGGTGATTGTCTATGTATTGGCTGTTGTCGATGTTGGTGATGGCTGTGGGTCTGGCTATTTGCATTTATAGTAGTGGCAGAGGCTGGGGCAGGGGCATGTGTTGGCTGTGTAGATTGCGTCAGAGAGGCAGGAGCGGCAACTGTGTTGGTGTTGGCGGTTTTTGTTGTCCGTTTCTGCTGCGTTTGCTGTTGCTGCCGCAGCTCGTGCTGCCTCAGCTGCTCCTGGACAATGGCCTCCAGCTCCTCCATGGTTTGCCTCTTCTTCTTTGGCCTTTTGATTGGCGGTCGCTGCTGGTGATGGTGTTTGTCGTAGTATTGGTGCTGACTGGGCTATGGCTCGGATCGACCCGCTGCTCGAACTCGAACCAAGTTCGACTCGCAACGTGTTCGATCCGTTCGAGTGTGTGTGTGTGTGGCTGCCCGTTGGCCGTTTTGGCGCTCTGCTCCTGCGCGTCGGTTTGCCGGCTCTCCTCCGTCTTCTCCCTCTCCCGTTACTCTCGAACGGTTTTGTATGTCCGAGAGCGTGAGAGGCGGGAAAAGCGGCAGCGAGAGCGGCGTCCTATCGGCCTTTCCCTTTGCGTTTGACAGGTTTTTTGGATTTGGCGGGGTTACGGGATTTGCAGTTTGTATTGGTGCTGCTGTTGCTGCTGATTTGATGGGGCTCGAGGGGGGAGTGGCTGTGGCCGTGGATATATCGGCCATGGCAATGGCTGGGTACTCACTGGAATTGGCATTGGCTCGCTGCTCCTGTTGGCTGCAGCCGCCGTCGCTGTGGCGTCGGCGCTCTGCATTGGCTGGGGCGTTGGTGTTGGCGCCTGCGCCGAGGGCTCTGCTGCTGCTGCTGCTATTGGCGGTGTTGGTGTTGGTGTTGTTGGCTGCTGCTGCTGCTGCTAGGGCGCCTCTGCGGGCCGCTCTGCCGCCGTCGCTGTGGCGTCTGTTCGACCCTCGTCTGGCCATTCCTCTGGTCATGGCTGGCTGTTGGTTTGTGTGTTGGCGATCTGCTGCCTGTTTGTTGTTTTTAATTGAAAAGTCTCTTGGGTGTGTATGTTTGTGTTTAATGTATTTATTGGCACTTTTATTCTCTGTTTTCTCGTCTATCACAGTTATCTCTTTTTGGTTTGTGATGTGGACGGGAACAAAAGCTTGTCATAGATAGTAATGGGTGTGGTGGAGGAAGGGCGGCACGGCACGGCACGGCACACAACAGAACCACAAAAAAGAACAGGGCAACACAGAAAAAACGTCAATGGCGACACGGCACAGAACAATCAAAGGCGACACGACACGAAACGGTTATGGCACGTCCGACGATCACAACCTCTCGAGCGGTTGGACGAGATGAGAGTGGCGGACGAGGTTCATGGTGGAACTCTCACATGTCCGCCAACTCTCACACTCTCCCCCTCAACTCGAAAGACCCGATCGCCGATCGCCACTTACCTGTGCTCTCACCCTCGGTTCTACTTTCACTCACCCCAAAATTGAGTGAGATGAAAGTGTTCCGAGGGCAGCAGCACCGACAAGTAGGCAATGAAAGTTTAATGGCTGTTTGCATTAGTGGCTGTCTGTGTGTTGTTGGGCAATGGCCCGTGTCTTATGTTTCTCTGTGCTGTGTGAATTGGCTGCTCTGTTGTCAAGGATGGGATGGGATGGGAAGGGGAAAGTTTGCCTGCTCCCGTATAACCGCCCGGATACTTTAAACTTCCGGATCTTACGATCCGGGCGCGAGACGCTCCGAAGAGTCGACCGCATAGCATCATGTGGGCGATTGTATTGGCATTGTTGGGGCATTTGGCTGAGTGGCGAAGGTTGGCAGTGTGGATTTTGATCCTGTTCAACTGCTATGGGTATGTATTGAAGTTTGAAATGGGTGGGGGTGAAAAGGGGAATGGCTGGGCGTAATTGACGAAGTTGGCGACCGATAACACACTAGCATTGAGAAATGCAATTTGAATTTGTAGTGACTTTTTGGTGTGTTATCGGCGCGGTATTTTCCTAATTGGCGTGGTATTTTTTGGGTCATTAATGGCCTTGCCACTTGTCAGGTATTTGGGAATGGTAGATAGTTGGGAAAGAAGAAGAAGTAAATATGCTAAAATAAATAACTAAAATTAATTAAATTACATTACAGCTAAGGACAATCTATCTACAATTACTACAAATAAGGACTACAAAACTACAGAGATATATACAAGGTAAAACAAACAATAATTACAATGCATTTACACAACAATAAACATACTTAAGCATCATTTATTTTTAACAGGAGGACAACTACAACGAAGCACCGGCCGGCATGGCAAACGCAATGCAGAACATTGCGCCGCATACCGGCCGGCTCCGTTGTCCCCCTGTGCAGGATTAGTGGCACCACCTGGGGTCTTTAGCGGCGATGGCTGGACTTGGAGATGGCGTGCATCGTGGGCATTGATGGTGTTGTTGGCGAGCGGCTCTGGTCCGGTCGCCCACGTTGCATCTGTCGTTTGTTGGTGTTGGCTGCTGCACTCGAGTGGCACTGGTCCGGCTACCCAACTGCATTGTCGTTATGTATTGGAGTTGGCGTCGATGCGTGATGGCAATGGTCCGAGTTATTGGCCGCATCCAAGTGGCGAACTGGTCCGGCCACCAGGATACGTTGTCGATTGTGTTTTTGTTGGCCGCATCCGAGTGGCTGCTGGTCCGGCCACCAGGATGCGTTGTCAGGTGTATTGGCCTGGCCTCCTCGGCCACGTTCGTCGTCGGTTTTAATTGCGATTTCTGAGTGGCTGCTGGTCCGGCCACCCAGATGAGGAGGTGTTCGTTTTGGCGTGTGATTAAATTTGTGTTTATTTGCAGGTGCTGTCGGCGTTTGGATGTTGTTGCTGGCGACCCTTGTCTGATTTGTGTTGGCGTGAGAGGCGTTTGCAGGTGAGTATTTGTGTTTGTTGGCAGCCTCTCTCCTGTTTCTACTTCTATTGCAGGCGTCCGGCGGCTCAACACCAGGCCTCACATAATTGTCATGAGAGACGGGTGTGACCCGGTGGAGCGGCAACAGACGCCAGCACCTGCGTCGTCGTTGGAAATGGCAGCTGTTGGTTCGGAGTGGCGTGACGTCATTGTGATGGTCGGTGGCAGCGTCATCAGAAAGGGGCCTCATATTCCTCCCATTTGGCAGGAAATTGTCAATGTTGGTGGCGAGGCAGCTTCTTGATTGGCAGCTCTGTCTGGTGATTGGCAGGTAAGTGTGGATTTTGTGTGTTTTGGCCGTTTTTCGCGATGTCGTGTATTGACTGTTTTTATTGTGTTTTAGTGGCTGGCCCATTATGCCTCAAGAGAGTTGCAGGAGTGGCGAGGCAGCTGCTGGAGGGGCAGCTCTGTCGGTTTAATAGCAGGTGAGTATGTTTGTTGGTCATTTGCAGATTTTTGTTAATTGTGTTTAATTTTTGTCTATTTTCAGGTTTTATTGGCATTAAACTTCTGCAATTTGGCGCAATCAGTAGACGCCGTATAATCCGTCGCTTTCGAAGTCGCCACTGGATTGTCCATTTAGGAACCTACGTAGGTCATCGTAAGGCTCTTCATCGGTCCATTGGCTGTCGTCGTCCATGTCCATATCCGGCTCACTGTCCGATATGGCTACTGCTGCTGCTGTATTGGCTGCTGGTTGTGGTGGCGGCGGGTGTGTAGGTGGTGTTGTCTGTAGTGGCGGCATGGCTGCCAAGCCCCCGCCTCTAGCCTCTGTCAGGCTTGCGATCAGCGTGGCCATTGCTGCCAACCTTTCCTCCAGCCTGGCGACCCTGTGGGCCACGAGCCGCTGCCTGGCTGCCTTGTAGGCGCTGCGGCCCGTGTAGGCGCTGATGTGCTGGCCCTGGCAGTTGGCGCATTTGGGAGCGACGTTCCTCGGCTTGCTGCACTCCGTCGTCAGATGTCCACCCGCGCATTTCATGCAGACAGCAGCGCGTCTACAATATGCGCGGGTGTGGCCAAACATCTGACATCGATGGCACTGGGCGGGGTCACGGGAGACTCCAAGTCTCTCAACCGTGACGGGCCTCCCACCCAGGCAACGCAGCTTTAACACATAAAATTGGCCACGGTCCGGTTTGGGGGCGATCTCAGCCTCGAAGAGGTTGTATTGGCGGCTGCGATCGAATCGATCGGTGATCACCCTCACAAACCGAACCGTAAACCCCTCGTTCAGCATACTGCTGCGAATCCAATCCGGCGGCGTGGAGTGGGAGAGTCCTCGGATGAGGATCCTCAACCCACGATCCTGGCTGGGCTGATGCCCGAATTCGCCGTGCCGGATGTCATCGTCGGTGGTAGTGGCAGGGGTGTTTGTGATGGTGATGGCGGTGGTGGTGTTGGTGTTTGTATTGGCGGGTGTATTTGTATTTGTAATTGCGTTGGCGTCATTATTTGTATTGATATTGTCAGTATTGTCTATGTGAATGGCTGGTGATTGTCTATGTATTGGCTGTTGTCGATGTTGGTGATGGCTGTGGGTCTGGCTATTTGCATTTATAGTAGTGGCAGAGGCTGGGGCAGGGGCATGTGTTGGCTGTGTAGATTGCGTCAGAGAGGCAGGAGCGGCAACTGTGTTGGTGTTGGCGGTTTTTGTTGTCCGTTTCTGCTGCGTTTGCTGTTGCTGCCGCAGCTCGTTTTGCCTCAGCTGCTCCTGGACAATGGCCTCCAGCTCCTCCATGGTTTGCCTCTTCTTCTTTGGCCTTTTGATTGGCGGTCGCTGCTGGTGATGGTGGTGATGGCGGCCCCGTCTTCTGGCCTGCTTCCTCTCACCCTCATCCTCATCGTCACTCCCACTGTCGATGAGAGCACGGCGTCGTTTTGGTGTTGGTGGGATTGGCTGTGATTGTGGTTGTTATTGTGGTTGTGTAGTTGCTGCTGTTTGTCGTAGTATTGGTGCTGACTGGGCTATGGCTCGGATCGACCCGCTGCTCGAACTCGAACCAAGTTCGACTCGCAACGTGTTCGATCCGTTCGTGTGTGTGTGTGTGGCTGCCCGTTGGCCGTTTTGGCGCTCTGCTCCTGCGCGTCGGTTTGCTGGCTCTCCTCCGTCTTCTCCCTCTCCCGTTACTCTCGAACGGTTTTGTATGTCCGAGAGCGTGAGAGGCGGGAAAAGCGGCAGCGAGAGCGGCGTCCTATCGGCCTTTCCCTTTGCGTTTGACGGGTTTTTTGGATGTGGCGGGGTTACGGGATTTGCAGTTTGTATTGGTGCTGCTGTTGCTGCTGATTTGATGGGGCTCGAGGGGGGAGTGGCTGTGGCCGTGCATAAATCGGCCATGGCAATGGCTGGGTACTCACTCGATTTATGGCTGTGGCGTCGGCGCTCTGCACTGGCTGGGGCGTTGGTGTTGGCGTCTGCGCCGAGGGCTCTGCTGCTACTGCTGCTATTGGAGGTGTTGGTGTTGGTGTTGTTGGCTGCTGCTGGGGCGCCTCTGCGGGCCGCTCTGCCGCCGTCGCTGTGTCGTCTGGTTGACCCTCGTCTGGCCATTCCTCTGGTCATGGCTGGCTGTTGGTTTGTGTGTTGGCGATCTGTTGCCTGTTTGTTGTTTTTAATTGAAAAGTCTCTTGTGTGTGTGTGTTTGTGTTTAATGTATTTATTGGCACTTATTCACTGCTTTCTCATCTATCACAGTTATCTCTTTTAGTTTGTGATGTTTGTGATGTTTGTAATGGCTTGTTAGTGGTGTTGATTTTTAATTGGCGAGAAGAGCTCTTTTCTCTTTTAGTTTGTGATGTTTGTGATGTTTGTAATGGCTTGTTAGTGGTATTGTTGGTTTTTGTTTAATTGGCGAGAAGAGCACAGGAACTAAAGCTTGTCGGAGATAGTAGTGGGTGGGGTGAAGGAAGGGCTGGGGCGTGGAGGATTGGCGAGGAGCACTTTTCCGCGTTTGGAATGGTCATGTACAGCGGCGAAAGGTGAGGGGGGGGGGGGGGGCGACACAAAATGGCTGCTGCCTGGCTTGGCTTGGCGTCGTCTGGCCTTCACTGTCTTTATTTTTTGGCACCAGAGCACAAATAACACGGCAAACGATAAACGACAAACAGTCAAAACGACAAACAGTCAAAACGACAAACGACACGGGCAACGATGATGGCAACGAACAAACAAACTTGCAATCTCACTTTATTTTAATGGCGGCGGCGATGGTTCAATTAATATGCGTCCGACGATCGCAACCTCTCGAGCGGGTGGACGAGATGAGAGTGGCGGACGAGGTTCATGGTGGAACTCTCACATGCCCGCCAACTCTCACACTCTCCCCCTCAACTCGAGAGACCCGATCGCCGATCGTCATTTACCGGTGCTCTCACCCCCGGTCCCACTTTCACTCACCCCAATATTGAGTGAGATGAAAGTAGTCCGAGGGCAGCAGCACCGATAAGTAAGCAATGGAGAATTGGAATGGCCGTTTGTTTTAGTGGCTGTCCGTTTCGTGTTGTTGCTGGTTAGTGGCTAGTGTCTAATGTTTGTGCTGTGTGTAGTGGCTGCTCTGTTGTTGGGGGATGGGATGGGAAGGGGGAAATTTGCCTGCTCTCGTATAACCGCCCGGATACTTTCAACTTCCGGATCTTTCGATCCTGGCGCGAGACGCTCCGAAGAGTCGACCGCATAGCATCATGTGGGCGGTTGAAATGGCTTTGTTGGGGCGTTTGGCAGAGTGGCGATGGTTGGCAGTGTATATTTTGTTCCTGCTCAGCCTCATTTGGTCTTTGGTGGCATTTGAAGTGGGTAGGGGGTGGGTGAGGAAATGGCTGGGCGTAAATTGCCGAAGTTGGCGACCGATAACACACTAGCATTGAGAAATGCAATTTGAATTTGTAGTGACTTTTTGGTGTGTTATCGGCTCGGGTATTTTTCTAATTGGCGTGGTATTTTTGGGTCATTAATGGCGTTGCCACTTGTCAGGTATTTGGGAATGGGAGATAGTTGGGAAAGAAGAAGAAGAGGGAAAGGTAAATATGCTAAAATAAATAACTAAAATTAATTAAATTACATTACAGCTAAGGACAATCTATCTACAATTACTACAAATAAGGACTACAAAACTACAGAGATATATACAAGGTAAAACAAACAATAATTACAATACATTTACACAACAATAAACATACTTAAATATCATTTATTTTGTTAACAGGAGGACAACTACAACAAAGCACCGGCCGGCATGGCAAACGCAATGCAGAACATTGCGCCGCATACCGGCCGGCTCCGTTGTCCCCGTTGTCAGGATTAGTGGCACCATCTGGGAACTTTAGTGGCGATGGCTGGACTTGGAGATGGCGTGCATCGTTGGCATTGATGGTGTTGTTGGCGAGCGGCTCTGGTCCGGTCGCCCACGTTGGATCTGTCGCTGGTTGGTGTTGGCTGCTGCACTCGAGTGGCACTGGTCCATTGTCCTTGTGTTGGCATTGGCATCGTGTGATTGATGCCAACGAGTCGAGTTATTGGCCGCATCAGAGTGGCTGCTGGTCCGGCCACCAGGATGCGTTGTCAGGTGGATTGGCCTGGCCTCCTCGGCCACGTTCATCGTCGGTTTTTAATGGCGTTTTAAATGGCTGCCGGTCCGGCCATCCAGATGAGATGTTTGTTTATGGCGTTTGATTTTTAATTTATGTTTATTTGCAGGTACTGCAATTTATGGCTGCGGCGTCAAAGTGCGTATTTGGTGCTGGTCGTGGTGATGGCTGTGTGGATGCTGCTGCTGCTGTTGTTGTCCGTTGTGGCGGCACACCTCCCGTGCTCTCGTCCCTTGCCTGCAGCAGGTTTGTCAATGTCGTTGTAATTGCTGCCAACTTTTCTTCCAGTTCTTTAATTTTTCTGGCATATCTTTCTAGGTTATGGGCACAGCTCCCATCGCACTGGGCGCCTGGCTGCTGCTGTAGCTGGTGTTGGCGTGGCTCCAGAGCACGATTTGGGATCGGCTGCATCGGCAGGACCCGTTGGTGTTGGCGCCCCTCGGCCAGTGGCTGGGGATGTTGGTCGCGATGCTGTAGCTGTTGCCGATGCTGCCGACCCGGTTGGTGTTGGCGTTGCTGCTGCGGCTGTAGGTGGAGTGGCTGTGTGGGTGGCTGCTGCTGCTGCAACTGTCGCTGTAGTGGCTGCTGGTGACGTTGTGATGGCTGCTGGAGACGATGTGCTGGCTGTTGCTGCTGGAGTGGCTGCTGCATTGGCTGTGGCTGTTGCCGTATTGGCTGAGGCTGCTGCTGCTGCTGCCGTTGACGCTCCTCCTCCCTGACGACCCTGTGGGCCAGGAGCCGCTGCCCGGCTGCCTTGTAGGCGCTGATGTGGGCGCCCTGGCAGTTGGCGCATTTGGGATTGTCGGCCCTTGGCTTGCTGCACTCCGTCGTCAGGTGTCCACCCGCGCATTTCATGCAGACAGCAGCTCGTCTACAGTATGCGCGGGTGTGACCAAACACCTGACATCGATGGCACTGGGCGGGGTCCCGGGAGACTCCAAGTCACTCAACCGTGACGGGCCTCCCACCCAGGCGTCGCAGCGTCAACACCCCGCATTGGCCACGGTCCGGTTTGGGGGCAATCTCAGCCTCGAAGAGATTGAATTGACGGCTGCGATCGAATCGATCGGTGATTGCCCTTACAAACCGAACCGTGAACCCCTCGTTCAGCATAATGCTGCGAATCCAATCCGGCGGCATGGAGTGGGAGAGTCCTCGGATGAGGATCCTCAAGCCATGTTCCTGGCTGGGCTGATGCCCGAATTCGCCGTGCCGGATGTCATTGTCGGTGGTAGTGGCAGGGGTGTTTGTGATGGTGATGGCGGTGGTGGTGTTGGTGTTTGTATTGGCGGGTGTATTTGTATTTGTAATTGCGTTGGCGTCATTATTTGTATTGATATTGTCAGTATTGTCTCTGTGAATGGCTGGTGATTGTCTATGTATTGGCTGTTGTCGATGTTGGTGATGGCTGTGGGTCTGGCTATTTGCATTTATAGTAGTGGCAGAGGCTGGGGCAGGGGCATGTGTTGGCTGTGTAGATTGCGTCAGAGAGGCAGGAGCGGCAACTGTGTTGGTGTTGGCGGTTTTTGTTGTCCGTTTCTGCTGCGTTTGCTGTTGCTGCCGCAGCTCGTTTTGCCTCAGCTGCTCCTGGACAATGGCCTCCAGCTCCTCCATGGTTTGCCTCTTCTTCTTTGGCCTTTTGATTGGCGGTCGCTGCTGGTGATGGTGGTGATGGCGGCCCCGTCTTCTGGCCTGCTTCCTCTCACCCTCATCCTCATCGTCACTCCCACTGTCGATGAGAGCACGGCGTCGTTTTGGTGTTGGTGGGATTGGCTGTGATTGTGGTTGTTATTGTGGTTGTGTAGTTGCTGCTGTTTGTCGTAGTATTGGTGCTGACTGGGCTATGGCTCGGATCGACCCGCTGCTCGAACTCGAACCAAGTTCGACTCGCAACGTGTTCGATCCGTTCGTGTGTGTGTGTGTGTGGCTGCCCGTTGGCCGTTTTGGCGCTCTGCTCCTGCGCGTCGGTTTGCCGGCTCTCCTCCGTCTTCTCCCTCTCCCGTTACTCTCGAACGGTTTTGTATGTCCGAGATCGTGAGAGGCGGGAAAAGCGGCAGCGAGAGCGGCGTCCTATCGGCCTTTCCCTTTCCCTGGCTGGGTACTCACTGGAATTGGCATTGGCTCGCTGCTCCTGTTGGCTGCAGCCGCCGTCGCTGTGGCGTCGGCGCTCTGCATTGGCTGGGGCGTTGGTGTTGGCGCCTGCGCCGAGGGCTCTGCTGCTGCTGCTGCTATTGGCGGTGTTGGTGTTGGTGTTGTTGGCTGCTGCTAGGGCGCCTCTGCGGTCCGCTCTGCCGCCGTCGCTGTGTCGTCTGGTTGACCCTCGTCTGGCCATTCCTCTGGTCATGGCTGGCTGTTGGTTTGTGTGTTGGCGATCTGCTGCCTGTTTGTTGTTTTTAATTGAAAAGTCTCTTGTGTGTGTGTGTTTGTGTTTAATGTATTTATTGGCACTTTTATTCACTGCTTTCTCATCTATCACAGTTATCTCTTTTTGGTTTGTGATGTGGACGGGAACAAAAGCTTGTCATAGATAGTAATGGGTGTGGTGGAGGAAGGGCGGCACGGCACGGCACGGCACACAACAGACACCACAAAAAGAACAGGGCAAAACAGAAAAAACGTCAATGGCGACACGGCACAGAACAATCAAAAGCGACACGACACGAAACGGTTATGGCACGTCCGACGATCGGGTGGACGAGATGAGAGTGGCGGACGAGGTTCATGGTGGAACTCTCACATGTCCGCCAACTCCCATACTCTCCCCCTCAACTCGAAAGGCCCGATCGCCGATCGTCATTTACCGGTGCTCTCACCCCCGGTTCCACTTTCACTCACCCCAATATTGAGAGAGATGAAAGTAGTCCGAGGGCAGCAGCACCGATAAGTAGGCAATGGAAATTTAATGGCTTTCCTGATTTAGTGGCTGTCTGTGTTGTCGTTGGTTAATGGCTAGTGTTCTTGTGTGTTCTTTGTGCTGTTTGTGTTGGCTGCTCTGTTGTCGGGGGATGGGATGGGATGGGAAGGGGAAAGTTTGCCTGCTCCCGTATAACCGCCCGGATACTTTCAACTTCCGGATCTTACGATCCGGGCGCGAGCCGCTCCGAAGAGTCGACCGCATAGCATCTTGTGGGCGGTTGTAATGGCTTTATTGGGGCGTTTGGCAGAGTGGCGAAGGATGGCAGTGTTCATTTTATTCCTGCACATTTGGCATTTAGTGACGTTTGAAGTGGGTGGGGGGTGGGTGAGGAATTGGCTGGGCATAATTGCCGAAGTTGGCGGTCGATAACACACTGGCATTGAGAAATGCAATTTGAATTGGCTTTTTGTGTGTTATCGGCTCGGGTATTTTTCTAATTGGCGTGGTATTTTTGGGTCAATATTGGCGTTGCCACTTGTCAGGTATTGGGGAATGGGTGATAGTTGGGAAAGAAGAAGAAGAGGGAAAGGTAATTATGCTATGTAACGAACCTTAAGAAGGTTCGCCTTTTTATATCTCCAGTTTCCCTTAAATATATCGTTACTTAGCCTTAAGAACAGAGAATGCATACGATAAATGTACCACCAATAAAGAAACTCATTCCCCATATCGTTTCGCCTACCGTTTCACGACAGCCAATCCCACATTCTCGTACCAACACATTACCCCCACCTCTAACGAAAAGCTCCCGAAGCACTGACAATTAGCCGGTAAGAACGCCCCCCCCACCAACACATTGCCACGCGTTTAGCCATAAGCTCCCGAGACACGAACCGTTAGCCGGCGACAACTCCCCACCGGGCCAACACATTACCCCCACCTCTAAACTTAAGCTCCCGAAGCACAGACTAGCCGATAAGAACCCCCGCCCCTTCCCTTCGCGGCTTCGGGACGCTCCGCGAAGCGGCAGCCAATCCGAAGCCGACGAAGACGAAGACACGTAGATACTGATAAGTTAGAGATCGGCGGTAGCGAAGTTTTCCCGAGCGCGCAAGCGCCGAGCAGACTTCACTTACGCGGAGACCCGGGCCGAGTATAGACGTTGTCCCGCGTGACAACTAAGATACAAGTTAAGAATCCTTCCGGGAACGTGACGAAACAACAAAAAAATATTCAATGTAACAAATTACCTGTTTAACCAGCAAGCAAATAAATCATTATTGTAACGAGAACCAACCCCGTGTAAGTCATTTTTGGGGATCCAAACCCCTCCCCGGTCACCAACAACTACTCGCCAGCGAGCCACACTCACCTCCACTAACCCCCGATCAATCCTCGAACCCCCCCCCCCCCCACCCCCTCACGCAGGTGTGACACGCCCTGCGCCCCTCTCTCGACCCCCACAGGTAAGACTCGCCCTGTGACTCCTCTTTCCCGACCCACGCAGGTGTGCCTCGCCCTGCGTCCGCCTCTCTCTCGACCCACGCGGGTGTGCCTCGCTCCGCGCCTTTCTTCTCGACCCTCACGTCCGCCCAGTAAGACGAGCCGACCCCCCTTTCGGAGTTCCTGCGAACTTAAAATGTCTTGTAGGAAGACCCCTGGACAGGACTGAGCTTACCTCAGCCTGGAAGAGGAGACATTACAAGTGGCGCCCGAGCAGGGACCCGAAGGAAACTCTAACGAGGGGTTCGTGGATTAAAAACCCACGGCAGTCTGGAGTGCAAGAGACAGACCAAAAAAAAGAAGGGGGGAAAGATAACCCCCCCGCGTGTACGCCTACGTGCATACGCGGCCGAACGCTCGACCGCAGAAAAAAAACCCACCCCACTACCGCGGCGCGTAACCGTGCTCAAATCCCCACAATTCTAACGGTGAGGATCGCGAACGAGTCTACGTACGTGTACTAAGTGACAGTGAAAAGAAAAGGGAACACAGTACCTCAAGATCCCGGACGCTGAACCAGTCCGTAGGAACAGCGACGCAACGACCAAGAGAAGCATGGAGCCCTATACGGGGGAACAATCAGGTGAATACGACGGGGACGAATTGATCGTTAATCCGGGGGTCAGCCCCGGCTGGATCCCCAAACGCCGCCGGGAAGAACTGGAAGCCTTCGCGGAAGAATTCGGGTTCGACCGCGAAGGGACAGTTGAGGACCTACGGAAAAGGTTCGCCACGCTGGTCGAAGGACCCCTCGAACAAGAGGCCTGGATTCGACTGGCGGAACTCGAACGGCAATACGCCAAACCACCGGGACGAGCAAAGTCGCCGCAACCCTCTACTTCCGGGCAGGCGGAGAGACGGAAGGCAGACCCCAAAAGCGGTCTGCAGATCCCTGGGGCCCCCGAAGGCAGACCAACCGGCCCGCCCATCGTGGTGACCGCAGCCGCCCCCCCAAGACCCCCGTCCCCAGAGGTCCGCCCCTCTCCCATGAGGAGGCTCCTCCCTGAAAGCGATAGACCCCGGGGAGGTAACGACGCGTTGGAAGCCCATCGATACAGTCAAGCTGCCCAGATGGCGGAACGGATTAGGAGGTTGGGGATCCAATTCGACGGACAGGATGATCCGTTGTCTTTCATCGAGCTGTTGGAAGAGCGCGCGCTTTCGTACGGGATAGACACCAACCACTTGCCTCGAGCTATGGCGGAAATCCTTATCGACCGAGCCAACCGCTGGTTCCGCACCAGCAGGCTGCAAGGCGCCTCGTGGGTCAACTTCCGGCAAGAATTTTTGGCCTTTTTCCTCCTGCCGCGGTATTTCGAACAGTTAGAGGATCAGATCCGAGCCCGCAAGCAAGCGACGGGCGAGGCATTCAAGGAATTCATAATCGAGCTCAGGTGGCTCATGCACCACGCCGGGTACGATGATGCCCAAGAGCTCAACAGGATTTATGATAATACTCTGCCGGCATATCAACTGTACGTGCGAAGACACGAACTGCGAAGTTTGGCCCAACTAACGATGTTGGCTACGGAGTTCGAATCCATCCAAGAGCGGAATAACCCCACTGCTCCCACTGCCCCTCGGCCCGGCCCAAGATACACTAGACCGACGACGCACCAGACGCAAAACGAGGTCGAAGCAAACCGGACCTCCTTTCGGAAGCCCCAATGGGACACGGCAGGACCGGCAAGGAGACCATCGTCAAACCGACCCGACACTCCAGCGCCGGAAGTCGCTCACTGCATCGCCAACCCACGGATGGCCTGTCGCCGCTGCGGCGAAGCCGGCCATGCCTCCCACAATTGCACCAACCCCTCTATCCTGTTCTGTTGGGAATGCGGTAAGCGAGGCGTAAGGACCATCGATTGCTGCCGCCAAGACTCGTCGGGAAACGACCAGCGTCCCCGACTGGCACGGGAACAGCCGGTAACGACGCCTCCCCAAACCCAGAACTAAGCCACCCACTACAGATACAGGACGGACGGATAGTGGCGAGGGTGACGATAGGAGGACGGGCCACAGAGGCCACTGTGGATACCGGGGCGCCCCGGAGTTTCGTCAGCGCCAACCTCGCCCGGCAGCTCGGCAACGACGCCGGCCTCAGGGAAGCGTGCGTCCAGATCCGCCTGGCAGACGGGTCGGTACGCGAAGTAACGCAAATTCTGTTGGCGTTCGTTAAACTGGACAAGCGCGAGGTACAGATACCGCTCCTAGCGTTACCAAACATGCTAGAGCAGGTCATCGTGGGGATGGACTTCCTCTGCGCCATCGAAACAACGATACAGTGTGGCACCACCCTCCTCCAACTCCGCGACAGTCGCCTCGCGACAAATACACCGGTAGTTACCGCCAGCCAGGTGCACACCCCGGAACACGCGCCTACGAAACCCAAGGCGTCGAACGATACGCCACGCAAACAAGGAATCAGGAACACGAAGCCCAGGACCCCGACGGAACGCCCTGACCCCAGGTCATCCAACCAGGGCAAAATCTCGGGTAAGGCAACAAGGGACGCGAACAGACCCACCAGGACCCCCGGTCCAACGTCCTCGACGAGTGGTGGAGAGCCCGGAGCAACGATCGAACCCCCACGGCGGCGACGATCGTCCAGCGGCCCAGCGCCGAATACAACGACCACGTTAGCCGCCCCGGCGAGCGAGCGCGGTAACGCAGCCCTTTCGATAACGGAAACTCCCACATCCGAAATCGTCCTTACTGCCCGAAGTTTTCCCAGCCGAGAACCGGGAATAGGAGCGACCGGGGCCCCGACGCGCCGGTGGCCGGAGATCAACTCATCAGCACCAACGCCACGGGGCGCTGCCGGAGCCACCCTCCCCGCGTCGCCGAAGGTTTCACAATAGCAGGCACCAGAGCGGAAATCTGCGTCACCCGAACGAGCCACTGGTCTAGTACTAGCGGCATCATCGAGACCCGCATGTTCGTGCATCACGCCGAATACGACACGACCCATGTATTCAGCCGGAGTCCCGAAAATGCCCTGCCTACACCCGAAACTACCCCGGTGGTCGCTAATATGAGGGAGTACCCTCGTGGGATCGAACCGCCAAGCGCGTTCGACATGACCATACTCCCCGAGGGCCGAGACCAGACCCCCGCTCCCGGAACCAGCCGGCTAAGCGAAGAGGAGCCAGAAAGGGTCCCCGACCCCTGGCCTCCCGACGTGGCGCCGCAAATCCAGGAATTCCTGGACGAAGAGCTGCCGAAGCTCGCAGGCCTCCGAGGGACCACGGACCTCACGGAGCACACGATAGTTATGAGGGACCAGCGTCCCATAAAGCAACGGTAATACCCAAAGAACCCGGCTATGCGTCGGATCATCGACGAGCAGGTCGACCAGCTGATAGCAGAAGGCCTGATCGAGCCCTCGCGAAGTCCCCACAGCGCCCCCATTGTCCTCGTCCATGTGTGTGGACTATCGACAACTAAACGAACATTCGATCCCGGACGCATACCCGTTGCCGAGGATCAACTATATACTGGAAAGACTCCGAAACGCGCGGTTCATCACCACGCTGGATCTGAAGAATGGATACTGGCAGATACCGATGGCCCATGACAGTAAGGAGGCCACGGCGTTCACGGTGCCCGGAAGAGGCCTCTATCAGTGGAAGGTAATGCCTTTCGGGTTACATTCCGCGGGAGCCACGTTCCAGCGTACCCTCGACACGGTCATCGGCGCAGACATGGAACCCTTCGCTTTCGCGTATCTGGACGACATCGTCATCGTCGGCAATCTGCGGATCAACGCAGACAAATGCGTATTTTTTACAGCGCCGCATAAAATACCTGGGTCACATGGTCAGCGCAGAAGGCATTCATACCGACCCTGACAAGATAGCGGCCGTCAAAGACCTGAGACCGCCCACTAACCTGAAGGAATTGCGGCAATGCATAGGCATGGCGGGCTGGCATCGTCGATTCGTCCCCAATTTCGCCACCATAGTGCAACCGATGTCATTGCTACTAAAGAAGGGGAGAGCATGGGCATGGGGACAGGAACATCAGGACTCCTTCGACGAACTCAAAGTGCGACTCACCACCGCCCCGGTGCTCGCCTGCCCGGACTTCAACGTCAAATTCTCCATGCAGACCGACGCGAGCAACGTGGGTGTGGGCGCGGTCCTCACCCAAGAGATCGAAGGGAAGGAACGCGTCATCGCCTACGTCAGCCGGCACCTTAACAAGGCAGAGGAGAATTATTCGGCCACCGACAAGGAATGCCTATGGGCAATCCGGAAATTGCGCTGTTACTTGCAAGGATACCGGTTCGACGTGGTGACCGACCATCTCGCGCTGAAATGGCTAAACACCCTTGAGAGCCCTTACGGGAGAGTGGCGAGATGGGCGCTGGAGCTGCAGCAGTACCAATACGACGTACATTATCGGGCCGGCAACCAGAACGTGGTCGCCGACGCGCTCTCCAGGCAACCTTTGGAATCCCTTTCACGCGTCGAAGAAGAGGGCACGACCTGCCCGTGGCTCAGAAGAAGGATCCAACAAGTTCACGACGAGCCCCAAAAATACCCGGACTACACGTACGAAAACGGGCAGCTTTACCGAAACCTGGGGCACGGAGCCGACGATGACGACCACGTGCCGTGGAAGCTCTGTGTGCCCAAGGACTGCCGAGCGAGAGTCCTCCGCGAGTGCCACGACCAACCGACGGCAGGCCACCTCGGCGTACGAAAAACTATCACGAGGATATCCCAGAGGTATTATTGGCCGGGATTTTATCGCGACGTGAGGCGATATATCCGCGGTTGCGTGAGCTGCCAGAAGTTCAAGGCTACCCAACGCAAGCCAGTGGGCAGGATGCTCACTCGCAAGGCCGAGGAACCCTTCGCCACCCTGTGCGCCGACTTCGTCGGACCGTTACCCCGATCCAAACGGGGGAACGCCATCCTGCTAGTTTTCTTTGACACCTTCTCCAAATGGGTCGAACTGGTGCCCGCTAAGAAGGCAACGACGGCTAGCCTCGAACGAGCTTTCAGGGAACGCATACTGAGTAGCTTCGGTGTTCCGAAGTTGTTTGTCTGTGACAACGGCACCCAGTTCACCAGTCGGTCGTTCAAGACCTTCCTGCACACCGCCGGCGTGGAACTCCAACACACCGCGCCCTATTGTCCGCAAGAGAACCCGACGGAAAGGGCAAACCGGACCGTGAAGACGATGATCGCCCAATTCGTGGACGATCACCAAAACACGTGGGACGAACTCTTGCCAGAAATGACGCTGGCGATCAACTCGAGCGTCTCGGAGACTACCAGTTTCAGCCCGGCATTCCTCGTACACGGAAGAGAGCCCCGACTGCCCGGCGCCTTATACGACGAGGTCACGCCGGGGACGGGAAGCGCCCAGGAAACTCCTGTGGGTAAGGCCGCCAGGCTAAAAGAAGTGTTCGCCATCGTCAGAAACAACATTCAAAGGGCCAGCCAAGAACAAGGGAGGCACTACAACCTTCGCCGACGACAGTGGCTTCCAACGATCGGTTCGCTAGTACTTCTACGGCAGCATCACCTCTCAAACGCCGCCGAAGGCTTCGCGGCAAAACTGGCCCCTAAATTTGACGGCCCCTATCGCGTGAAGGGTTTCCCGTCGCCAAACATCGTTCAGCTGCAGCTGGCGGAAGGTCGCCAACATCAACGATCTGAGAGAATTCCACGACCGCGAACCCGACGAACGTGCCGGGGAGGCGGACGACCCAGGTACCGCCGAACAAGCGCCGGACCACGATAGGGGCACAGGTACCGGCTGAAACGAAGGGAAAAGGGGGGAAGGGGCGCCCGTGCCGGGGAAAAACCCGAGCGAGGCAAGCGACGACTGCCCGGATCCCGAAAAGTACCGACACTAGGTCGACCGACGGCGTAGCCCGCGACAAGCGTCTCCGGCAGTCCGAGACCCCACCATCACCGATCAGTGCCATTCCGCCACCACAGCCGAACGGTCGAATCGATCCCAACCCAAACGCATCCGAAGATAACACAAAACCACACAACATGAAGGACCTACTGATTTTCCTCACTCTGCTAACCTCGACGCGCGCGCTGGTCAAGTTGAATGACTACACTGACGCGGACTATATCCCAATAGCGGACGGTGGCGTCCCCGTTTGGGCCATTTGGGCCAACCACGGATACCTGCACCACACTACGAACGTGATTTCATATGAAGATTACGTCGCCGAAACGGAACAAGCCGCGGAGCTGTTTAGCCTAGACCGGATGGCGCAAGTGATAGCAGCCGACCTGGACCACATCAAGAACCTGGTGGCCACGCTAAGGGTCCACCATCGGGGAACAAGGAGTATAAACCTGCTCGGAACAGCATTGAAGGTAGTGGCCGGAACGCCCGACTTCGACGACTGGGGGCAGGTCAAATTCCAACAAAAGCAGCTGGCGGAGTCCAGCCGTGGCCAAAACGAGGAGGGGATCGCCAAGGAGGACAACGCCGACCGGGCCGAAGCCATAATAGCCCGGAACAGGATCATATAACGGATCTGGAAGACCTCATCCTGGCCTTAACCCTTGCCAAGATCAACGTGATCAGCCCCGCCCTTCTGGACGGCGCTGACATTAAGGAATTGGGCGAGCAACACCTCGCTAACATCAGCCTAGTGGAGCTACTAGAAGTGTCAAATATTTGCGTCTTCCAGAGCGCAGACCTACTCCACTTTCTCATCAAGTTTCCCCAACCGAAGCTGGTCTGTAGGAAAATGCTTATTTTCCCGGTCCAACATCAGAACAAGATACTGGATTTCAGCGAGGGAGACATCGTGGCAGAATGCGGGCCCCAAACCCTTAGCATCGGGGATTGCGAAGCCACCATCGGCGCTACGTTTTGCAGAGAACGCGAAGGGATCACCTGCGCTCAGCAGATGGTGACCGGGTCCGTCGCGCACTGCGCGACTTCGCCCGGTCACTTGGATCCGATCGTCGTGGTGGACCACGGCACCATCATCGTCAACGACGCAAGGTTCACCGGTGTAGATGAGGCGGGGACCACCCAAGCAATCTCGGGATCGTACCTAGTTACGTATTCCCACCGGGTCTCGTTTAACGGGACCTGGTACGTGAATCACCTCGGCGACTCCAAAAGAAAGGCGGTGGTACCGGCGATGACTCGAATAAACGTAACGGCACACAAGGAAAAGCTAAGCTTGCCGTTCCTACGGGAGTTAAGCCTACAAAATTCAAACTACATCGACGACCTGAACGAGACGGTGACGACAAGGAGCGCCGCCTCCTATTTGTTCACCCTCGTCGTCGCCATCCCTCTCTGCGCCATCATCTGGGTGCTATACCGCCGCCTCAAATCCCAAGGCCTTCGGAACGAGCATACAGCACGAGACGTGGAGGCCGCCCCCCGTAACCCCCCGGCCAATGACGAACCGGCCAGAACAACAGAGACGGCGCACGGTACTGTTGCCCCCGGCAGAGCCTTCCCGCGGCGATACATGCCCAGAGGCCGGCCGAGCCCAGCGATAAGAGCTGGCCCTACACCTGGCCCATCGGCGCCCGAAATCCTATCGGAGCCCGCGTACGACGCATAGCTTACGAAGGGAAAAGACGACGAAAAGGAAATATCCACAAAAAAAAAAAAAAAATAATAAAGAAGGAACGAAACAAAAATATATAAATGTCAATTCGGCAGATTCATGCATTACACTCATTACACACATTCATAAACCCATGCCCCAAACGTCCATAATCGTCCCACGGATCCATTTACCATAGCTTAGATTACAGAATTGCAAGCCCGCTGACGCCGGCTCCCGTGAGTCGCGCTGTCAGCGGAGGGAAATGCATGACGTTAGAAATACAAGAAATAAGTCAGATTCCGAACGCCGAGCGAGCAAGGCGATTTTGATAAAACCCTCCTATACCAGAAACAAAACAATGTAAGTTTTCGTCACGCCCCCTGGGAGGCCCTAGAATTAAGAAGATACATATAGATTAAATAGAAAATAGACACTCTCCCCCTCCCCGAACTCTACGCACCGAAGAACCAGCCATGAACGCCACCGAGAACACCCCAGCTAAGGCGCACCAGAGAGCCGCTGCATCAGCAGAGTCACCCGAAGTCGTAGACCTCACGGATTTCTCCGACGCCGAGGAACCGGAGTCCGCTGCCAAGGCGGACGAGGAAGCCGCCCCGAAGCCAGGAGTAGCCGAAGAACCCCACACCTCCGATGGGGACATGTACGCAGATATGGAGCTAGACGCCGACGAGGCAGGGGCAGCCGACCACGAGGGTCCCCGAGACAGCCCCCCGCTGTTCTCCCGCCGACCATCCGGGTTCCGTCGAGAGAACCTGTGGTCGCCGCCGCCGTATAAACGACGAGCCGCGCCCTGCTCCCCGGAGCCAGGGTCACCGTCATTCGAAGAGGAGTTCGAAGATGCCGGTTCTAGCCAGCACAGCTTCCCGGAACCAGAGACGCCATCATACGCGCCGATGTTCGAACAGGAGTTTGAAGTTGCCGGTTATCACCAGAGCCGCGATCCCCGAACCGGCCGTGGCATTTACCGCCCGAGAGGGGGCTGGAGCGTTACACTCCGAAATCATACAACGCGTACTACGACGACGGGGAGAGAGAAGAGGAGGAACCCTACGGTCGGCAATTCATAGCCGAAACAGAGACCTTTCACCACACGGTCACGCCATGGGGGTTACGCGTCACGCGTAACCACCAGATGTCCGTAGACGTCTTTGTCCCTCCCGGCCGGAATGTCAACGCGTTCTTGAGGACATTCCGAGAAGCCGCGGAACCAATCGACTAGCGCTCCGAACCGGCCGCCCCAGCCAGGGCAAGCCCCCCGCACGCCGAAGCGCGACCGCCAACGCCCGCATCGGATCCTCCCCGATGCCCCAATCCTCCCGAAGAGTCGGCGGCGGCCACGCCCACGCACGCCGAAGCGCGACCGCCAACGCCCGCATCGGATCCTCCCCGATGCCCCAATCCCCCAGAAGAGTCAGCGGCGACCACACCAACGCACGCCGAAGCGCCCAACGCGGAGGCAGCGCAAGGCCCTCCCACTGAATGGCCCACCGGGGCTACAGAAGAGGGAAACGCCGCTCCGGTTCGACAAGCGGAGCTGACCGAACCGGAGGAGCAGTGGGAAACGGGGCCGGACAGCGGGTACCCCACCATGACCCTACGGAGGGTAAAACAACCCGTTGCGGAGGAGACGGCGCCGACCCCCCAAACTGGGGAGTGGGAAGGACAAGACGAGTTGCTGGTGGACTGCGACTTGGATGAAATACTACGATTTCTTCAAGACGAATCTACGCGGGTGGGGCAAAGTCCAGCGGACTTCTCCCTGATCGAAGAGCTGAACCAGCCCACCCAGTGGGTAATCGCGCCGGCAGATTGGCAGGTGAACATCCCAGGCCGGGCCCTACCGGCGGGCCTCATCGAGGAGATACACCAGCGGCTGCTGGAAGCGGAGAGGCTCCGCTTCCGAAGCTGGTCCTGGGATCAGTGCTACCGGGTCCACAAGCGATCCCGGGCCGCGCCTGTCTGCGTCGACCTCCTCCCGGAAGAAAGGGGGGGGGGGTGTAACGAACCTTAAGAAGGTTCGTCACAGCGCGCTACATCGCGGGATCGTCACCGCCTCATTTTTCCCCTTTTTATATCTCCAGTTTCCCTTAAATATATCGTTACTTAGCCTTAAGAACAGAGAATGCATACGATAAATGTACCACCAATAAAGAAACTCATTCCCCATATCGTTTCGCCTACCGTTTCACGACAGCCAATCCCACATTCTCGTACCAACACATTACCCCCACCTCTAACGAAAAGCTCCCGAAGCACTGACAATTAGCCGGTAAGAACGCCCCCCACACCAACACATTGCCACGCGTTTAGCCATAAGCTCCCGAGACACGAACCGTTAGCCGGCGACAACTCCCCACCGGGCCAACACATTACCCCCACCTCTAAACTTAAGCTCCCGAAGCACAGACTAGCCGATAAGAACCCCCGCCCCTTCCCTTCGCGGCTTCGGGACGCTCCGCGAAGCGGCAGCCAATCCGAAGCCGACGAAGACGAAGACACGTAGATACTGATAAGTTAGAGATCGGCGGCAGCGAAGTTTTCCCGAGACCCGGGCCGAGTATAGACGTTGTCCCGCGTGACAACTAAGATACAAGTTAAGAATCCTTCCGGGAACGTGACGAAACAACAAAAAAATATTCAATGTAACAAATTACCTGTTTAACCAGCAAGCAAATAAATCATTATTGTAACGAGAACCAACCCCGTGTAAGTCATTTTTGGGGATCCAAACCCCTCCCCGGTCACCAACAACTACTCGCCAGCGAGCCACACTCACCTCCACTAACCCCCGATCAATCCTCGAACCCCCCCTCACGCAGGTGTGACACGCCCTGCGCCCCTCTCTTGACCCCCACAGGTGTGACTCGCCCTGTGACCCCCCCCCTTTCCCGACCCACGCAGGTGTGCCTCGCCCTGCGTCCGCCTCTCTCTCGACCCACGCGGGTGTGCCTCGCTCCGCGCCTTTCTTCTCGACCCTCACGTCCGCCCAGTAAGACGAGCCGACCCCCCCTTTCGGAGTTCCTGCGAACTAAAAATGTCTTGTAGGAAGACCCCTGGACAGGACTGAGCTTACCTCAGCCTGGAAGAGGAGACATTACAAGTGGCGCCCGAGCAGGGACCCGAAGGAAACTCTAACGAGGGGTTCGTGGATTAAAAACCCACGGCAGTCTGGAGTGCAAGAGACAGACCAAAAAAAAGAAGGGGGGAAAGATAACCCCCCGCGTGTACGCCTACGTGCATACGCGGCCGAACGCTCGACCGCAGAAAAAAAACCCACCCCACTACCGCGGCGCGTAACCGTGCTCAAATCCCCACAATTCTAACGGTGAGGATCGCGAACGAGTCTACGTACGTGTACTAAGTGACAGTGAAAAGAAAAGGGAACACAGTACCTCAAGATCCCGGACGCTGAACCAGTCCGTAGGAACAGCGACGCAACGACCAAGAGAAGAATGGAGCCCTATACGGGGGAACAATCAGGTGAATACGACGGGGACGAATTGATCGTTAATCCGGGGGTCAGCACCGGCTGGATCCACAAACGCCGCCGGGAAGAACTGGAAGCCTTCGCGGAAGAATTCGGGTTCGACCGCGAAGGGACAGTTGAGGACCTACGGAAAAGGTTCGCCACGCTGGTCGAAGGACCCCTCGAACAAGAGGCCTGGATTCGACTGGCGGAACTCGAACGGCAATACGCCAAACCACCGGGACGAGCAAAGTCGCCGCAACCCTCTACTTCCGGGCAGGCGGAGAGACGGAAGGCAGACCCCAAAAGCGGTCTGCAGATCCCTGGGGCCCCCGAAGGCAGACCAACCGGCCCGCCCATCGTGGTGACCGCAGCCGCCCCCCCAAGACCCCCGTCCCCAGAGGTCCGCCCCTCTCCCATGAGGAGGCTCCTCCCTGAAAGCGATAGACCCCGGGGAGGTAACGACGCGTTGGAAGCCCATCGATACAGTCAAGCTGCCCAGATGGCGGAACGGATTAGGAGGTTGGGGATCCAATTCGACGGACAGGATGATCCGTTGTCTTTCATCGAGCTGTTGGAAGAGCGCGCGCTTTCGTACGGGATAGACACCAACCACTTGCCTCGAGCTATGGCGGAAATCCTTATCGACCGAGCCAACCGCTGGTTCCGCACCAGCAGGCTGCAAGGCGCCTCGTGGGTCAACTTCCGGCAAGAATTTTTGGCCTTTTTCCTCCTGCCGCGGTATTTCGAACAGTTAGAGGATCAGATCCGAGCCCGCAAGCAAGCGACGGGCGAGTCATTCAAGGACTTCATAATCGAGCTCAGGTTGCTCATGCACCACGCCGGGTACGATGATGCCCAAGAGCTCAACAGGATTTATGATAATACTCTGCCGGCATATCAACTGTACGTGCGAAGACACGAACTGCGAAGTTTGGCCCAACTAACGATGTTGGCTACGGAGTTCGAATCCATCCAAGAGCGGAATAACCCCACTGCTCCCACTGCCCCTCGGCCCGGCCCAAGATACACTAGACCGACGACGCACCAGACGCAAAACGAGGTCGAAGCAAACCGGACCTCCTTTCGGAAGCCCCAATGGGACACGGCAGGACCGGCAAGGAGACCATCGTCAAACCGACCCGACACTCCAGCGCCGGAAGTCGCTCACTGCATCGCCAACCCACGGATGGCCTGTCGCCGCTGCGGCGAAGCCGGCCATGCCTCCCACAATTGCACCAACCCCTCTATCCTGTTCTGTTGGGAATGCGGTAAGCGAGGCGTAAGGACCATCGATTGCTGCCGCCAAGACTCGTCGGGAAACGACCAGCGTCCCCGACTGGCACGGGAACAGCCGGTAACGACGCCTCCCCAAACCCAGAACTAAGCCACCCACTACAGATACAGGACGGCCGGATAGTGGCGAGGGTGACGATAGGAGGACGGGCCACAGAGGCCACTGTGGATACCGGGGCGTCCCGGAGTTTCGTCAGCGCCAACCTCGCCCGGCAGCTCGGCAACGACGCCGGCCTCAGGGAAGCGTGCGTCCAGATCCGCCTGGCAGACGGGTCGGTACGCGAAGTAACGCAAATTCTGTTGGCGTTCGTTAAACTGGACAAGCGCGAGGTACAGATACCGCTCCTAGCGTTACCAAACATGCTAGAGCAGGTCATCGTGGGGATGGACTTCCTCTGCGCCATCGAAACAACGATACAGTGTGGCACCACCCTCCTCCAACTCCGCGACAGTCGCCTCGCGACAAATACACCGGTAGTTACCGCCAGCCAGGTGCACACCCCGGAACACGCGCCTACGAAACCCAAGGCGTCGAACGATACGCCACGCAAACAAGGAATCAGGAACACGAAGCCCAGGACCCCGACGGAACGCCCTGACCCCAGGTCATCCAACCAGGGCAAAATCTCGGGTAAGGCAACAAGGGACGCGAACAGACCCACCAGGACCCCCGGTCCAACGTCCTCGACGAGTGGTGGAGAGCCCGGAGCAACGATCGAACCCCCACGGCGGCGACGATCGTCCAGCGGCCCAGCGCCGAATACAACGACCACGTTAGCCGCCCCGGCGAGCGAGCGCGGTAACGCAGCCCTTTCGATAACGGAAACTCCCACATCCGAAATCGTCCTTACTGCCCGAAGTTTTCCCAGCCGAGAACCGGGAATAGGAGCGACCGGGGCCCCGACGCGCCCGTGGCCGGAGATCAACTCATCAGCACCAACGCCACGGGGCGCTGCCGGAGCCACCCTCCCCGCGTCGCCGAAGGTTTCACAATAGCAGGCACCAGAGCGGAAATCTGCGTCACCCGAACGAGCCACTGGTCTAGTACTAGCGGCATCATCGAGACCCGCATGTTCGTGCATCACGCCGAATACGACACGACCCATGTATTCAGCCGGAGTCCCGAAAATGCCCTGCCTACACCCGAAACTACCCGGTGGTCGCTAATATGAGGGAGTACCCTCGTGGGATCGAACCGCCAAGCGCGTTCGACATGACCATACTCCCCGAGGGCCGAGACCAGACCCCCGCTCCCGGAACCAGCCGGCTAAGCGAAGAGGAGCCAGAAAGGGTCCCCGACCCCTGGCCTCCCGACGTGGCGCCGCAAATCCAGGAATTCCTGGACGAAGAGCTGCCGAAGCTCGCAGGCCTCCGAGGGACCACGGACCTCACGGAGCACACGATAGTTATGAGGGACCAGCGTCCCATAAAGCAACGGTAATACCCAAAGAACCCGGCTATGCGTCGGATCATCGACGAGCAGGTCGACCAGCTGATAGCAGAAGGCCTGATCGAGCCCTCGCGAAGTCCCCACAGCGCCCCCATTGTCCTCGTCCATGTGTGTGGACTATCGACAACTAAACGAACATTCGATCCCGGACGCATACCCGTTGCCGAGGATCAACTATATACTGGAAAGACTCCGAAACGCGCGGTTCATCACCACGCTGGATCTGAAGAATGGATACTGGCAGATACCGATGGCCCATGACAGTAAGGAGGCCACGGCGTTCACGGTGCCCGGAAGAGGCCTCTATCAGTGGAAGGTAATGCCTTTCGGGTTACATTCCGCGGGAGCCACGTTCCAGCGTACCCTCGACACGGTCATCGGCGCAGACATGGAACCCTTCGCTTTCGCGTATCTGGACGACATCGTCATCGTCGGCAATCTGCGGATCAACGCAGACAAATGCGTATTTTTTCCAGCGCCGCATAAAATACCTGGGTCACATGGTCAGCGCAGAAGGCATTCATACCGACCCTGACAAGATAGCGGCCGTCAAAGACCTGAGACCGCCCACTAACCTGAAGGAATTGCGGCAATGCATAGGCATGGCGGGCTGGCATCGTCGATTCGTCCCCAATTTCGCCACCATAGTGCAACCGATGTCATTGCTACTAAAGAAGGGGAGAGCATGGGCATGGGGACAGGAACATCAGGACTCCTTCGACGAACTCAAAGTGCGACTCACCACCGCCCCGGTGCTCGCCTGCCCGGACTTCAACGTCAAATTCTCCATGCAGACCGACGCGAGCAACGTGCGTGTGGGCGCGGTCCTCACCCAAGAGATCGAAGGGAAGGAACGCGTCATCGCCTACGTCAGCCGGCGCCTTAACAAGGCAGAGGAGAATTATTCGGCCACCGACAAGGAATGCCTATGGGCAATCCGGAAATTGCGCTGTTACTTGCAAGGATACCGGTTCGACGTGGTGACCGACCATCTCGCGCTGAAATGGCTAAACACCCTTGAGAGCCCTTACGGGAGAGTGGCGAGATGGGCGCTGGAGCTGCAGCAGTACCAATACGACGTACATTATCGGGCCGGCAACCAGAACGTGGTCGCCGACGCGCTCTCCAGGCAACCTTTGGAATCCCTTTCACGCGTCGAAGAAGAGGGCACCACCTGCCCGTGGCTCAGAAGAAGGATCCAACAAGTTCACGACGAGCCCCAAAAATACCCGGACTACACGTACGAAAACGGGCAGCTTTACCGAAACCTGGGGCACGGAGCCGACGATGACGACCACGTGCCGTGGAAGCTCTGTGTGCCCAAGGACTGCCGAGCGAGAGTCCTCCGCGAGTGCCACGACCAACCGACGGCAGGCCACCTCGGCGTACGAAAAACTATCACGAGGATATCCCAGAGGTATTATTGGCCGGGATTTTATCGCGACGTGAGGCGATATATCCGCGGTTGCGTGAGCTGCCAGAAGTTCAAGGCTACCCAACGCAAGCCAGTGGGCAGGATGCTCACTCGCAAGGCCGAGGAACCCTTCGCCACCCTGTGCGCCGACTTCGTCGGACCGTTACTCCGATCCAAACGGGGGAACGCCATCCTGCTAGTTTTCTTTGACACCTTCTCCAAATGGGTCGAACTGGTGCCCGCTAAGAAGGCAACGACGGCTAGCCTCGAACGAGCTTTCAGGGAACGCATACTGAGTAGCTTCGGTGTTCCGAAGTTGTTTGTCTGTGACAACGGCACCCAGTTCACCAGTCGGTCGTTCAAGACCTTCCTGCACACCGCCGGCGTGGAACTCCAACACACCGCGCCCTATTGTCCGCAAGAGAACCCGACGGAAAGGGCAAACCGGACCGTGAAGACGATGATCGCCCAATTCGTGGACGATCACCAAAACACGTGGGACGAACTCTTGCCAGAAATGACGCTGGCGATCAACTCGAGCGTCTCGGAGACTACCAGTTTCAGCCCGGCATTCCTCGTACACGGAAGAGAGCCCCGACTGCCCGGCGCCTTATACGACGAGGTCACGCCGGGGACGGGAAGCGCCCAGGAAACTCCTGTGGGTAAGGCCGCCAGGCTAAAAGAAGTGTTCGCCATCGTCAGAAACAACATTCAAAGGGCCAGCCAAGAACAAGGGAGGCACTACAACCTTCGCCGACGACAGTGGCTTCCCACGATCGGTTCGCTAGTACTTCTACGGCAGCATCACCTCTCAAACGCCGCCGAAGGCTTCGCGGCAAAACTGGCCCCTAAATTTGACGGCCCCTATCGCGTGAAGGGTTTCCCGTCGCCAAACATCGTTCAGCTGCAGCTGGCGGAAGGTCGCCAACATCAACGATCTGAGAGAATTCCACGACCGCGAACCCGACGAACGTGCCGGGGAGGCGGACGACCCAGGTACCGCCGAACAAGCGCCGGACCACGATAGGGGCACAGGTACCGGCTGAAACGAAGGGAAAAGGGGGGGAAGGGGCGTCCGTGCCGGGGAAAAACCCGAGCGAGGCAAGCGACGACTGCCCGGATCCCGAAAAGTACCGACACTAGGTCGACCGACGGCGTAGCCCGCGACAAGCGTCTCCGGCAGTCCGAGACCCCACCATCACCGATCAGTGCCATTCCGCCACCACAGCCGAACGGTCGAATCGATCCCAACCCAAACGCATCCGAAGATAACACAAAACCACACAACATGAAGGACCTACTGATTTTCCTCACTCTGCTAACCTCGACGCGCGCGCTGGTCAAGTTGAATGACTACACTGACGCGGACTATATCCCAATAGCGGACGGTGGCGTCCCCGTTTGGGCCATTTGGGCCAACCACGGATACCTGCACCACACTACGAACGTGACTTCATATGAAGATTACGTCGCCGAAACGGAACAAGCCGCGGAGCTGTTTAGCCTAGACCGGATGGCGCAAGTGATAGCAGCCGACCTGGACCACATCAAGAACCTGGTGGCCACGCTAAGGGTCCACCATCGGGGAACAAGGAGTATAAACCTGCTCGGAACAGCATTGAAGGTAGTGGCCGGAACGCCCGACTTCGACGACTGGGGGCAGGTCAAATTCCAACAAAAGCAGCTGGCGGAGTCCAGCCGTGGCCAAAACGAGGAGGGGATCGCCAAGGAGGACAACGCCGACCGGGCCGAAGCCATAATAGCCCGGAACAGGATCATTATAACGGATCTGGAAGACCTCATCCTGGCCTTAACCCTTGCCAAGATCAACGTGATCAGCCCCGCCCTTCTGGACGGCGCTGACATTAAGGAATTGGGCGAGCAACACCTCGCTAACATCAGCCTAGTGGAGCTACTAGAAGTGTCAAATATTTGCGTCTTCCAGAGCGCAGACCTACTCCACTTTCTCATCAAGTTTCCCCAACCGAAGCTGGTCTGTAGGAAAATGCTTATTTTCCCGGTCCAACATCAGAACAAGATACTGGATTTCAGCGAGGGAGACATCGTGGCAGAATGCGGGCCCCAAACCCTTAGCATCGGGGATTGCGAAGCCACCATCGGCGCTACGTTTTGCAGAGAACGCGAAGGGATCACCTGCGCTCAGCAGATGGTGACCGGGTCCGTCGCGCACTGCGCGACTTCGCCCGGTCACTTGGATCCGATCGGCGTGGTGGACCACGGCACCATCATCGGCAACGACGCAAGGTTCACCGTTGTAGATGAGGCGGGGACCACCCAAGCAATCTCGGGATCGTACCTAGTTACGTATTCCCACCGGGTCTCGTTTAACGGGACCTGGTACGTGAATCACCTCGGCGACTCCAAAAGAAAGGCGGTGGTACCGGCGATGACTCGAATAAACGTAACGGCACACAAGGAAAAGCTAAGCTTGCCGTTCCTACGGGAGTTAAGCCTACAAAATTCAAACTACATCGACGACCTGAACGAGACGGTGACGACAAGGAGCGCCGCCTCCTATTTGTTCACCCTCGTCGTCGCCATCCCTCTCTGCGCCATCATCTGGGTGCTATACCGCCGCCTCAAATCCCAAGGCCTTCGGAACGAGCATACAGCACGAGACGTGGAGGCCGCCCCCGTAACCCCCCGGCCAATGACGAACCGGCCAGAACAACAGAGACGGCGCACGGTACTGTTGCCCCCGGCAGAGCCTTCCCGCGGCGATACATGCCCAGAGGCCGGCCGAGCCCAGCGATAAGAGCTGGCCCTACACCTGGCCCATCGGCGCCCGAAATCCTATCGGAGCCCGCGTACGACGCATAGCTGCGCTGCCCGTAAAACGAAAGTTACGAAGGGAAAAGACGACGAAAAGGAAATATACACAAAAAAAAAAAAAAAATAATAAAGAAGGAACGAAACAAAAATATATAAATGTCAATTCGGCAGATTCATGCATTACACTCATTACACACATTCATAAACCCATGCCCCAAACGTCCATAATCGTCCCACGGATCCATTTACCATAGCTTAGATTACAGAATTGCAAGCCCGCTGACGCCGGCTCCCGTGAGTCGCGCTGTCAGCGGAGGGAAATGCATGACGTTAGAAATACAAGAAATAAGTCAGATTCCGAACGCCGAGCGAGCAAGGCGATTTTGATAAAACCCTCCTATACCAGAAACAAAACAATGTAAGTTTTCGTCACGCCCCCTGGGAGGCCCTAGAATTAAGAAGATACATATAGATTAAATAGAAAATAGACACTCTCCCCCTCCCCGAACTCTACGCACCGAAGAACCAGCCATGAACGCCACCGAGAACACCCCAGCTAAGGCGCACCAGAGAGCCGCTGCATCAGCAGAGTCACCCGAAGTCGTAGACCTCACGGATTTCTCCGACGCCGAGGACCGGGAGTCCGCTCCAAGGGCGGACGAGGAAGCCGCCCCGAAGCCAGGAGTAGCCGAAGAACCCCACACCTCCGATGGGGACATGTACGCAGATATGGAGCTAGACGCCGACGAGGCAGGGGCAGCCGACCACGAGGGTCCCCGAGACAGCCCCCGCTGTTCTCCCGCCGACCATCCGGGTTCCGTCGAGAGAACCTGTGGTCGCCGCCGCCGTATAAACGACGAGCCGCGCCCTGCTCCCCGGAGCCAGGGTCACCGTCATTCGAAGAGGAGTTCGAAGATGCCGGTTCTAGCCAGCACAGCTTCCCGGAACCAGAGACGCCATCATACGCGCCGATGTTCGAACAGGAGTTTGAAGTTGCCGGTTATCACCAGAGCCGCGATCCCCGAACCGGCCGTGGCATTTACCGCCCCGAGAGGGGGCTGGAGCGTTACACTCCGAAATCATACAACGCGTACTACGACGACGGGGAGAGAGAAGAGGAGGAACCCTACGGTCGGCAATTCATAGCCGAAACAGAGACCTTTCACCACACGGTCACGCCATGGGGGTTACGCGTCACGCGTAACCACCAGATGTCCGTAGACGTCTTTGTCCCTCCCGGCCGGAATGTCAACGCGTTCTTGAGGACATTCCGAGAAGCCGCGGAACCAATCGACTAGCGCTCCGAACCGGCCGCCCCAGCCAGGGCAAGCCCCCGCACGCCGAAGCGCGACCGCCAACGCCCGCATCGGATCCTCCCCGATGCCCCAATCCTCCCGAAGAGTCGGCGGCGGCCACGCCCACGCACGCCGAAGCGCGACCGCCAACGCCCGCATCGGATCCTCCCCGATGCCCCAATCCCCCAGAAGAGTCAGCGGCGACCACACCAACGCACGCCGAAGCGCCCAACGCGGAGGCAGCGCAAGGCCCTCCCACTGAATGGCCCACCGGGGCTACAGAAGAGGGAAACGCCGCTCCGGTTCGACAAGCGGAGCTGACCGAACCGGAGGAGCAGTGGGAAACGGGGCCGGACAGCGGGTACCCCACCATGACCCTACGGAGGGTAAAACAACCCGTTGCGGAGGAGACGGCGCCGACCCCCCAAACTGGGGAGTGGGAAGGACAAGACGAGTTGCTGGTGGACTGCGACTTGGATGAAATACTACGATTTCTTCAAGACGAATCTACGCGGGTGGGGCAAAGTCCAGCGGACTTCTCCCTGATCGAAGAGCTGAACCAGCCCACCCAGTGGGTAATCGCGCCGGCAGATTGGCAGGTGAACATCCCAGGCCGGGCCCTACCGGCGGGCCTCATCGAGGAGATACACCAGCGGCTGCTGGAAGCGGAGAGGCTCCGCTTCCGAAGCTGGTCCTGGGATCAGTGCTACCGGGTCCACAAGCGATCCCGGGCCGCGCCTGTCTGCGTCGACCTCCTCCCGGAAGAAAGGGGGGGGGTGTAACGAACCTTAAGAAGGTTCGTCACAGCGCGCTACATCGCGGGATCGTCACCGCCTCATTTTTCCCCTTTTTATATCTCCAGTTTCCCTTAAATATATCGTTACTTAGCCTTAAGAACAGTGAATGCATACGATAAATGGACCACCAATTAAGAAACTCATTCCCCATATCGTTTCGCCTACCGTTTCACGACAGCCAATCCCACATTCTCGTACCAACACATTACCCCCACCTCTAACGAAAAGCTCCCGAAGCACTGACAATTAGCCGGTAAGAACGCCCCCCACACCAACACATTGCCACGCGTTTAGCCATAAGCTCCCGAGACACGAACCGTTAGCCGGCGACAACTCCCCACCGGGCCAACACATTACCCCCACCTCTAAACTTAAGCTCCCGAAGCACAGACTAGCCGATAAGAACCCCCGCCCCTTCCCTTCGCGGCTTCGGGACGCTCCGCGAAGCGGCAGCCAATCCGAAGCCGACGAAGACGAAGACACGTAGATACTGATAAGTTAGAGATCGGCGGCAGCGAAGTTTTCCCGAGACCCGGGCCGAGTATAGACGTTGTCCCGCGTGACAACTAAGATACAAGTTAAGAATCCTTCCGGGAACGTGACGAAACAACAAAAAAATATTCAATGTAACAAATTACCTGTTTAACCAGCAAGCAAATAAATCATTATTGTAACGAGAACCAACCCCGTGTAAGTCATTTTTGGGGATCCAAACCCCTCCCCGGTCACCAACAACTACTCGCCAGCGAGCCACACTCACCTCCACTAACCCCCGATCAATCCTCGAACCCCCCCCTCACGCAGGTGTGACACGCCCTGCGCCCCTCTCTTGACCCCCACAGGTGTGACTCGCCCTGTGACCCCCCCCCTTTCCCGACCCACGCAGGTGTGCCTCGCCCTGCGTCCGCCTCTCTCTCGACCCACGCGGGTGTGCCTCGCTCCGCGCCTTTCTTCTCGATCCTCACGTCCGCCCAGTAAGACGAGCCGACCCCCCTTTCGGAGTTCCTGCGAAGTACAAATGTCTTGTAGGAAGACCCTGGACAGGACTGAGCTTACCTCAGCCTGGAAGAGGAGACATTACAGCTAAAATAAATAGCTAAAATTAATTAAATTACATTACAGCTAGGGACAATCTATCTACAAATAAGGACTACAAAACTACAGAGATATATACAAGGTAAAACAAACAATAATTACAATTACAATACATTTACACAACAATAAACATACTTAAATATCATTTATTTTGTTAACAGGAGGACAACTACAACGAAGCACCGGCCGGCATGGCAAACGCAATGCAGAACATTGCGCCGCATACCGGCCGGCTCCGTTGTCCCCCTGTGCAGGATTAGTGGCACCACCTGGGGTCTTTAGCGGCGATGGCTGGACTTGGAGATGGCGTGCATCGTAGGCATTGATGGTGTTGTTGGCGAGCGGCTCTGGTCCGGTCGCCCACGTTGCATCTGTCGTTTGTTGGTCTTGGTTGCTGCACTCGAGTGGCACTGGTCCGGCCACCCAACTGCATTGTCGTTGTTCATCCCGAACGCAGGCTTCGTCTACAGCGAACGAAGGTTTGGCTTCACGCTGCGCGCTGGGTTCCTGCTGACGGGCCACGGATCGCTCAATGCATTTCTGCATGGAAGAAGCCTGTCTATGCGGCGCAGAACGCGAGGATTGGCAGCACTTCCTATGTGCTTGTCCCCTCTATGAAGACTTGCGAGACCTCGATGGACTTGGAGTGCAGTACACGGATGGCGACTGGACCTTCTCCGATGTGACGGCTTCTCAGGAGAGAATGCGGACTCTCGACGGGTTCGCCGGACTGGCGTTCTCCAGGCGACAGCAGCTGCTGAACGCGCAAGCGGCGCACGGGCTGGGTGGATTCCCTATCCAGGCCGGTCGGGGCTAAAAGGGACGATCGAGCTGAGTCCTTAAGATCGGTACCATGGGTTGTGCAGTTCCAAGGCTGCACATTGAGGTCGGCCCCCTAGTGGGAGTATCGTGGTGGCTGTGGTTGATACCCAAACGTTACGCGGGGAGAGCCGCTAGGCTCCTCGTGGAGTTGCGCTCTCAACCGGGTGCCGAGACCCATAGATCGGAAGACGTGTTAGATACACCTCGCCCCTCACCAAGGGGGATTGTATGCCCGACCAGGATACTTTCAATTGGTACCGGAAGAGTCGCTATGTACATAGCTATAGCTTCTTTTTAGGGGCGCTAACTGGCGCATCGTACCAGGTTCCTGCGTATGTAGCGGTGGTGCGTGATGGCGTGATATATGTATATATATCGCACTAATCGAGGCTAAGCTGCAAATAAACATTAGACGCCGTGGTTGAAATCCCTCCCTGAGGAACCGCCACGTAAAATAAAGCTGAGAGATCGGATTCATTCTGTTGGCATTGGCATCGGTGTGTGATGCCAACGTTTCGTATTATTGGCCGCATCCAAGTGGCGAACTGGTCCGGCCACCAGGATACGTTGTCGATTGTGTTGATTGGCCGCATCCAAGTGGCTCTGGTCCGGCCACCAGGATGCGTTGTCAGTTGTATTGGCCTGGCCTCCTCGGCCACGTTCATCGTCGGTTTGTAATGGCGTTTTGAGTGGCTGCTGGTCCGGCCACCCAGATGAGGAGGTGTTTGTTTTGGCGTGTGGTTTAATTTGTCTTTATTTGCAGGTGCCTGTCGTCGATTTGGATGTAGTTGCTGGCGACCCTTGTCTGGTTTGTGTTGGCATGCAGACGTTTGCAGGTGAGTATTTGCGTATTGGCTGTCTGCTTCTCCCTCCTGTTTCTTCTTCTTTTGCAGCTCTGTCTGATGATTGGCAGGTAAGTGTGGATTTCATGTGCTTTGGCCGTTTTTCGTGTTGTCGTGTATTGACGGTTTTTTTTTTTTTGTTGCAGTGGCTGTCTCTGGATTGACGATTGGGCACATTAACAGGCGCCGCCCGATCGCATGCCCTCGCGTGCGCTGGCGATTTGGGCCCTCCATATTTCGCCCAGGCCATGCAGCACCTCAAATGGATCGTGATCGGTCCATTCGTCGTCGTCGCCATCGTCTAATTCAGTCGCGTCGCAGTCAATGTCGGACTCTGAATCCGATATGGCTGCTGCTGTATTGGCGGCGACTGATGGTATTGGCAGAGGGGCAGGAACTGCTGCTGCTGTTGGTTGGAGTGGGGGCATGGCTGTTGTGCCCTTGCCATTTGCTGCAGCCAATTTGGTGAGTTGCTCTGCCATCTGGTTAATCCTCCTTTCCAACTCTTTTATTTGCTGTTCGTATAATTGCAGATTTTGAGCGCAGCTGCTATCACACTGGACGTCTGGCCTCTGCTGCGGCTGGTGTTGGCGTGGCGTCGGAGCATCATTCGCAATCGGCTGCATCGGCTGGACCCTCTGGTGTTGGCGCCCCCTGGTCGATGGCTGGGGATGTTGGTCGCCATACCGATGCTGCTGCCGATGCTGCCGATCCGGTTGGTGTTGGCGTTGCTGCTGCGGGTTATGGAGTGGCTGTGGATGTGGCTGCTGCTGGCGGCGTTGGATTGGCTGTTGTCGCTATTGGATTGGCTGTGGCTGCTGATTGCGACGCTCCTCCTCCCTGGCTACCCGGTGGGTCACGAGTCGCTGCCTGGCTGCCTTAAAGGATGGGCATCCCTTGTATGAGCTGATGTGCTGGCCCTGGCAGTTGGCGCATTTGGGAGCGACGTTCCTTGGCTTGCTGCACTCCGTCGTCAGGTGTCCACCCGCGCATTTCATGCAGACAGCAGCTCGCCTACAGTATGCGCGGGTGTGGCCAAACACCTGACATCGATGGCACTGGGCGGGGTCACGGGAGACTCCAAGTCTCTCAACCGTGACGGGCCTCCCACCCAGGCGTCGCAGCTTCAATACCACGTATTGGCCACGGTCCGGTTTGGGGGCGATCTCAGCCTCAAAGAGGTTGAATTGGCGGCTGCGATCGAATCGATCGGTGATCACCCTTACAAACCGAACCGTGAACCCCTCGTTCAGCATACTGCTGCGAATCCAATCCGGCGGCATGGAGTGGGAGAGTCCTCGGATGAGGATCCTCAACCCACGTTCCTGGCTGGGCTGATGCCCGAATTCGCCGTGCCGGATGTCATCGTCGGTGGTAGTGGCAGGGGTGTTTGTGATGGTGATGGCGGTGGTGGTGTTGGTGTTTGTATTGGCAGGTATTTGTATTTGTATTGGCGTCATTATTATCTCTATTGTTAATTGTGGTATTGTCTGTGTGAATGGCTGGTAATTGTCTATGTATTGGCTGTTGTCGATGTTGGTGATGGCTGTGGGTCTGGCTATTTGCATTTATAGTAGTGGCAGGGGCATGGGCAGGGGCAGGGGCATGTGTTGGCTGTGCAGATTGCGGCAGAGTGGCAGGATCGGCAACTGTGTTGGTGTTGGCTGCATCTGCCGTCCGTTTCTGCTGCTTCTGCTGTTGCTCCCTCAGCTCGTGCTGCCTCAGCTGCTCCTGGACAATAGCCTCTAGCTCCTCCATTGTCTGCCTTTTTTTCTTCAGCTTCCTAATTGGCGGCCGCTGCTGCCGCTGCTGGTGATGGCGGCCCCGTCGTCTAGCCTGCTTCCTCTCACCCTCACCCTCATCGTCACTCCCACTGTCGATGAGGGCGCGGCGTCGTTTTGGTGTTGGTGGGATTTGTTGTGATTGTGGTTGTGTAGTTGCTGCTGATTGCCGCTGTATTGGTGCAGGCTGGGCTATGGTTCGGATCGACCCGCTGCTCGAACTCGAACCAAGTTCGACACGCAACGGGTTCGATCCGGTCGTGTGTGTGTGTGTGTGGCTGCCCGTTGGCCGTTTTGGCGCTCTGCTCCTGCGCGTCGGCTAGCCCGCTCTCCTCCGTCTTCTCCCTCTCCCGTTACTCTCGACGGTTTTGTATGTCCGAGAGTGTGAGAGGCGGGAAAAGTTGCGTCTTTTCGGCCTTTCCCTTTGTGTTTGGCGGGATTTTGGGATTTGGCGGGGTTGCGGGATTCGCAGTTGGTATTGGCGCTGCTGTTGCTGCTGATGTGATGGGGCTCGAGGGGGAGTGGCTGTGGCCGTGGATATATCGGCCATGGCAATGGCTGGGTACTCACTCGATGGATGGCTGTGGCGTCGGCGCTCTGCATTGGCTGGGGCGTTGGTGTTGGCGCCTGCGCCGAGGGCTCTGCTGCTGCTGCTGCTATTGGCGGTGTTGGTGTTGGTGTTGTTGGCTGCTGCTGCTGCTGCTAGGGCGCCTCTGCGGGCCGCTCTGCCGCCGTCGCTGTGTCGTCTGGTTGACCCTCGTCTGGCCATTCCTCTGGTCATGGCTGGCTGTTGGTTTGTGTGTTGGCGATCTGTTGCCTGTTTGTTGTTTTTAATTGAAAAGTCTCTTGTGTGTGTGTGTTTGTGTTTAATGTATTTATTGACACTTTTATTCTCTGTTTTCTCGTCTATCACAGTTATCTCTTTTTGGTTTGTGATGTGGACGGGAACAAAAGTTTGTCATAGATAGTAATGGGTGTGGTGGAGGAAGGGCGGCACGGCACGGCACGGCACACAACAGACACCACAAAAAGAACAGGGCAACACAGAAAAAACGTCAATGGCGACACGGCACAGAACAATCAAAAGCGACACGACACGAAACGGTTACGGCACGTCCGACGATCACAACCTCTCGAGCGGGTGGACGAGATGAGAGTGGCGGACGAGGTTCATGGTGGAACACTCATATGTCCACCAACTCCCATACTCTCCCCCTCAACTCGACCGGCCCGATCGCCGATCGTCATTTACCGGTGCTCTCACCCCCGGTTCCACTTTCACTCACCCCAATATTAAGTGAGATGAAAGTAGTCCGAGGGCAGCAGCACCGATAAGTAGGCAATGGAGAATTGGAGTTGCCGTTTGCTTTAGTGGCTGTCCGTGTTGTCGTTGGTTAATGGCTAGTGTTCTTGGGTGTTCTTTGTGCTGTGTGTATTGGCTGCTCTGTTGTAAGGGGATGGGATGGGAAGGGGGGGGATAGATGCCTGCTCCCGTATAACCGCCCGGATACTTTAAACTTCCGGATCTTACGATCCGGGCGCGAGACGCTCCGAAGAGTCGACCGCATAGCATCATATGGGCGGTTGAAATGGCTTTATTGGGGCGTTTGGCAGAGTGGCGGAGGTTGGCAGTGTTAATGTTGTTCCTGCTCAACTGCTATGGGTATGTATTGAAGTTTGAAATGGGTGGGGGTGAAAAGGGGAATGGCTGGGCGTAATTGACGAAGTTGGCGACCGATAACACACTAGCATTGAGAAATGCAATTTGAATTTGTAGTGACTTTTTGGTGTGTTATCGGCGCGGTATTTTCCTAATTGGCGTGGTATTTTTTTGGGTCATTAATGGCCTTGCCACTTTTCAGATATTGGGGAATGGGTGATAGTTGGGAAGGAAGAAGAAAGAAAGGTAAATATGCTAAAATAAATAACTAAAATTAATTAAATTACATTACAGATAAGAACAATCTATCTACAATTACTACAAATAAGGACTACAAAACTACAGAGATATTGTAACGGACCTGCTTCTTGGTTCGCTTGAGCGAGCCCCCAACGACAAATGATAAGACCTTCCTTTTCTTTAATCGAATTTCTCTTTATTCGTACTTATATTAGGACTTAGGGCTAGATGCTACAATTCAGCTTATCTATGGATCTCCACCACGCGTGGGCTCTCGTCGGGTGTGGCAGCGTTGAGGCTATTGATTGGGACAGTTTGACCTCCGCTATTGCTTTGGCCCGCCACGCAAATCCGCACTCTACGTCTCGCACTCCCCTCGTAGCTTCCGCCGGCAACTGTGGATCACCTCTTAACTTAGACACTCTGGGAGCAGGCGGGGCCCGTCTTCCTGTTGCTATTCACTTCACTGCACTTCTTTGAACCGTACCGGGTACTACTCTTACGTTTCGGCGGGGTTTCAACGTGCGCGCGCGATCACTTCTCCACGGCAAAAGAGAGCCGCTTCGTTGCCGCAGCCTCTATTTATAGCCCCTTGACGGGCCCCGGCTCGGCGTTGGTAGTTTTCCATCGCCGTCTCCTGGTTTCCACGGCCTTCGTAACGGGGCCTGGCCGGTGGCGTGATCCCATGCCCATATTTGGTCATGCGTCGGATCGCTGCCGGCCCGATCCCGCCGTCTCCTCTGCCGCTCGCGTTTCTCTCGCTCCGAGAGCGGGACACTTCTCCTCTCGGGGCTCTTGGCCTCTTCGCCGCATCCGGATATCCGTGGGTATCTGGTCTGACCTTCGCCTCATCCAGCCAGCCATCAGCCTTTATCCAACCGTCCCACCGTCTTTATCCGGCTATGCTTTGGTCGAATTCGGCCTGTGGGAACCGCGGTTCCTCACACCCCCGGAATACTCCCGTTTTCCGCGACCTTGCGACGGAGTGTGCTTTCCCCATTCAAACGGCCCCATTTTACGCGCGCTCCTTACTGCATCTGGGATCACGGGCGCCCTGGCGCCCTCTGGCGCCTTTGCTCGGGCGGCGCTGCCAGCCCTTGCAATTTTCTGGCTGGCGCCGAATCCCCGCCTATCGATAAGGCGTTTAGGCGATCCACTCGATATCTCTCCCCAGTAAGTATTTCACTTTTCTCTTTTTCGTCTTCTCTTAATTCATTTTCTTCCCGCGTGTTTCGCCCTTGTTTTTTTTCTTTTTTTTTCTTTTTGCTCTTTTTTTCCTTTTCCCCTTTTTATACCCGATACTCAAAATGAGTATTGGGGTATATTAGATTTGTGGTAAAAGTGGATGTGTGTAACGTCCAGAAGGAATCGTTTCCGACCCCATAAAGTATATATATTCTTGATCAGCATCAATAGCCGAGTCGATTGAGCCCTGTCTGTCTGTCCGTCTGTCCGTCCGTCCGTCCGTCCGTCCGTCCGTCCGTCCGTCTGTCCGTCCGTCCGTCCCCTTCAGCGCCTAGTGCTCAAAGACTATAAGAGCTAGAGCAACGATGTTTTGGATCCAGACATCTGTGATATGTCACTGCTACAAAAATATTTCAAAACTTTGCCCCACCCACTTCCGCCCCACAAAGGACGAAAATCTGTGGCATCCACATTTTTAAAGATACGATAAAACCAAAAATGCAGAATCGTACAGGATGACTATATGTTCTAGAGTGTAAAATTTCAACCAGATCGTATAATTATTATAGCCAGAATCAAGAAAACAATTTCATTCTTTCCCCCTCGTTTTCCCTTACTTCTGTTCGCGGAACACCTCCGTGCGTGTGGCCGACATCGCAATGCGGTACCGGGTACCCCGCTCGCTCACCAGCTTCTTCACCCTCCTACCCACGAGGCGAATCTGGGTCTGCGCGCGGACCACCGCCGCCGGCCACTCCTCCCGCGGGATCGCCGTCCAGTGGACCGTGGCTGCCGGTGCCGAGATCTGCCGTTGCAGGGCCGGTCGCTTCGGTCCTGCACAGGGCTCCGGGCAGGAGCCGTTCTCTGCCGTTCGCATCGCCGCCTCCGCCGTCGCCGTGGCTGCCGCTGCTTCGGCCGTCGCCGTCGGGACCGCCGTCGCCATTTCCGCGGCCTGCGTCTCTGCTGTCACCTTCGCCGCTTCTGCAGTCCGCGTCGCTGCCTCCGCCGTCGCCATTGCTGCCTCCGCCGTCGCCGTGGCTGCCGCTGCTTCGGCCGTCGCCGTCGGGACCGCCGTCGCCGTCTGGGCCGCGCTCCTCCGTACTGGCGGCTCTTTCCGCCTGTCGCCGCCGCGCCTCCATCCGCTCGTCCCTCCGCCGCCTGATCGCCCACGCCCTCTCCAGCACTTGGTGCATCCGGCGCTGCTCCTCCGGCGTCGCCTCCTGAAACCTCCGCCTCACCGCCTCGATTTTGTCGCGCAGGGTCAGCGGCCTTCCATTCCTCGTCTCCGGCTCCGCCCCTTGCTGCCGTCTCCATCTGGCCTTCTCCTGAGCGGTTGGCGCGCGCGGGCCGTCGGTGCATATGACCTCGTCGTCGTCCTCCTCCTCCTCATCCGATGACACCGTCGGCGACACCGAGTCGTGCCCCGATGGCGCCGGTGACACCAACGGCGAGGCCAGCAGTTGAAGGAACTGGGAGCCATCGCACCAATCCTCCTCGTCGCTACGCGAGAGCAGAGACGCCCGTCGCTGACGAGAAGTACAGGGGCGATAGCCCCCTTCTCCCACGATCGCCTGTTGCTCCTCCAGGAAGGCCCTAATATCCTCCATCTTCTTCCTGCCATCCTCGTGGTTGAGCCCGCGTTTCATCTCCATTTTTTTGTTCTTGCTGCTTTTCTTGCGTTCTTTCTGGTGATAATTACCTTCAAGTGTTCGCTGTTCCGTTTTCCACCCGCCTATATACACGCGTTGCATTGCCAATCGTTCCCTCTACCGGTGCCGGTGCTCCGTGTTTCGGTCTCTTCTGCCTGGTTCTAACGGTTGTTGCGTTTGTACTCATGGCCCTCAGCCTCGTCTCTCTGCCGGCCGCGCTCTCTAACGGCATCTTTCCCCTGGTTGTGTGAGTGCCGTCGCGCTCTCCGCTCTCTATCCGATTTCGCCTTATCCCTTTTTTTTGGATACTGTTGTGTTCTCGCCGCGTTTCTCTGTTGGCTCATGGATAACACTTTTCCATCTTTGATGGACCCACCCCCTTCCCGTTCATGATTATTTTGCTTTTTATTCCCCCATTTTATTTTTGCTTATTCACAATTTTTATTTAGCCCTTTATTATTGTTTATTTTAATTGCTATTTAATGGATTAATGGATTGCTAATTATTTACTTTTAATCGTTATAAATATTGCTATTTATTCTTACATGCCACCGCCGACCTGTCTTCTTCATCCCGTGCTGCTCGGACCCTCCTTGGCCTGGGTGAGTTCTCCCGACCCGGATGACTTTTACTCAATCCTTTCTCCCTTTCCAGCTCGCCCTCTGCCCTCAATGCGGGCCGCTTGCCGCGATTCCGCTCGTGAACAATGGGTCCTCCGACCCTCCGCCCGGGCTGGAATCTTGGGCTCACATCCCAGGGCAACTCCTATGCGCCACCGGCCGGACTCTTTTGACAGGTGTCTCCCTCACACAGTGGCTCGGACCCGAGGATAATCCGACTCCTCGCCCGGTAGTCCACGCATGAGCGGCACCCGTCGTTCCGGCCCGACGCTCGTAGTTGCCCCGTGAGTCCGCGTTGAGGCGTGAGCCTGGCCCCTGGGTTTTTCCTGGTCATCCACTGTCTGAGATTACACTCCCCGACCCTGGATTCGCCTCCCAGCTTTGGGTGACGCGTTTCCTGTTCAGGTTTGCTGAGCTTTTCCTCTTCTCGTTTTATTTTCCTTTCTTTTTACTAATTTTCGCTTTTTTTTCAGATTTCTCCAACCACAGTCTTCCTGTTCACCTTTTTTTTTTTTAATCTAAGTGCACAAGTCCATCACCCTGCGTGCTGCCGAGTCTCGTGCGTGTCCTGCGCGGCACCCTTCCCCAGTGTCCTGCGTGGCACTCTACCGTTCCTGGTCCTGCGTGACCCTTTAGGGCGACCTATTACAGCCATTCTCCTTCACCCCTGTGTCTCTCGCTCCTCGGGTTGGGGTTTCAGATCTCGTATGTGTGCCGTTCTCTTCTTCCTGTCGCCCTCCTTTCTTAGGTTGCAGATAACCGGGGATATAAAGTCCTCTATCTGGTATGGCCCATCGTACCTTGGTGCCAACTTCGCGGCGAATCCCTCCGCTGCATTGGAAAGGTGGTGCTGTTTGGCCCACACGACCTCTCCCACTTTGGGTCTCCACGGTCTTCTTCTCAGGTTGTAATGCCTGGCCTGATCCTGGGCTGCCCTTTCCAAGTTGCGTCGAACCAACTGAAACAGCTCCTTTAATTTCTTCGCATTTTCTTTCGGCGTCTCTGTGCCTTGTCCCGTGCCTACCGTCTCCTCGTCATATAGGGCCTTTGGCAGCCGGGGTTCCTTTCCTTGCACCACGAACGCCGGTGAATATCCCGTTGTATCCGACACTCCCGAATTCATGGCCAGCATCAGCTCCGGACATTTTTCATCCCAACACCTTTGATCAACCTCGTTGAACTGAGCTATCATGGTCTTTACCGTTCTGTTCGTTCGCTCTGTCGGATTCTATTGCGGCGTGTATGGCGCCGTAGACTGGTGGCGAACTCCTAGCTGCTCCAGGAATCTTGTAAATGCCCTGCTTGCAAACTTCACCCCATTGTCCGTAATGAAGACTTTGGGCGTGCCAAAACGGGCTATTATGCGCTCTCGACAGTGCCTCTGCTGTGGCCTTCCTCAGCGGCACCAACTCGGTCCACCACATCGATCCACCAGCACCAACAGCATCGAGTTCCCATGTTTCGACCTCGGCAGAGGACCCACAAAGTCCGCGCATACCGTTGCCCATGGTTCTTTCGGCACCTGTGTCAACATTTCTCCTGCCGCTTGTAGCTGACTTGGCTTAAAGCGAAGACATAGTTCGCACTTCCGCACGTAGGCCCTCACGTCCCTGTACATCCCTGGCCAGTAATATCTTGCCGCCACCCGTGCCGCGGTTCTCCTTCCGCCGGCGTGGCCTGCTTCCGGGCTATCGTGGCTTTCCTTTAAAACCCTTTCTCGGGCATATTTCGGCACACATAACTTCCACGAGGCGACTTCTTCGCTCCCTGCCCGGTGAGGAATGTGCCGGTACAAGTTTCCCCCCTTATCCACATAGTCGGGGTACTTCGGGGATTCTTTTCTGATCTTTTCTACCATGCCCTCTAACCACTTGCAGGGCGGCTCGCCTAATGGTTGTGTTCCCTCCTCATTTCTTGTCCGACGGCCTCGCTCCTCCACCGGTTGTCGGGAGAGTGCGTCGGCTACCACGTTGAGCTGTCCTTTCCTGTACGCGACTTCAAAGTCGTACTGCTGTAGCTCTAATGCCCATCTCGCCACTCTTCCCGACGGACTTTCTATGCTATTTAGCCATTTCAGAGCCATGTGGTCCGTGACCACCTTGAAGCGATATCCTTCCAAGTATGGCCTCAACCGGCGGATGGCCCATACAATGGCCAGACATTCTTTCTCGGTCGCCGAATAGTTCCTTTCGGGTCCATTTAGCGTCCTGCTAGCATATGATATTACCCGTTCGGCCCTTTCCGTCTCCTGCGTGAGAATCGCACCCAGCCCGTAATCACTGGCGTCTGTCTGCAGAATGAACTTCTTCGAGAAGTCGGGGCACGCCAGCACGGGGTCCGCCACTAGTCGTCTTTTCACCTCCTCGAACGCTTCTTGCCGTTCTTGTGTCCAGACCCATTCCGTCTTCTTCTTGAGGAGCCCGGACAGGGGCTGCACGAGGGTGGCGAAGTCGGGCACGAACCTCCGGTACCATGAGGCCACTCCCAAGTACTGTCTCAGCTCCTTGACATTTGTCGGCGGTTTCAATTCGGCTATGGCTGCGACGTTCTCGGGGTCTGTGCATATCCCCTCGCCGGGCACCTTGTAGCCTAGATACCGCAGCTCTTTCCTAAAGAACTCGCACTTGTCTGCGTTCAGCCGCAGGTTAGCCAAGCGCAGCCGTCGAAACACCTCTTTCAGGTTTCTTCGGTGTTCTTCCTCTGTTCGCCCGATGACCACTATGTCATCCTGGTACGCGAACGCGTGCGGCATCATTTCTGGCCCAATCACTTGGTGTTGTAGTGTAACCCAAACGGCATCACCTTCCATTGGTATAGCCCCTGTCCGGGCACCGTGAACGCCGTGATCGGCCGGCTGCTCTCGGCCAGGGGGATCTGCCAATATCCATCCTTCAGATCTAGGCTACTTATGAATTTCGCTTCCCGCAGGTGATCGAGGATGTAATCGATCCTGGGCATTGGGTACGCGTCCTTTACTGATCTCGCGTTAACTTGACGAAAGTCCACGCACAATCTCCATTTGCCATTTTTCTTCTTTACCATCTGTTGTGAAATCCTCGATACGAGATTTCAATGTTGAGCAGAAATGCTCTGGGGAATCTTTGCGTTTAATAATGTACTACACGATATAGACAATTCGAGATTTATTCATTTGGACTTCAATCAACTTAAACTTTAATCATAATCGCGTATAGAGTATGTGTATGTATGTAATGGGTAATACGGGCTTAAGCGCGGCCGGCTGCAACTGCTAATTGTCGTTGTGATTTCGTCGAAACGCAAACGAAGACTCTTCATGGTGATCGGAAACGAGGTTACGCCGCCCTAGCATGAAACGACGCCGTTCTCCGAGTGGGCAATTGCAGTTAGAGCGCTCTCACTCTCTTTGTAGTTTAACCCTTAGAAAACCGTCCATGCCGCCCCCAATACTGGGACCAGTATTAGAAACCAAAGGATGTCACATGTGAATGCTCTGTGAATAAATAAAGTGTTCGTTATGGTACATGTATGGTCGAATAGAGCTAGCAACGGTGGTAGGATTATTCTGAGGTCTGTGGCAACGGTAGCCGACATAGTTTAGAGACCGATCGTTTGTATACGCCTGATGCTGTTTTAACAGTTGCGACTCTGACTAAACTGTCAGCTCCAGGGTGAACTTCTATTATCCTTCCCAGTTTCCACTCGTTGGGTGGCAGTCGGTCATCCTTGACAATTACTAGATCGCTGACTTGTATATTGTCGGTTTCATGTCGCCACTTTGGACGGGCTTGAAGATGTGATAGCCAATCCGAACTCCAACGTTTCCAAAATTGCCGGATCATTTTCTGTCCTTCCAGAAATTGGACTGTGAGTGGAACATCCCTTGTCGTTACATCCGGCGGTGCTAATAATGACTCTCTAATAAGAAAATGTGCCGGGGTGAGGACAGCTAGGTCCTCCGGCTCCGCGCTTAGTGGACATAATGGCCTGGAATTTAAACAGGCTTCAATTTGTGTTAGCACGGTAGCAAGTTGTTCGTAAGTCATTTTATATCCTGAAAAGGCTCGATAGAGATGTGTTTTGACAGACTTTACATTTGCCTCCCAAAGGCCTCCGAAATTAGGACTATGCGGTGGATTAAAATGCCATTGGACGTTTCGGGCCGCTAAAGCAGGTATTACAGTTGTGGGTAGCTCTCGTTTCAAATGTATTTGCCAGGTTTGAAGAGCCCGGTCGGCACCAATGAAGTTCGTGCCGCAGTCGCTATACATGTGTTGACAGTAGCCCCGACGAGCGATGAAACGTTGTAGGGCCATGAGAAAGTGTTCGGTGGTTAAGCCCGTGACCGCTTCAAGATGAATTGCCTTTGTAGCCAAACAGATGAAAACTGCGATATACGCCTTGTAGTTTGTGTGTCCACGGAATCTGGATGCTTGAATTTCGAACGCGCCTGTATAGTCCACTCCGGTGGCGATGAATGCACGAGTTGGCGGATTGACTCTATGTAGGGGAAGATCGGCCATCAATTGTGCTGCTGGTTTCGGTCGGTGACGAAAACATCGGACGCATTGTCGTAGAATGCGTTTGACAGTTTGTTTTCCGTTGACTATCCAGAATTTGTGTCGAATAGTGGCCAGCGTTAATTCGGTGCCGCCGTGGAGTGCGAGACGGTGGGCATTACGCACGACGAGATCGGTAAAATGATGATGATTGGGAATGATCATTGGTTGTGGCTGGCTTATCGGAAGGTGCATTGCATTTCGCAGTCGACCTCTGACTCGTAGAATTTGTTGGTCATCTAGAAATGGGGATAATTGACACAGCTTGTGTGTGCCCGATAGTGCCTTGTTTCCCTTCAACCTCAATATCTCTGTCGCGTAGACCTCCTGTTGAATGCTGCGAACGAGATGAATTAGAGCGTTGTCGAGCTCCTGCACACTCAGTGGTCCAGACAGTTTGTCCCCTTTGGCTTGAATGTTATGTATAAACCGTAGAACATATGCCATGACTGATATTAACCTGTCGTATGAGGACGAGTTTTGGATGAAGGCTTCTGGAGCCTCCGAGACTTGCACAGCATTTTGGAACAAAACTGACGGTTTCTTCTCGATTATAGTCCTGTCGATGTCCTGACTGGGAACTCCGTTTGCCGGCCATTGGCTTTCCGGCTGCTGTAGCCATGATGGTCCAGACCACCATAATGGATGTACTGCTATCTCTTGTGGTGTTAAGCCACGAGTTGCGCAGTCCGCTGGGTTTACCGCAGTAGGTACATGTCTCCACTGAGTTGATGTACTATGCTCCAAAATCTGTCCAACGCGATTTGACACAAAGGTTTGCCATCGGTGGGGATCTCCATTTATCCAAAACAAAACGATAGTAGCATCTGACCAATAGAAGGTTGCCATAGGTGGTCCTGCAGTGCGAAGTTGGTCCCGGATCCATTTTGCCAGTTTAACTGCCAGCAGCGCACCCGAAAGTTCGACTCGTGGAATTGTGATCGGTTTCGTGGGTTTGACTCGACTGCGTGCAGCTAGCAAATGAGTTTGAATCATTCCGTTTGGTAGCTCTGCACGAATATATGCACATGCTGCATACGCCAGTGATGATCCATCGCAGAAAACATGTAGCTGTAATGACGCAAGCTCGTGGATGTTGAAGCGCAGCCATCGTGGTACTTGAATTTGCTCGACATATGGCAAGTTCTGTATGAATCCCTGCCATCTATCAAGCAGTTCGGTTGGCAGCGGTTCATCCCAGTCCAGTTGTGCTAGGCTGCCATCGTTGCGTTTGATGCGGGCAATCCATGAGTCTTTGAGTATCGCCTTCGCGGTCATGACACAGGGCGTGATGAAACCTAATGGGTCGTACAGTCGGGCGACTGTGGAAAGTAAAGAACGTTTAGTATGTGCGTGACTGATTTCAAAATTTATCTTGAACCCAAAATAGTCTTGATGTGGATGCCAATAGAGGCCTAAGGTTTTAACGGGATCTTGGTACTCAAACTCTAATAATGTCTTATGAGATAAATGGTCTGGAGGTATTTCTTGTAGCAGAGAAGCGTCATTCGCAGACCACTTTCGAAGCTCCATTCCTGCTGATCGTAAGGCTCCGATCAATTGATTTTGAATTTCTAATGCTCCTTCGCGAGTGGAAGCTCCGCTTTGTACGTCGTCCACGTATATTTCGTGTCGAAGGACCCTTTCCGCGAGTGGGTATCGGTCTCGTTCATCCTGCGCCAGTTGATGTATGACGCGAATGGCTGTGTAAGGAGCTGAAGCGGTTCCAAACGTAACTGTGTTGAGATAATACTCAGCTACTTGGTTGTGTTCGTCATGCCAAAAGATGCGTTGATATTGCGAATCCTCTGCATTCATGTCAATGCATCTATACATCTTCGGAATGTCGGCAGCAAAAACAAAACGATGGAAATGCCAATTCAGGACCACGCCGGCTAGATCGTTTTGGAGCGCTGGTCCGGTGCATAGGACGTCATTGAGCGATTTTCCGTTTGACGTTTTACAGGAGGCGTCATATACTACTCTAACCTTAGTAGTGACACTTTCCTCTTTAAATACTGCGTGATGAGGCAAGGTGCAACATGTGGACTCGATTCCATTCTCCTTGCTAATGATGCAATGCTGCTGCTCCTTGGTTGTTACTTTGGTCACCTGGCCTAGTTGAAAGTACTCCTTCATGACTTCCGAATATTTGGCTTGCAGCTCCGGCTGCCTTTGGAATCTTCGTTGAAGCATTTGGAATCGATTAATCGCGATTTGACGTGATTTGCCTAGCACCTGCGAAGGGTCAAACAAACGCTTAAGTGGTAACCGTACCAAATACTTGCCGTTTCGTTGACGGATGTGAGTTCGTTTAAAATGCTCCTCGCACCATCGCTCTTCTGGTGTGAGCTGTTTTGCAGAACCGAGATGCTCCATTTCGAAGAATTTCTGGACGAGATTCTCTAGCCTGTTGTGGTGACATCTAATGGTGACAGCGTGTGAGCGTGTGGAAGTGGCTCGACCAAAGACTATCCAGCCCAGCTGGGTGTGCTGTGCAATTGGTTGGTTCTCCTTTCCTCTGCGGATATCTGAAAGCAGGATCTGTGGGATTACGTCCGCTCCCAGCAGAAGATCAATCCGTTGTGATTTGTAGAACCTGGGATCGGCGAGTTCTATTCCGTTCAAATGAGGACATTGCTGCAATTTGATGGAGTTTGAAGGTAATTGCGATGTAAGCGTTTTAAGTATAAACGCAGTATCAATGGTAGTACAAAACTGCGAAGTACAAGAACTTAATGCCAATTCTGTAGTGTAGGTACACCTGTTCTTGGAGGTGGTCCCAACTCCAGCAATTTCTGCCGAAATTGGATGCCGCTTGAGGTTGAGAGCCTGCACTGTGTGCTCTGTAATGAGGGTTCCTTCCGAGCCTGAATCCACTAACGCACGTACCACAGCTGATTGGCCAGTGTGGGGGTTGTGGATTGTGACCAGGGCAGTGGCCAGAAGGACAGTGCTGGGTTCGTGATGCGTTGCCGTAGCGGAGACTAGTTGCGCAGAGTGTGTTCTCACAGACGAGTCGGTCGGTGCAGACTGTGGATGACCACCGGAACTAGTGTTGGGAACAACTGGGAGAGGCTGTGCAGTGCTCTGAGTAGGAAGTGGGGTCCTAGCGTAGAGTTGCGTAGGTGTAGCCCTGCCAGATGAGTCGCTCGTTGTATACTGCCAGGAGTTACCGGAACGAGCGCTATGGGAGGCTGCGTGAGGCTGTGTTGCCACCTGAAGTGCGAAGTTGGTCCCGGATCCATTTTGCCAGTTTAACTGCCAGCAGCGCACCCGAAAGTTCGACTCGTGGAATTGTGATCGGTTTCGTGGGTGTGACTCGACTGCGTGCAGCTAGCAAATGAGTTTGAATCATTCCGTTTGGTAGCTCTGCACGAATATATGCACATGCTTCATACGCCAGTGATGATCGATCGCAGAAAACATGTAGCTGTAATGACGCAAGCTCGTGGATGTTGAAGCGCAGCCATCGTGGTACTTGAATTTGCTCGACATATGGCAAGTTCTGTATGAATCCCTGCCATCTATCAAGCAGTTCGGTTGGCAGCGGTTCATCCCAGTCCAGTTCTGCTAGGCTGCCATCGTTGCGTTTGATGCGGGCCATCCATGAGTCTTTGAGTATCGCCTTCGCGGTCATGACACAGGGCGTGATGAAACCTAATGGGTCGTACAGTCGGGCGACTGTGGAAAGTAAAGAACGTTTAGTATGTGCGTGACTGATTTCAAAATTTATCTTGAACCCAAAATAGTCTTGATGTGGATGCCAATAGAGGCCTAAGGTTTTAACGGGATCTTGGTACTCAAACTCTAATAATGTCTTATGAGATAAATGGTCTGGAGGTATTTCTTGTAGCAGAGAAGCGTCATTCGCAGACCACTTTCGAAGCTCCATTCCTGCTGATCGTAAGGCTCCGATCAATTGATTTTGAATTTCTAATGCTCCTTCGCGAGTGGAAGCTCCGCTTTGTACGTCGTCCACGTATATTTCGTGTCGAAGGACCCTTTCCGCGAGTGGGTATCGGTCTCGTTCATCCTGCGCCAGTTGATGTATGACGCGAATGGCTGTGTAAGGAGCTGAAGCGGTTCCAAACGTAACTGAGTTGAGATAATACTCAGCTACTTGGTTGTGTTCGTCATGCCAAAAGATGCGTTGATATTGCGAATCCTCTGCATTCATGTCAATGCATCTATACATCTTCGGAATGTCAGCAGCAAAAACAAAACGATGGAAACGCCAATTCAGGACCACGCCGGCTAGATCGTTTTGGAGCGCTGGTCCGGTGCATAGGACGTCATTGAGCGATTTTCCGTTTGACGTTTTACAGGAGGCGTCATATACTACTCTAACCTTAGTAGTGACACTTTCCTCTTTAAATACTGCGTGATGAGGCAAGGTGCAACATGTGGACTCGATTCCATTCTCCTTGCTAATGATGCAATGCTGCTGCTCCTTGGTTGTTACTTTGGTCACCTGGCCTAGTTGAAAGTACTCCTTCATGACTTCCGAATATTTGGCTTGCAGCTCCGGCTGCCTTTGGAATCTTCGTTGAAGCATTTGGAATCGATTAATCGCGATTTGACGTGATTTGCCTAGCACCTGCGAAGGGTCAAACAAACGCTTAAGTGGTAACCGTACCAAATACTTGCCGTTTCGTTGACGGATGTGAGTTCGTTTAAAATGCTCCTCGCACCATCGCTCTTCTGGTGTGAGCTGTTTTGCAGAACCGAGATGCTCAATTTCGAAGAATTTCTGGACGAGATTCTCTAGCCTGTTGTGGTGACATCTAATGGTGACAGCGTGTGAGCGTGTGGAAGTGGCTCGACCAAAGACTATCCAGCCCAGCTGGGTGTGCTGTGCAATTGGTTGGTTCTCCTTTCCTCTGCGGATATCTGAAAGCAGGATCTGTGGGATTACGTCCGCTCCCAGCAGAAGATCAATCCGTTGTGATTTGTAGAACCTGGGATCGGCGAGTTCTATTCCGTTCAAATGAGGACATTGCTGCAATTTGATGGAGTTTGAAGGTAATTGCGATGTAAGCGTTTTAAGTATAAACGCAGTATCAATGGTAGTACAAAACTGCGAAGTACAAGAACTTAATGCCAATTCTGTAGTGTAGGTACACCTGTTCTTGGAGGTGGTCCCAACTCCAGCAATTTCTGCACTGTGTGCTCTGTAATGAGGGTTCCTTCCGAGCCTGAATCCACTAACGCACGTACCACAGCTGATTGGCCAGTGTGGGGGTTGTGGATTGTGACCAGGGCAGTGGCCAGAAGGACAGTGCTGGGTTCGTGATGCGTTGCCGTAGCGGAGACTAGTTGCGCAGAGTGTGTTCTCACAGACGAGTCGGTCGCTGCAGACTGTGGATGACCACCGGAACTAGTGTTGGGAACAACTGGGAGAGGCTGTGCAGTGCTCTGAGTAGGAAGTGGGGTCCTAGCGTAGAGTTGCGTAGGTGTAGCCCTATCAGATGAGTCGCTCGTTGTATACTGCCAGGAGTTACCGGAACGAGCGCTATGGGAGGCTGCGTGAGGCTGTGTTGCCACCTGAGCAGGAGTTGGGAAGTGCAGCAGTGTATGGTGTCTTTGACCACACTGCGTGCAGTTCCTTTTACTGGTACATTTTGAAAGTGCATGGGAACGGCTCAGACAGTTGAGGCATGCCTTTGCATGATCGACGATGGCTTTCCTTGCAAAGCAGTCCTTGGACAAAAGGTCCGGGCAATGCCGAAGATTGTGACTGTCGCTACAGTGAGGGCAGCGAGTGTGTTCGGCAACCGCAGTCTTGGCGTGGAAACTGTTGCCCTTGTATGTTACGTTGCCAACTGACTTCTTCGGGTGCCTTTGATTGACAGGCTGCGGCACAGGTGTCCGCGTCGTGGAGTGGCCTCGGTTTTCGAACACATCGATGCTGACGAGACGGTCGTTGAGAAATGATTGTAGCTGAGAAAAGGTGGCAAGTTCGGCAGAGCTACCGAGATGGAGCTCCCAAGCTTGCAGTGTCGTGCTTGGCAGTCTGGAAGTGAGATGATGAGCCATCCAATGCTGAACATCTAGATTCTTGAAAGCATTGAGACAAACCGTCGCAACATTAAGCATATGTTTTATATCAGCAGACTGCTCCTTTGTCAACTGTGGCAAGTCATACAAACCGTTCATATGGTACATAAACTGCAGCCGTTTGTTGTCGTATCGCTTGAGGACGAGACTCCAAGCTGTTGCATAGTTATTTCCCGCAAGCGCCATCTGCTGAATATCCTCGTCGCGATCCGAGGGAAGAGCTTGCTTCAGGAAATGAAACCTTTGGACGTCGGACAGTTTCTGGTTGTTATGGATGAGTTGAACAAATGCATCGTGAAATGCCGGCCAATCCACAAACTTGCCTGTAAAAGTCGGTACAGGTAGCTTGGGCAATTGCACTGATGATACAGATGGATTTGCTGGCTCCGGATTCTGCTGTACCGGTGGTGCTCTTGGACATACATTTTCGTAGGCCTCTGATATGATGCTGAATGCCGTTGTATAGTCTTCATCAAAGCGAAAGGCCACTTCGCTGGACACATAACTATGCGTACTTGGACATCGAAGTATTAGCAAACGTTGATGATTTTGCTCAAATTCTCTTAAGAACCGTTGCAAAGTTTGTAAGCGCGTTTGAAAATAAGCTTTTGTTTTCCGATCTGCGCCATCCTTTCTGAAATTACGCACCGTTTGATTAACCCTCGCAATGAGATTTGTCTGAATAACACTGAGATTGTCGATCTCCACCTGAGGATCGGCTTCGAGGTCGTGGGACTCGGCTGTTGACATGTTGCTGTTATATGTGTATGTACCTTTCTCACCCTTAGTTGCACTCTCTTTGACCTTGTACAAAATACCCACAACGAAACACTTACTCTGGTACTCGGGAGTGCTTCTCTTTGCTTAAAGCGTAGCTTAAGAGAACTTGTCGTTGTTGTTGGTGTTGTCCGAGCGGAGAGCAGAAACTGTGCTACTGTGAGCGTTGAGTTGAGGCCTTGTGTCTAGAGATGATGTGCAGCAACAGAACGCTCGTTGGTCTCTTGGTCTCTGCTTTGCACGAGAGAGAGGCTGCTGTCTAACCGTCGGCTTGTGTTGTTGTTGTGTGCTACTGTCCAGGCACAGAGCTATCGGCTGGTCTTCTTTGTCCCTGCTTCGTGCGAGAGTTAGCGGCTGTTGGATAAACCGTTGGTTTGCGTTGTGTTTGCCGTTTACAGTTGCAGCCGGTAAAATATGATTTTATTTGTACATTTAACTGAACGCGGAACGAGGTAGAATCATATGCGTATAGTACGAATTAAACGCGGTTCCCCCCATGGGCCACCAAAAATGTTGTGAAATCCTCGATACGAGATTTTAATGTTGAGCAGAAATGCTCTGGGGAATCTTTGCGTTTAATAATGTACTACACGATATAGACAATTCGAGATTTATTCATTTGGACTTCAATCAACTTAAACTTTAATCTTAATCGCGTATAGAGTATGTGTATGTATGTAATGGGTAATACGGGTTTAAGCGCGGCCGGCTGCAACTGCTAATTGTCGTTGTGATTTCGTCGAAACGCAAACGAAGACTCTTCATGGTGATCGGAAACGAGGTTACGCCGCCCTAGCATGAAACGACGCCGTTCTCCGAGTGGGCAATTGCAGTTAGAGCGCTCTCACTCTCTTTGTAGTTTAACCCTTAGAAAACCGTCCACCATCACTATAGGCGAACTGTAGGGGCCCTTTGACGGCTCTATACATCCCATTTCTAATAGTTCGTCCACTTTCCGGTTAATCTCGGCCTGCATTTTGGGGTTCTTCGGGTAATATATTTGCTTAATCGGTTGCGGGTCACTCATGGTGATTGTGTGCACCGCCACATTAGACACCCCCTCGATCTTGGAAAATGCCTCTAACTCTCGGGCTAAGAATTCCTCCACTGGCTCTTCCCTCGCCCCCTCATTCTGCCTCATGCCCGCTGACACCCCTCTGGCGGCCACTCTTAGTGTCGTGTCCGATTCGTTGTCGGACTCCGGAGCCGTGTCTCCAGCTTCGGCCTTCGCCACGGACAGTCTTTCCTCCTGGTCTCCTCGTTCCCGATCTTGGGCAGGGATCACCACCCTGTGCCCTGCACAGGTCACCACTGCCCGACCGCGCGGAGAAAATCCCATCCCAACACTAACTCATCAATCACACCCGGCAATACGAGTAGCACCATTGGGATCTCCTTATTCCCAAAGCATACCTTCGTTTCAATCTGGCACGTGACCTCCTGGCTATGGCCATCCGCCAACCTCACCCTTTTCCTTGCCGCCGCCTCCCGGCCTTCACCCTTTAGTCGGTCCGCCAGCTCGCGGCTCACGAAACTGCTGGTAGCTCCTGTATCCACCGTGGCTTGCAGCTCCATGCCCGCGACCTCCACTACTGCGGATAACTGTTCCTCCTCGCTGGTCAGCCTGCCGACTAGGCTTGAGGGACCGTTTCTTGCGCCCCTGGCACGGCCCTCCGCGGCGTGCGTCGCGGGGAGTTTCCCGTCTTCCTGCAGCATTGCCATGCCGAGATGCCCACTTTTCCGCGTCTCCAGCAGTAGGTGAGAGGTCGGCCGTTGCACTCCCGGCTCCAATGATCCGCGCTCCCACACCTTCGGCACGCCTGGGCCGGATTCTTGACATATCCGTTCTCGATATTGCCGTTGGTCGGTGTCGGCATAAGGACACGCGCTCCCCTTTCCTCCCGTGCTGCTCCGTCCAGCGGGCCGTCTTTGCATCGCCGACATGCCGTCGTCTCGGCTGGCTTGTGGAAGGGATTCGCTGCCCGGGCTTTCACGGTTGGATTCTCCCGTTGGAACTCTAGGCGGTCCCTCTCCAACGCCTCGAACTCGTCTGCCAGTTCCATCATGGTGTCGAGGTCCTTGCACCGGTGCGGCCTCATATACGCTCTCAGATCGGGCATGCTATTCTCACGAATCAGCTCCGTCTGCTCCTCTTGGGGACATTTCAGGGGTCGCATAAGTGTCTGCATCTCTACCATATACTCTCTGAATGGCTCGCCCCATTTCTGTTTCCGCATCCTCACTTCCTGCAGCAACTTCTCAAAGTATCCCCGCGGCAGAAAGTAAGCCTGGAAGCTCGACGAGAACTCTTTCCACGTTCTCCACTGTCGATTGTTCGCCACGAACCACATCAGCGCCCGCCCTTTTAGCAGCTGCGGCATCGCCCTTGGGATCAGATCCGGATCCAGACCGTACGTCTCGGCGGACCACTCGACCTGCTCCAAGAACTCGAGAGGCTTCGTCGTCCCGTCGAACCGGAACGACCACTCTCTCACCTGTTTCGCCACTCTAGCGTAGTCCAGGTGTGCTGGCCGTATTGTGGCTGGTTCGGTTCTCCCTCTTTCGGTCTCTCGGCTTCGATCCCTTCCTTGGTGGCGGGGCCTGCTAGGCGTCCCCGTGTGCGAGCGTTCCGGTATTGGCACTGAGAGACTCACGATCAATTCCCTCTGTATGTCGACTGGGGACCTCCACAGCGCCGCCGCGGCTGCGCCGGGTGGGGGTGCCAGGTGCTCGTACGCGGCTTGTTTGTCGTCCGCCCGGGGTGTCGGCGAGGACCTGTCCGCCCGACACTCCCATACCTCAATCAGATCGGCCCACTCCGACTCATCTTCGTGTTCCCTCATCCACTCCTTAAATGTTCTTCTCATTTCGTCCACTGTGCCCTCCAGCCGCACGCCGAAGGCGTGGCCGCATTGGACAAGCTCCTCCTTTCTCAACCGGTGGATCCATTGTCCCTTCCCCATTCTCTCGTCTATATTTCTCCTCCCTTTGTCCTACTATTTGTCGTTGTAGGCCCCACGTTGGGCGCCAGTTGTAACGGACCTGCTTCTTGGTTCGCTTGAGTTTGCTGGGCTCGCTCAGCGGTCGGCCGATTCGTCGCAACGTATTTTTATTGTTGCCCCCAACGACAAATGATAAGACCTTCCTTTTCTTTAATCGAATTTCTCTTTATTCGTACTTATATTAGGACTTAGGGCTAGATGCTACAATTCAGCTTATCTATGGATCTCCACCACGCGTGGGCTCTCGTCGGGGGTGGCAGCGTTGAGGCTATTGATTGGGACAGTTTGACCTCCGCTATTGCTTTGGCCCGCCACGCAAATCCGCACTCTACGTCTCGCACTCCCCTCGTAGCTTCCGCCGGCAACTGTGGATCACCTCTTAACTTAGACTCAGTCTGGGGGCAGGCGTGGCCCGTCTTCCTGTTGCTATTCACTTCACTGCACTTCTTCGAACCGTACCGGGTACTACTCTTACGTTTCGGCGGGGTTTCAACGTGCCCGCGCGATCACTTCTCCACGGCAAAAGAGAGCCGCTTCGGTGCCGCAGCCTCCTTTTAAAGCCCCTTGAAGGGCCCCGGCTCGGCGTTGGTAGTTTTCCATCGCCGTCTCCTGGTTTCCACGGCCTTCGTAACGGGGCCTGGCCGGTGGCGTGATCCCATGCCCATATTTGGTCATGCGTCGGATCGCTGCCGGCCCGATCCCGCCGTCTCCTCTGCCGCTCGCGTTTCTCTCGCTCCGAGAGCGGGACACTTCTCCTCTCGGGGCCCTTGGCCTCTTCGCCGCATCCGGATATCCGTGGGTATCTGGGCTGACCTTCGCCTCATCCAGCCAGCCATCAGCCTTTATCCGACCGTCCCACCGTCTTTATCCGGCTATGCTTTGGTCGAATTCGGCCTGTGGGAACCGCGGTTCCTCACAATATATACAAGGTAAAATAAACAATAATTACAATACATTTACACAACAATAAACATACTTAAATATCATTTATTTTTAACAGGATGACAACTACAACAAAGCTCCGGCCGGCATGGCAAACGCAATGCAGAACATTGCGCCGCATACCGGCCGGCTCTGTTGTCCCCCTGTGCAGGATTAGTGGCACCATCTGGGATCTTTGGTGGCGATGGCTGGACTTGGAGATGGCGTGCATCGTGGGCAAAGGTGTTCATTGACGAGCGGCTCTGGTCCGGCCGCCCACGTTGCATCTGTCGTTGGTTGGTGTTGGCTGCTGCACTCGAGTGGCACTGGTCCGGCCACCCAACTGCATTGTCGTTGTGCTGGCGTTGACATCGAAATGTGATGCCAACGATTTGTGTTATTGGCCGCATCCAAGTGGCGAACTGGTCCGGCCACCAGGATACGTTGTCGTTTTTGTTGTTGTTGGCCGCATCCTAGTGGCTGCTGGTCCGGCCACCCAGGATGCGTTGTCAGTAGTATTGGCCTGGCCTCCTCGGCCACGTTCGTCTTCGGATTGTTGGTGTTATTTTGAGTGGCTACTGGTCCGGCCACCCAGTTGAGGAGGTGTTTGTTTTGGCGTTTGATTTTTAATTTGTGTTTATTTGCAGGTGCCTGTCGTCGATTTGGATGTTGTTGCTGGCTACCCTTGTCTGGTTTGTGTTGGCATAGGAGACGTTTGCAGGTGAGTATTTGTGTTTTTTATTGGCAGCCTCGTTCATGATTCTCCTTTTTCTTCTTCCTTTTGCAGGATTTGCTGGCGTCCGGCGGCTCAACACCAGGCCATCCCGCCCTCACATAATTGGCATGAGAGACGGGTGTGACCCAGTGGAGCGGCAACAGGCGCCAGCATCTGCGTCGTCGTTTGGAATGGCAGCTGTGAGCAGGTATTTGCGTGACGTCATTGTGATGGTGTGGTGGCAGCGTCATCAGAAAGAGGCCTCCTTTTCCGCCCAATTGGCAGGAAATTGTCAATGTTGGTGGCGAGGCAGCTTCTTGTTGGTCAGCTGTCTGGTGATTGGCAGGTAAGTGTGGATTTTGTGTGTTTTGACAGTCTTTCTTTGTTGTCCGTATTGACGTCTTTTTCTTTGTTGCAGTGGCTGGCCTCTGGATCGACGATTGGGCACATCAATGGGCGCCGCCCGATCGCATGCTTTCGAGTGCGCTGGCGATTTGGGCCCTCCACACTTGGCCCAGACCCTCCAGCTCGTCGAATGGATCGTGGTCGGTCCATTCGTCGTCATCTTCGTCGTCAATTGCTTCGCAGTCCATATCGGATTCGGAGTCCGATATGGCTGCGGCGTCATGGTGATTCTGTTGTGCCGGTCGCGGTGATGGCTGTGTGGGTGCTGCTGCTGCTGTTGTTGTCCGTTGTGGCGGCACTCCTCCCGTGCTCTCGTCCCTTGCCTGCAGCATGTTTGTCAGTTTTGTTGAAATTGCTGCCAGTTTTTCTTGCAGCTCTCTAATTCTTCTGGCATCTCTTTTCAGGATATGGGCACAGCTCCCATCGCACTGGGCGCCTGGCTGCTGCTGTAGCTGGGGTTGGCGTGGCTCCGGAGCACGATTTGGGATCGGCTGCATCGGCTGGACCCTCTGGTATTGGCGCCCCCTGGTCGATGGCTGGGGATGCTGGTCGCGATGCTGTAGCTGTTGTCGATGCTGCCGACCCGGACCGCGTTGGCGTTGCTGCTGCGGCTGTGGGTGGAGTGGCTGTGTGGGTGGCTGCTGCTGCAACTGTCGCTGTAGTGGCTGCTGGTGACGTTGTGATGGCTGCTGGAGACGATGTGCTGGCTGTTGCTGCTGTATTGGCTGCTGCATTGGCTGTGGCTGTTGCCGTAGTGGCTGAGGCTGCTGTGAAGTGGCCAGTGAAGCAAACCCAGATTAAATTCCCTAATAATTTCCCGGATATAAAGCAGATTCAAATCACGCGCCAACTTGATTAGTTCGAACACCAAGGCTTTAAAAACAGCTACTTCGAATATGGAGCTTTAATTGCTCGAATGTTCTTGTTCGTCTCTCGAGACCGAATTCCATGGAAGGGTCCCGTTAAAGCTCGTCTATGCCGCTTAAGCCGACAGCGACGGTGAACACGCGGATCAATTCCATTTTTCTCCCAAACCACTTCGGTTGTGCCTATGCCAATAGTGCCAAACTCTAGTGGAAGTTCACGTGTCCCTGTATTACATAATACATACCAAATTACATAACTGCAAGTCGGCGGAGAATCGACTAAGAAGCTAGATCAAGCTGTATTGTGTGGTGAAAGTGCAAAGTGCTACGTAGAGAAAAAGAAGGTGATTATAGAAGAAAGCAGGTTTGGTACATTCACTGAATTCCGAATCTATTACAGAATCTCTTGGTCACTGGAGGTCTGCCGTGCTTTGGCGCTCTCACGCCTAACCCCCCCACGCAACCTCCAGTGTCTTATTTTTGGCCGCTTCGAATTACCAGCGTTTCCGTTGTACGGACGATCTGTATCGACTTTTGAATGCCCTCTTAGCGTATCTTGCGAGATGCAACTCAACATCCTTGATGCGGAATCGACAACGCCTAGGAATTAAAGTGGAAATTTATGTCAGCTAAAATTGTGTAGAAGATGTGAATACAAGATCAGGAATCGGAAACTAGGGTGACCTGTGTCGTGGACAACATGTGATCATCGATTCGTGAGTACGAACATACCCGCGAAATAGCAGGGTATAGCAGCGGTGCAGCGTAATGAAAGGGAGAGCGTGATAGCTCACACGCCAAGAGCGAGCTTTAGTTAAATTTTTATAATATGGCGAGAACCAGGAAGTATAGGGATAGGAAAGACCCCGACCCCATCCGGCGAGCTGAGCCCAGAGCGCAGTATAGTGCACTAACCCCGATTCCCTTTCCTGCTAAGGCTGCATTGCCAACAAGATTTAACCAGCCCGTAGCCGTAACATTATAAAATGGCGCCCAACGTGGGGCCGAAGACGAAACGACGTGTTATAATCGGAAAAGTGTAGAAAAGATACGATTATTTCCAGATGACGATAATTCCGAACGGTTGGAGTAACCTTCGTGCTTCACGGTTAAGCTGTGTTAATACATCCATTAGCCTGTTAATTAGAAAATTCGGTATATCGTGTAGACGTGTAGTCAGCTTTTGGAATGGAGATTTCAATTCGACTGAGTAGGGATTGGTCTACCAAGAAATGACGGCGTGAACTGTATAGATGTCTGAAGAAAATATTTTAATAGAATAAAGATGTTAGTGCCGTGTATCTGAGCTGTGGAATTTGCGATTGCAATTCAGGATTTTGTATTGATCGACCCAACCAGACGCACGACCACTTTCAACTTTATAGGAACATGACTTGTTCGGTACTTGGAATGGCGGGGCTTAGAGAAACTTTGAGTTCCCGACGAGTATCAGACATAGTCTAACAGGAACCTTTAATATCCATTTAATTCAATAATCATAGAGGCAGAAGAGAGGAGTTACACATATTTAGCTGATTGAAAAAAAAAAAAAAAAAAAAATTAAGAGGAAATATGGCCAGTAAAGATAATAGCTTTGAAACTGCATTAAATCAGCATGGCTATTGTCGCATTTGCCACGATTAACTTGAGAAAGATCAATTGTTTGCCACGACACCGTGTCCACATCAATTTCACCATTCCTGTTTGACCGAGATGCTTAAGAAACAGAATACTTCCTTAATATGGAATGAAACCGCAACCAATGCTTTTGAAGAATTGAAACGAAGATTAACATTAGCTCCAATCCTCAGAACTCCTGATTTTTCTAAGAAATTCATTGTGTGATGCTAGTTCTTTTGGTCTCGGGTGCGTCCTAGCTCAAGAGAATAAAGAAGGCTTCGAAATGCCAATTGGATACATGTCGGTTAAGTTATCCAAAGCTCAACGGAATTATTCCGTTACAGAACTAGAATGTCTAGCAGTTATTAAGGGAATTAAGAAATTTCGAGCTTACATAGAAGGCCAGGAATTCTTAGTAATAACCGACCATGCAGCATTGCAGTGGTTGATGCGACAAAAGGATTTGTCTGGAAGGCACCCGCAATGGGCTATACAGTTACAGGGTTTTGATTTTCGCATTGAACACCGGAAGGGTTCACAAAATGTTATTGCTGACACTCTGTCAAGGCAAAATGAATCGTCAGTAGATGAGTTTATAGATCTAGGGCCGATCATCGATTTAGAGTCCGAGCATTTCACTTCGTTGGAATATCTGGATTTAATTGAACGCATTCAGCAGAACCAAGAGAAACTTCCAGATTTAAAAATAACAGATGGCTATGTATACAAACGCACCGAAGCTTCGATTGGAGATTCTGAATCTGACCACCAGTCGTGGAAATTATGGGTACCCTCTGGCCTAGTCAGTAGTGTTATCAAACAAGCCCATGATTCTCCTAGCACATCACATGGCGGGATGGGTAAAACCGTTGAAAAACTTAAGAGATACCTGTTCTGGCCCAAGATGTTGGTTCAAATCCGAGAGTATGTGAATAATTGTGTCATTTGTAAACAGACCAAAAGTCCCAATATAGTATTACGACCACCATTGGGAAAGCCAATGCAATCAGAGAGACCGTTTCAACGACTCTACATGGATCTGTTAGGTCCATACCTTCGTTCAAAGGCAGGGAATATCGGATTATTAATAATCGTGGATCATTGTACAAAATTCCATTTCCTCTGTCCATTGAAACGATTCACTTCCGGAAAGATTTGCGAGTACTTAGAAAATTCCATTTTCTTTACGTTTGGAGTGCCGGAATCCATCTTAACGGACAATGGTTCTCAATTTCGATCAGGATTCTTTGAGGCTTTTCTAACTCGATTTTCAATTAAACATATTTGTACCGCTTTTTATTCGCCTCAAGCGAATGCAAGCGAGCGCTTAAACCGATCGGTTTTGGCGGCGATCCGTGCGTACGTGGGGAAAGATCACACTACCTGGGATCAACGACTGAATGAGATTAACGGTGCTATTCGATCCAGTCTACATACAACCACCGGATATTCTCCTTACTTCCTTACGTTTGGGCAAAACATGATTTTGAATGGCAAGGATTACGAATTGCTCTGGAAACTTAACTTGCTATCAGATGATTCTAGAGTTAATTACCCCGATGCTCTGCAGTTGGCAAGGTATGCAGCAAAGGTCAACAATGCAAAGGCTCATGCAACCAACGCGAGGGTATACAATTTGAGGAGTAGAAACATACAATTCAACGTCGGAGATCAGGTTTACGTTCGCAATTTCTCCCAAAGCAACGCGTCTAAACAATTCAGCCATAAATTGGCGCAGAGGTTTGTGACAGCAACAGTAACGAAAAAGCTAAGTCCTGTTTATTACGAATTATCGAACGAGAAAGGAAAGAAAATGGGAGTATACCACGTAAAGGATATTCAAACCCGCTAATTCACTGTCCTTCTTTTCCTTTCGATTACGATCCCTGTCGATCACTCCGGGACATAATCTGGTGGTGGAGAGGGTAGTGGCCAGTGAAGCAAACCCAGATTAAATTCCCTAATAATTTCCCAGATATAAAGAAGATTCAAATCACGCGCCAACTTGATTAGTTCGAACACCAAGGCTTTAAAAACAGCTACTTCGAATATGGAGCTTTAATTGCTCGAATGTTCTTTTTCGTCTCTCGAGACCGAATTCCATGGAAGGGTCCCGTTAAAGCTCGTCTATGCCGCTTAAGCCGACAGCGACGGTGAACACGCGGATCAATTCCATTTTTCTCCCAAACCACTTCGGTTGTGCCTGTGCCAATAGTGCCAAACTCTAGTGGAAGCTCACGTGTCCCTGTATTACATAATACATACCAAATTACATAACTGCAAGTCGGCGGAGAATCGACTAAAAAGCAAGATCAAGCTGTATTGTGTGGTGAAAGTGCAAAGTGCTACGTGGAGAAAAAGAAGGTGATTATAGAGTAAAGCAGGTTTGGTACATTCACTGAATTCCGAATCTATTACAGAATCTCTTGGTCACTGGAGGTCTGCCGTGCTTTGGCGCTCTCACGCCTAACCCCCCCACGCAACCTCCAGTGTCTTATTTTTGGCCGCTTCGAATTACCAGCGTTTCCGTTGTACGGGCGATCTGTATCGACTTTTGAATGCCCTCTTAGCGTATCTTGCGAGATGCAACTCAACATCCTTGATGCGGAATCGACAACGCCTAGGAATTAAACTGGAAATTTATGTCAGCTAAAATTGTGCAGAAGATGTGAATACAAGATCAGGAATCGGAATCTAGGGTGACCTGTGTCGTGGACAACATGTGATCATCGATTCGTGAGTACGAACATACCCGCGAAATAGCAGGGTATAGCAGCGGTGCAGCGTAATGAAAGGGAAAGCGTGATAGCTCACACGCCAAGAGCGAGCTTTCGTTCGAAGAGAATTCGGACCTATGCGTGCGTATGCACACACATATAAACGTGCATTAATTTGATCATCGACATTCTCTTTTCCTTTGCTTGCATTCTTGTGTTTGCACTTCAATTAAATTTGACTTTAAATGTTAAATCATATAAACATATACAGTTATATTAAGGAATATCTTTCCTATAGAATTAATTTCTTTATCATATGTCTTAAGTCCTTTCCTAATCCACTCAATGTTAAGCCTTGATTCACTCTGGCAATGTCGGCCAAAATATCATTCTTTAATTCTTTACTATTTTATATAATTAATATTGTTCCACAGCTACCGAAGCAGTTCATTGGGCCCAACGAGCTCGTCAAGGAAAGTGTTTGAATTTGGTAATGATCATTAGTTTCGTATTGAATGGAATGTTGACCTTCGTGAGTAAAAAGGCTCAGTTTGCTATGAATTGTATTTTATATCTTAAGTTAATGAACCTTTTGTTATATATGAATCTTTTGAATCTTGATTAATCGAACTATTTTGAATTGACATGAATTTGGAATAAATAACAACCATTCTGTCTAAGTACATAATGCCAATGATGCATCGAGTGTAATAATGCGCGGTAGTTACGTTAGGGGCCATGCCAACATCGTTCCACGCATTGCCGAAGGTAGGGAGGGTATAGAGGAACTAGTGATCTCCTTCACCTAGGATCACTAAATTAAATACGCGACTACCGGATTCCTTCTTGCCATCTATGCCGACCGGGGATTGATTACATTTGTTTTTTTTTTGTTTTGATCAAAGTAGATTCTGTGTCAGTGCACTTAAATTTTTATAATATGGCGAGAACCAGGAAGTATAGGGATAGGAAAGACCCCGACCCCATCCGGGGAGCTGAGCCCAGAGCGCAGTTTAGTGCACTAACCCCGATTCCCTTTCCTGCTGAGGCTGCATTGCCAACAAGATTTAACCAGCCCGTAGCCGTAACATTATAGCTGCTGCTGCCGTCGATGCTCCTGGACAGCGACCCTGTGGGCCAGGAGCCGCTGCTTGGCTGCCTTGTAGGCGCTGCAGCCCTTGTAGGCGCTGATGTGGGCGCCCTGGCAGTTGGCGCATTTGGGAGCGACGTTCCTCGGCTTGCTGCACTCCGTCGTCAGGTGTCCACCCGCGCATTTCATGCAGACAGCAGCTCGTCTACAGTATGCGCGGGTGTGGCCAAACACCTGACATCGATGGCACTGGGCAGGGTCACGGGAGACTCCAAGTCTCTCAACCGTGACGGGCCTCCCACCCAGGCGTCGCAGCTTCAATACCTCGTATTGGCCACGGTCCGGTTTGGGGGCGATCTCAGCCTCAAAGAGGTTGAATTGACGGCTGCGATCGAATCGATCGGTGATCGCGCGAGTATACCGGACCGTGTACCCCTCGGCCTGCATGCAGTCCCGGAACCAGTCAGAGGGCGTGGAATGGGGAAGACCTCGGATGAGGATCCTCAATCCTCTGTCCTCCACAGGCTGATGCCCGAACTCGCCGTGCCGGATGTCATTGGCAATGGCAAGGGTGTGTGTATTGGGAGTGGCAGTAGTTGTGTTGGTGTTGGTTATGGCGATGGTGCTGGTGTGAGTGGCGGTGACGGTGTTGGTGTTTGTATTTGTGTTTTGTGTTTGCTGCCGCTGCTGGTGATGGCGGCCCCGTCGTCTGGCCTGCTTCCTCTCACCATCACCCTCATCGTCACTCATGTCGAAGAGGGCGCGGCGTCGTTTTGGTGTTGGTGGGATTGGTGGCATTTGTGCAGGCTGGGCATTGGCACGGATCGACCCGCTGCTCGAGCTCGAACCAAGTTCGACTCGCAACAGGTTCGATCCGGTCGTGTGTGTGTGTGTGGCGGCCCGTTGGCCGTTTTGGCGCTCCACTCTTGCTCTTCGGTTTGCCGGCTCTCCTCCGTCTTCTCCCTCTCCCGTTACTCTCGAACGGTTTTGTATGTCCGAGAGCTTGAGAGGCGGGAAAAGCGGCAGCGAGAGCGGCGTCCTATCGGCCTTTCCCTTTGCGTTTGGCGGGATTTTTGGATTTGGCGGGGTTACGGGATTTGCAGTTTGTATTGGCGCTGCTGTTGCTGCTGATGTGATGGGGCTCGAGGGGGGAGTGGCTGTGGCCGTGGATAAATCGGCCTTGGCAATGGCTGGGTACTCACTCGATGGATGGCTGTGGCGTCGGCGCTCTGCACTGGCTGGGGCGTTGGTGTTGGCGTCTGCGCCGAGGGCTCTGCTGCTACTGCTGCTATTGGCGGTGTTGGTGTTGGTGTTGTTGGCTGCTGCTGCTGCTGCTAGGGCGCCTCTGCGGGCCGCTCTGCCGCCGTCGCTGTGGCGTCTGTTCGACCCTCGTCTGGCCATTCCTCTCGTCATAGTTGTTGTTAGTTTGTGTATTGGCGATTTGCTGTCTGTTTGTTGTTTTCCCTTATTGAAAAGTCTCTTGTGTGTGTGTGTTTGTGTTTAATGTATTTATTGGCACTTTCTGTCTCTTTACACAGTTTGTCTCTCGTTAGGTTTGTGTTTTTATAAGTTAATGTTATTTTTTGGCGTTTAAAATTAATGACATTTATTGGGGAGCAGAAAGCTTGTCGATAGTAGTAGTGGCGGTAGTCGGGGGGAGGAAGGGACTTTTTGTCATGTCAGCGGGGGCACGGCACGGCACGGCACACGACAGACACCACAAAAAAAGAAAACAAAGCACAACAGCAAGACAACGGAAAACGGCGCACACAAAAAAGACCACGAAACGGTTTTGGCACGTCCGACGATCGCGACCTCTCGAGCGGGTGGACGAGATGAGAGTGGCGGACGAGGTTCATGGTGGAACTCTCACATGTCCGCCAACTCTCATACTCTCCCCCTCAACTCGAAAGGCCCGATCGCCGATCGTCATTTACCGGTGCTCTCACCCCCCGTTCCAATTTCACTCACCCCAATATTGAGTGAGATGAAAGTAGTCCGAGGGCAGCAGCACCGATAAGTAGGCAATGGAAGATTGTAGTGGCCGTTTGTTTTAGTGGCTGTCTGTGTTGTTGTTGGTTAATGGCTAGTGTTCTTGTGTGTTCTTTGTCTCCGTGTATTGGCTGCTCTGTTCTCGGGGGATGGAATGGGAAGGGGGAATTTTGCCTGCTCCCGTATAACCGCCCGGATACTTTCAACTTCCGGATCTTACGATCCGGGCGCGAGACGCTCCGAAGAGTCGACCGCTTAGCATCTTGTGGGCGGTTTAAATGGCTTTGTTGGGGCTTTTGGCAGAGTGGCGTAGGATGGCAGTGTTCATTTTAGTCCTGCTCAACTGCATTTGGCATTTAGTGGCATTTGAAGTGGGTGGGGGGTGGGGAGGAATTGGCTGGGCATAAATTGCCGAAGTTGGCGGCCGATAACACACTGGGCATTGAGAAAGGCAATTTGAATTTGTAGTGACTTTTTGGTGTGTTATCGGCCGGGTATTTTTCTAATTGGCGTGGTATTTTTGGGTCATTAATGGCGCTGCCACTTGTCAGGTATTGTGGAATGGGTGATAGTTGGGAAAGAAGAAGAAGAGGGAAAGGTAATTATGCTAAAATAAATAACTAAAATTAATTAAATTACATTACAGCTAAGGACAATCTATCTACAATTACTACAAATAAGGACTACAAAACTACAGAGATATATACAAGGTAAAACAAACAATAATTACAATACATTTACACAACAATAAACATACTTAAATATCATTTATTTTGTTAACAGGAGGACAACTACAACAAAGCACCGGCCGGCATGGCAAACGGAATGCAGAGCATTGCGCCGCATACCGGCCGGCTCCGTTGTCCCCCTGTGCAGGATTAGTGGCACCACCTGAGATCTTTAGTGGCGATGGCTGGACTTGGAGATGGCGTGCATCGTGGGCATTGATGGTGTTGATGGCAAGTGGCTCTGGTCCGGTCGCCCACGTTGCATCTGTCGCTGGTTGGTGTTGGCTGCTGCACTCGAGTGGCACTGGTCCGGCCACCCAACTGCATTGTCCTTGTGTTGCCATTGGCATCGTGTGATTGATGCCAACGAGTCGAGTTATTGGCCGCATCCGAGTGGCTGCTGGTCCGGCCACCAGGATGCGTTGTCAGGTGGATTGGCCTGGCCTCCTCGGCCACGTTCATCGTCGGTTTTTAATGGCGTTTTAAATGGCTGCTGGTCCGGCCATCCAGATGAGGTGTTTGTTTTTGGCGTTTGATTTTTAATTTATGTTTATTTGCAGGTACTGTCGGCGTTTGGATGTTGTTGCTGGCGACCTTTGTCCGGTTTGTGATGGCGTGAGAGACTTTTGCAGGCGAGTATTTGTGTTTTAATTGGCAGCCTTTTTTTTCCTGATTCTCCTTTTGCAGGATTTGCTGGCGTCTGGCGGCTCAACACCAGGCCATCCCGCCCTCACATAATGGCTGTAGCATACAACGTATAGCGATACGCTATCATAACGCTATCTTATTGTAGCGACCAGAGGAGCACGCGCTGGTTCCGGCTTCTATTTGTCGTCGGCAAGGGGGGGTGAGGATTTACCACTGTGCTACCTGCTCGCATTGGATACCTATAATAATATTGATTTCGCGTGCTGTTTTCCTCCCTAACACGTGATCTATCTGACTGTACATACAGAAGAGAAATTACCAAGAGTGACAAGCTATGCACACATAGAGGTTGCTCTGCAAAGAAAACAGAACATGCTGAAGTACGGGTTGCGCTGCTGAGTAGCTGTAGGTGCAGCAGCGTTTTGCCCACCCTACCTTGACCATCTGGGCCGCAAAGCCATAGTAGTGGCCGATGATCCCTAAAACCCCCAGACTCACTTCATTTCCATAATCCACTCGGCATGGCGCCCTAAAATAATTTAGTTCACTATCGATTTAATTTTAAAACTTATTTATTGTTTCACACAGGGGCATTTCCCTACTCTATTTAAACTCCCAATTGACTCCAAAACTAATTTAGCGAACAACAGAATTCAATAATATTTCAGGTTGGAAATTAAACAAATACTAATAATAATTAAAACAGAAGAATTATAAATAAATAGAAAAATACCAAAAAAAAATAATTAATTATGTATATAATATAAAATAAACAGTATATGTATATAGGAGGTAGCCGCTAAACTGGCATACAAATTTAAAAGAGCATTTATGCCAACAACAAAAAACCCACGGTTACTGTTCTTGCTATCTCTTCCGGCATGTGGATCTGCCCAACTGTTTTACCTCTCCCCTTCCTTCTTTCCTATAACTCTCCTCTCACGCTCATGTATGCATTTTATTTAGAGTAAAGCAATATTCTTTCACTTACGTGCCATCCATCTCCAAAAGCGCTTTTGTCGAAGACGATCCGCTTGCTGTAATTGCTGTAAATGTAATTTTATTGGGAGAGCACAACAACAAAAAGAGAAAAGAAGAGAAAGAACAAGGCGCGCAGAGGCTTTCGGGGGACTGCTTTTTTTTCTTTGCTTTTGTGCATTGATATTGTATTTCTTTTCCCTTATGCCTTTCTTTTCTTTGGGCTCCACATAGGGCTAGCCCTTACGGTTTAAGGGAAAAGAAAAGCAAGACTGAATTAACGGCGCTGCACTGCCGAAAGTGGAGCAAGGTATTTGTATTCGTACTCACTAAGACTTTGCCTACTTGCTCATGGGTATAATTTTGATCTGGGTTTTTATTCCCTCTATTTTTTTTTCACTAAGCCAGGTCGGCCGAGGGCAAGATATTTACGCAAAAAAAAAATTGGGGCAAAAAAAAAATGTTCGATATTCCGCTTTAGTTTCGCAGCTTCCCGGCGCCGACGATGCTGCTGATGCACTGAGTCGGATCCACAGCTGGAGCGCCGGACTCTTCTCTGCCTTGTGCTTCTCTGCGCCAGCGGCGAATTCGATCGGTTCTTGTGCTTTTTTTCGGGAGCGCAGTCTCTTCTCTTCCCTTTCTATGGCCAGCTGGTTGTGGCTGTGGCCGGCTCGGTCATCGATCCCAATTATCTTTTTCCGCTATTCCCCCTTGGAAATCTGCTTGGCACAAAGTTCTAATTCTGTAATAGAATAAAACCCATGTTCCATTTAACACTACTTAGCGACACCTAAGCCCCAATGTCCAACTTACCGCTATGTGGCGATTGGCACTCTTGTTATATTAACTTGCATATGGCCGTCCGAAACAAAAAAAAAAGAGACCACTTTCGGATGCCTTGCCTCCGGCGTGGGGTCAGAATGGAACGCCCCCTTAATGGGGTGGCAAATTTCTTTTCGATTTCTTTATGGTATAATTGGAAAGCAACACGATTCCTCTTTTTTTTCTTTTTATACCCGATACTCAAAATGAGTATTGGAGTATATTAGATTTGTGGTAAAAGTGGATGTGTGTCACGTCCAGAAGGAATCGTTTCCGACCCCATAAAGTATATATATTCTTGATCAGCATCAATAGCCGAGTCGATTGAGCCCTGTCTGTCTGTCCGTCCGTCCGTCTGTCCGTCCCCTTCAGCGCCTAGTGCTCAAAGACTATAAGAGCTAGAGCAACGATGTTTTGGATCCAGACTTCTGTGATATGTCACTGCTACAAAAATATTTCAAAACTTCGCCCCGCCCACTTCCGCCCCCACAAAGGACGAAAATCTGTGGCATCCACAATTTTAAAGATATGAGAAAACCAAAAACGTAGAATTGTAGAGAATGACCATATCTTTATACTGCGGAATCTGAATTGGATCGTATCGTTATTATAGCCAGCATCAAGAAAACAATTTCATTTTTTCTCGCCCTGTCCCTCTCTAACACACACGTAGCATAGGCGGCTTTGCTTAGAGTAAAACATTAGCGCCTAGATCTCAGAGACTACAAAAGCTAGAGCAACCAAATTTGGTATCCACACTCCTAATATATCGGACCGAGACGAGTTTGTTTCAAAATTTCGCCACACCCCTTTCCGCCCCCGCAAAGGACGAAAATCTGGGGATATTCAAAAATCTCATAGACTATTAAGGCTAGAGTAACCAAATTTGGTATCCGCACTCCTGTTAGATCTTACTATAAAACGTGTATCTCAAAATTTCGCCCCACCCCCTTCCGCCCACACAAAGGGCGAAAATCTGTTGCATCCACAATATTGCACATTCGAGAAAACTAAAAACGCAGAATCATAGACAATGACCATATCTATCAGATTGCTGAATCTGGATCAGATCAGATCATTTTTATAGCCAATAGGAACAAATCAATTTTCAGTGGCTACGCAGCGCCCGACGTCACGCTCAGACTGATTTTCTGTCTCTCTCGCACGCACTCTTTGTCGTGTCGTTTAATATTAGCGGCGTCTGCCGGAGGAGAGCCATACTGACTTAGTATCGGGTATAACCGTAGAGTTGCGGTGTCCGCAGAAACTCACAACGTTCCCCCTCGTTTTTCTTTGATTCGGCACTGGCGCGAGGTTTAGTTTTGTTTTTCCCTCTTTCCACCAAAAACACTACCTTCTGAAGTGGGGCCCAAAATCGAAAAGAGCGACCGTAGCTGGGCTTGCATCCACGAAACCTCCTAACAGCGAAAGTGCCAACCACCATTTCCCTCGAGTTAACATAACCGCTGCCTGCTCTCTCCCGAGTCCGACCGTCTGCCCAAAAAGTACCCGCCGATCACGAGCAATAGGGGCGCTAAACGCAATTACAATATTCCCTGGATTTAAAATTTTTGATTAGTTTTTTTGTTTTTCCGTTCTTTTACTTTTTTTTCTGTTGTTGTAGTAATACTTTTGTAGCTGGTTCAAGCGTCACTACATGGCATGAGAGACGGGTGCGACCCAGTGGAGCGGCAACAGGCGTCAGCATCTGCATCGTCGTTTGGAATGGCAGCTGTGAGCAGGTATTTGCGTGACGTCATTGTGATGGTGTGGTGGCAGCGTCATCAGAAAGAGGCCTCCTTTTCCGCCCAATTGGCAGGAAATTGTCAATTTTGGTGGCGAGGCAGCTTCTTGTTGGTCAGCTCTGTCTGGTGATTGGCAGGTACGTGTGATTTTCATGTGTTTTGGCCGTCTTTCGTGTTGTCGTGAATTGACGGTTTTTCTTTGTTGCAGTGGCTGTCTCTGGATCAACGATTGGGCGCATTAACAGGCGCCGCAGCGATCGGCTGGACCCGTCGGTATTGGCGCCCCCTGGTCGATGGCTGGGGATGATGGTCGCCATACCGATGCTGCTGCCGATGCTGCCGATCCGGTTGGAGTTGGCGTTGCTGCTGCGGATTATGGAGTGGCTGTGGATGTGGCTGCTGCTGGCTACGTTGTATTGGCTGTTGTCGCTGTTGGATTGGCTGTGGCTGCTGATTGCGACGCTCCTCATCCCTGGCGACCCTGTGGGCCACGAGCCGCTGCCTGGCTGCCTTGTAGGCGCTGCAGCCCTTGTAGGCGCTGATGTGGGCGCCCTGGCAGTTGACGCACTTGGGAGCAACGTTCCTTGGCTTGCTGTACTCCGTCGTCAGATGTCCACCCGCGCATTTCATGCAGACAGCAGCTCGTCTACAATATGCGCGGGTGTGGCCAAACACCTGACATCGATGGCACTGGGCGGGGTCACGGGAGACTCCAAGTCTCTCAACCGTGACGGGCCTCCCACCCAGGCGTCGCAGCTTCAATACCACGTATTGGCCACGGTCCGGTTTGGGGGCGATCTCAGCCTCAAAGAGGTTGAATTGGCGGCTGCGATCGAATCGATCGGTGATCACCCTTACAAACCGAACCGTGAACCCCTCGTTCAGCATACTGCTGCGAATCCAATCCGGCGGCGTGGAGTGGGAGAGTCCTCGGATGAGAATCCTCAACCCACGATCCTGGCTGGGCTGATGCCCGAATTCGCCGTGCCGGATGTCATCGTCGGTGGTAGTGGCAGGGGTGTTTGTGATGGTGATGGCGGTGGTGGTGTTGGTGTTTGTATTGGCAGGTATTTGTATTTGTATTGTTAATTGTGGTATTGTCTGTGTGAATGGCTGGTAATTGTCTATGTATTGGATGTTGTCGATGTTGGTGATGGCTGTGGGTCTGGCTATTGGCATTTATAGTAGTGGCAGGGGCAGGGGCAGGGGCATGTGTTGGCTGTGCAGATTGCGGCATAGTGGCAGGATCGGCAACTGTGTTGGTGTTGGCTGCATCTGCCGTCCGTTTCTGCTGCTTCTGCTGTTGCTCCCTCAACTCGTGCTGCATCAGCTGCTCCTGGACAATAGCCTCTAGCTCCTCCATTGTCTGCCTTTTTTTCTTCGGCTTCCCAATTGGCGGCCGCTGCTGCCGCTGCTGGTGATGGCGGCCCCGTCGTCTAGCCTGCTTCCTCTCACCCTCACCCTCATCGTCACTCCCACTGTCGATGAGGGCGCGGCGTCGTTTTGGTGTTGGTGGGATTGGTGGCATTTGTGCAGGCTGGGCATTGGCACGGATCGACCCGCTGCTCGAACTCGAACCAGGTTCGACTCGCAACAGGTTCGATCCGGTCGTGTGTGTGTACACACGTGTGTGTGTACGTGGCGGCCCGTTGGCCCGCTCTTTCTCGTCGGCTTGCCGGCTCTCCTCCGTCTTCTCCCTCTCCCGTTACTCTCGAACTGTTTTGTGCGTCCGAGAGCGTGAGAGGCGGGCTATGGCCGTGGATATATCGGCCATGGCAATGGCTGGGTACTCACTCGCTGGGTCGCTGTGGCGTCGGCGCTCTGCATTGGCTGGGGCGTTGGTGTTGGCGCCTGCGCCGAGGGCTCTGATGCTGCTGCTGCTATTGGCGGTGTTTGTGTTGTTGGCTGCTGCTGCTGCTGCTGCTGCTGCTGCTAGGGCGCCTCTGCGGGCCGCTCTGCCGCCGTCGCTGTGGCGTCTGTTCGACCCTCGTCTGGCCATTCCTCTGGTCATGGCTGGCTGTTGGTTTGTGTGTTGGCGATCTGCTGCCTGTTTGTTGTTTTTAATTGTGTGTGTGTTTGTGTTTAATGTATTTATTGGCACTTTTATTCTCTGTTTTCTCGTCTATCACAGTTATCTCTTTTTGGTTTGTGATGTGGACGGGAACAAAAGCTTGTCATAGATAGTAATGGGTGTGGTGGAGGAAGGGCGGCACGGCACGGCACGGCACACAACAGACACCACAAAAAGAACAGGGCAACACAGAAAAATCGTCAATGGCGACACGGCACAGAACAATCAAAAGCGACACGACACGACACGGTTTTCAAACGTCCGACGATCGCGACCTCTCGAGCGGGCGGACGAGATGAGAGTGGCGGACGAGGTTCATGGTGGAACTCTCACATGTCCGCCAACTCCCATACTCTCCCCCTCAACTCGAAAGGCCCGATTGCCGATCGTCATTTACCGGTGCTCTCACCCCCGGTTCCACTTTCACTCACCCCAATATTGAGTGAGATGAAAGTGTTCCGAGGGCAGCAGCACCGATAAGTAGGCAATGGAGAATTTGCATTGGCCGTTTGTTTTAGTGGCTGTCTGTGTTGTCGTTGGTTAATGGCCAGTGTCTTAGTTTGTGCTGTTAGTGTTGGCTGCTCTGTTGGCGGGGAGTCGACCGCATAGCATCTTGTGGGCGGTTTAAATGGCTTTGTTGGGGCATTTGGCAGAGTGGCGAAGGTTGGCAGTGTACATTTTATTCCTGCACAACCGCATTTGGCATTTAGTGGCATTGAAGTGGGTGGGGGTGGGTGGGTTCAGGAAATGGCTGGGCGTAAATTGCCGAATTTGCGACCGATAACACACTGGTCATTGAGAAATGCATTTTAAGTTTGAAATGGCTTTTTGGTGTGTTATCGGTCAAAGTCTGGTATTTGCGTGGTATTTGTGGTAATACCACGTGTCAAGGGGAATTATGGGAATGGCAAATAGGTTGGGAAGAAGATAAAACTAATTAGAAAACTACGAAAATTTACAATTAACTACAGAGAAAACTACATTAATTTACAAAAACTTATTCCTAATATCACAGGCTAGTAACTAAAACTATGGACAAACTATCTACGGACATGCAAAATCTACAGAAACAACAGGATTGACATCTACAACAAGAACATTGATGCAGACAAGGTAAAATAAACGATAATTGACATACATTTACAACATATAAACATATTAATTATATTTATTTTATTTCTAACAGGAGGACAAACAACAACGGAGCACCGGCGGGCATAACAAACGCAATGCGAACATTACGCTGTATACCGGCCGGCTCTGTTGTCCCCCTGTGTGTTGTTTATTGGCTGGATGTGTGTATTGGCGTGCATCGTGGGCAATGATGGTGTTGTTGATGGCGAGCGGCTCTGGTCCGGCCGCCCACGTTGCATCTGTCTGTGGGTTTGGTGCAGCAGACCGAGTGGCACTGGTCCGGCCACCCGAAGATGCATTGTCCAGTGTGTTGGCGTTGGCATCGATGTGTGATGCCAACAAATTGTAGTATTGGCCGCATCCAAGTGGCGAACTGTTCCGGCCACCAGGATACGTTGTCGGTTTTAATTGTTGGCCGCATCCGAGTGGCTGCTGGTCCGGCCACCCAGGATGCGTTGTCAGTAGAATTGGCCTGGCCTCCTCGGCCACGTTCGTCGTCAATTTGTAATGGCGTTTTGAGTGGCTGCTGGTCCGGCCACCCAGTTGAGGAGGTGTTTGTTTTGGCGTTTGATTTTTAATTTGTGTTTATTTGCAGGTGCCTGTCGTCGATTTGGATGTTGTTGCTGGCTACCCTTGTCTGGTTTGTGTTGGCATAGGAGACGTTTGCAGGTGAGTATTTGTGTTTTTTATTGGCAGCCTCGTTCATGATTCTCCTTTTTCTTCTTCCTTTTGCAGGATTTGCTGGCGTCCGGCGGCTCAACACCAGGCCATCCCGCCCTCACATAATTGGCATGAGAGACGGGTGTGACCCAGTGGAGCGGCAACAGGCGCCAGCATCTGCGTCGTCGTTGGAATGGCTGCTGTCTGTTTGGAGTGGCGTGACGTCATTGTGATGGTCGGTGGCAGCGTCATCAGAAAGGGGCCTCATATTCCGCCCATTTGGCAGGAAATTGTCAATGTTGGTGGCGAGGCAGCTTCTTGTTGGTCAGCTCTGTCTGGTGATTGGCAGGTAAGTGCCAAAACAGTCGCACAAAACAGTTCGAGAGTAACGGGAGAGGGAGAAGAGAGAGGAGAGCCGGCAAGCCGACGAGAAAGAGCGGGCCAACGGGGCGCCACGCACACACACACACACACGACCGGATCGAACCTGTTGAGAGCCGAACCTGGTTCGAGTTCGAGCAGCGGGTCGATCCGTGCCAATGCCCAGCCTGCACAAATGCCACCAATCCCACCAACACCAAAACGACGCCGCGCCCTCATCGACAGTGGGAGTGACGATGAGGGTGATGGTGAGAGGAAGCAGGCCAGACGACGGGGCCGCCATCACCAGCAGCGGCAGCAAACACAAAACACAAATACAAACACCAACACCGTCACCGCCACTCACACCAGCACCATCGCCATAACCAACACCAACACAACTACTGCCACTCCCAATACACACACCCTTGCCATTGCCAATGACATCCGGCACGGCGAGTTCGGGCATCAGCCTGTGGAGGACAGAGGATTGAGGATCCTCATCCGAGGTCTCCCCCATTCCACGCCTCTGACTGGTTCCGGGACTGCATGCAGGCCGAGGGGTACACGGTCCGGTTTACTCGGGCGATCACTGATCGATTCGATCGCAGCCGCCAATACAACCTCTTCGAGGCTGAGATCGCCCCCAAACCGGACCGTGGTCAATTCGATGTGTTGAAGCTGCGACGCCTGGGTGGGAGGCCCGTCACGGTTGAGAGACTTGGAGTCTCCCGTGACCCTGCCCAGTGCCATCGATGTCAGGTGTTTGGCCACACCCGCGCATATTGTAGACGAGCTGCTGTCTGCATGAAATGCGCGGGTGGACACCTGACGACGGAGTGCAGCAAGCCGAGGAACGTCGCTCCCAAATGCGCCAACTGCCAGGGCGCCCACATCAGCGCCTACAAGGGCTGCAGCGCCTACAAGGCAGCCAGGCAGCGGCTCGCCAGGGAGGAGGAGCGTCGCAATCAGCAGCCACAGCCAATCCAACAGCGACAGCAGCCAATCCAACGTAGCCAGCAGCAGCCACATCCACAGCCACTCCATAATCCGCAGCAGCAACGCCAACACCAACCGGATCGGCAGCATCGGCAGCAGCATCGGTATGGCGACCATCATCCCCAGCCATCGACCAGGGGGCGCCAACACCAGAGGGTCCAACCGATGCAACCGATCGCGAATGATGCCCCGACGCCACGCCAATCCCAGCTACAGCAGCAGCCAGGCGCCCAGTGCGATGGGAGCTGTGCCCATAATCTAGAAAGATATGCCAGAAAAATTAGAGAGCTGGAAGAAAAGCTGGCAGCAATTACAACGAAACTGACAAACCTGCTGCAGGCAAGGGACGAGAGCACGGGAGGAGTGCCGCCACTACGGACATCAACAGCAGCAGCAGCATCCACACAGCCATCACCAGCACCAAATACGCACTTTGACGCCGCAGCCATATCGGACTCCGAATCCGATGTGAAGCAATTGACGACGAAGATGATGACGAATGGACCGACCACCATCCATTTGACGATCTGGAGGGTCTGGGCCAAGTGTGGAGGGCCAAATCGCCAGCGCACGCGAAAGCATGCGATCGGGCGGTGCCTGTTAATGCGCCCAATCGTCGATCCAGAGACAGCCACTGCAACAAAGGAAAAAGACGTCAATACGGACAACAACGAAAAACGGCCAAAACACATGAAATCCACACTTACCTGCCAATCACCAGACAGAGCTGACCAACAAGAAGCTGCCTCGCCATCAACATCATCAATTTTCTGCCAAGGAGACGGAAAAGGAGGCCTCATCTGATGACGCTGCCGCCTGACCATGGCCGTGACGTCACGCCAATCCGAACCAACAGCTGCCATTTCCAACGACGACACAGATGCTGGCGCCTGTTGCCGCTCCACTGGGTCACACCCGTCTCTCATGCCAATTATGTGAGGGCGGGATGGCCTGGTGTTGAGCCGCCGGACGCCAGCAAATCCTGCAAAAGAAGGAGAATCAGGAGAGAGGCTGCCAATAAACACAAATACTCACCCGCAAACGTCTCTTACGCCAACACAAATCAGACAAGGGTCGCCAGCAACAACATCCAAACGCCGACAAGTACCTGCAAATAAGCAAATTAAAATCACACGCCAAAGCAAACACCTCCTCAACTGGGTGGCCGGACCAGCAGCCACTCAAATCGCCATTACAAACCGACGATGAACGTGGCCGAGGAGGCCAGGCCAATCCAACTGACAGCGCATCCTGGGTGGCCGGACCAGCAGCCACTCGGATGCGGCCAACAACAACAAAAACGACAACGTATCCTGGTGGCCGGACCAGTTCGCCACTTGGATGCGGCCAATATCATGATTCGTTGGCATCACTTTTCGATGTCAACGCCAGCACAACGACAATGCAGTTTGGTGGCCGGACCAGTGCCACTCGAGTGCAGCAGCCAACACCAACCAACGACAGATGCAACGTGGGCGGCCGGACCAGAGCCGCTCGTCAATGAACACCTTTGCCCACGATGCACGCCATCTCCAAGTCCAGCCATCGCCACAAAGATCCCAGATGGTGCCACTAATCCTGCACAGGGGGACAACAGAGCCGGCCGGTATGCGGCGCAATGTTCTGCATTGCGTTTGCCATGCCGGCCGGTGCTTTGTTGTAGTTGTCCTCCTGTTAAAAATAAATGATATTTAAGTATGTTTATTGTTGTGTAAATGTATTGTAATTATTGTTTGTTTTACCTTGTAATATATCTCTGTAGTTTTGTAGTCCTTATTTGTAGTAATTGTAGATAGATTGTCCTTAGCTGTAATGTAATTTAATTAATTTTAGTTATTTATTTTAGCATATTTACCTTTCCCTCTTCTTCTTCTTTCCCAACTATCACCCATTCCCCAATACCTGACAAGTGGCAACGCCATTAATGACCCAAAAATACCACGCCAATTAGAAAAATACCCGAGCCGATAACACACCAAAAAGTCACTACAAATTCAAATAGCATTTATCAATGCCGGTGTGTTATCGGTCGCCAACTTCGGCAATTAATGCCCAGCCAATTCCTCACCCACCTCCCACCCACTTCAAACGTCACTAAATGCCAAATGCGGTTGAACAGGACTAAAAATGAACACTGCCATCCTTCGCCACTCTGCAAATGCCCAACAAAGCCATTTAAACCGGCCACAAGATGCTATGCGGTCGACTCTTCGGCGCGTCTCGCGCCCGGATCGTAAGATCCGGAAGTTTAAAGTATCCGGGCGGTTATACGGGAGCAGGCAAATTTCCCCCTTCCCATTCCATCCCCCGCCAACAGAGCAGCCAACACAAACAGCACAAACATAAGACACTGGCCATTAACCAACGACAACACAGACAGCCACTAAAACAAACGGCCAATGCAAATTCTCCATTGCCTACTTATCGGTGCTGCTGCCCTCGGACCACTTTCATCTCACTCAACATTGGGTGAGTGAAAGCATTGATGGAGCCAAAAAGCGAATGTCAACACTATCAATCATCGCTTTGACAGTTTGAGTGCTTGTTTTAGTATTTGTGCTATTGATTATGTGACGTACTCCTCCTCCACACTGGCACACGTGGAAAGCTCACACTCGTACGTGCATCGGGGGCGCATCAATTGATACACTTACAACAAATTGTTTGTACGGGCACACGTGGGCGTGGCCCTGCCCTGCGGATTGGCTGTGGCTTGGCTTGGGGCTGGGTCGGGGGCCACTTGATTGATGGAGCCACCGACCCGAGCCATTTTAAACCAGAAAATGGTCTCGCCTGGGAGACCGAACAGAGGGATACCCTTTCGAGGTGGATTTCGTTGTAGTGCGTTTCGTTTCGACCCTTTGGTGGTGTACCCTCGCCAAGGGTATGCCGAACAAATTGATTGTGCAGTCATTCACACTCATGTACTCATGGGTGTACGTCTGTGCTGATTATAGTAATTTAATTTCTTCGAACAACAAAACAAATTTGAACAACAATTTAAAAACAAAGAAACAAAACAAAATTGAAAAAGGGGCAAAGGGATGACGGGAAAAAGGAAGGCCACTCCCCACTAACGTGGCGTAGTGCTGAACGGGCTGGGACTAGCCCGGAACGTGGTCAACTGGCGGTGCTTCTGGTAGTCCTCACGCTCCTTACGGAGGCGCTGCTCCTCCTGCTGCTGGCGACGGGCCTCCTGCTTCTGCGAGGTCTGGGCATTGAAGTTGCTGGGCAGAGGCTTCAGAGCTGGACGCGAGGACTCAAACTCCAGCCGCTGGCGGCGCCTCATCTCCGCCGGAGCAGAGTTCTTGAGCACGTTGGGGGTGACCGGGCTGGGTGACACGGTGGACGACGGGTTTGGCCGCCTGGCGCTCGTGGATCTGGGGAAAGTTGGGCACTGGACGGCTGTGGAACTCGCGCTGCTTGCGCTCCGCCTCGAGGCACTTGCTCAGCTGCTGCTTCCTCTTGCCCTCGTAGATGTCCTTGAAGCGGTAGACCCGGGGGGTGTGGCAGCCGGCCTTGGCCACCTCCTTCTCCTTGAAGGGCCTGTGGCATGGCTGATCCACACTGGCGTCGCCCCAATCGAATTTTATTTTCACATCAGACATTTTTACTTTTTTCACAACGATTTTACGGATTTATTTTTTATTTTTTTTTTCGAGATGTGCTTCCTTCCAAAGCCCGACTGTTTATGACGAACGGGTGGGGTTCCTGTAACGTCCAATTAAAGGCCTACTTCGATGCCTGCTTTGGGGTACCTTTTATTTGAATCATGCTCGTAGGAGAATATGTTATGTAAAGTGCCTCGGACTGACAGCTGGGAGAAGCCTGTGGTATGTCCGGCTGCACTTTCCACCGACAAAGGGACCTCGATGGAAGACTGGACGTGGGGCTGGAGCTGGGGCTCGCAGTCGGTTGGCGGCTGTCAGTTTGCTGTCCAACTGTCTGTCCCATCAGTCCGGGACGTCTATGTGGAGCCAATCGTTGATCCAGAGACAGCCACTGCAACAAAGGAAAAAGACGTCAATACGGACAACAACGAAAAACGGCCAAAACACATTGAAATCCACATTTACCTGCCAATCACCAGACAGAGCTGACCAACAAGAAGCTGCCTCGCCATCAACATCATCAATTTTCTGCAAAGGGACGGAAAAGGAGGCCTCATCTGATGACGCTGCCGCCTGACCATGGCCGTGACGTCACGCCAATCCGAACCAACAGCTGCCATTTCCAACGATGACACAGATGCTGGCGCCTGTTGCCGCCCCACTGGGTCACACCCGTCTCTCATGCCAATTATGTGAGGGCGGGATGGCCTGGTGTTGAGCCGCCGGACGCCAGCAAATCCTGCAAAGAAAGGAGAATCAGGAGAGAGGCTGGCCAATAAACACAAATACTCCACCCGCAAACGTCTCTTACGCACACAAATCAGACAAGGGTCGCCAGCACAACATCCAAACGCCGACAAGTACCTGCAAATAAACAAATTAAAATCAGCACGCCAAAGCAAACACCTCCTCAACTGGGTGGCCGGACCAGCAGCCACTCAAATCGCCATTACAAACCGACGATGAACGTGGCCGAGGAGGCCAGGCCAATCCAACTGACAGCGCATCCTGGGTGGCCGGACCAGCAGCCACTCGGATGCGGCCAACAACAACAAAAACGACAACGTATCCTGGTGGCCGGACCAGTTCGCCTTGGATGCGGCCTGGCCTTGGATGATTCGTTGGCATCACTTTTCGATGTCAACGCCAGCACAACGACAATGCAGTTTGGTGGCCGGACCAGTGCCACTCGAGTGCAGCAGCCAACACCAACCAACGACAGATGCAACGTGGGCGGCCGGACCAGAGCCGCTCGTCAATGAACACCTTTGCCCACGATGCACGCCATCTCCAAGTCCAGCCATCGCCACCAAAGATCCCAGATGGTGCCACTAATCCTGCACAGGGGGACAACAGAGCCGGCCGGTATGCGGCGCAATGTTCTGCATTGCGTTTGCCATGCCGGCCGGTGCTTTGTTGTAGTTGTCCTCCTGTTAAAAATAAATGATATTTAAGTATGTTTATTGTTGTGTAAATGTATTGTAATTATTGTTTGTTTTACCTTGTATATATCTCTGTAGTTTTGTAGTCCTTATTTGTAGTAATTGTAGATAGATTGTCCTTAGCTGTAATGTAATTTAATTAATTTTAGTTATTTATTTTAGCATATTTACCTTTCCCTCTTCTTCTTCTTTCCCAACTATCACCCATTCCCCAATACCTGACAAGTGGCAACGCCATTAATGACCCAAAAATTCCACGCCAATTAGAAAAATACCCGAGCCGATAACACACCAAAAAGTCACTACAAATTCAAATAGCATTTATCAATGCCGGTGTGTTATCGGTCGCCAACTTCGGCAATTAATGCCCAGCCAATGAGGGGGAGAGTATGGGAGTTGGACATATGAGTGTTCCACCATGAACCTCATCCGCCACTCTCATCTCGTCCACCCGCTCGAGAGGTCGCGATCGTCGGGCGTACGTCTATAACCGTTACGTGTCGTGTCGCTTTTTGACTGTTCTGTGCCGTTTTTTCTGTGTTGCCCTGTTCTTTTTGTGGTGTCTGTTGTGTGCCGTGCCGTGCCGTGCCGTGCCGCCCTTCCTCCACCACACCCATTACTATCTATGACAAGCTTTTGTTCCCGTCCACATCGCAAACCAAAAAGAGATAACTGTGATAGATGAGAAAGCAGTGAATAAAAGTGCCAATAAATACATTAAACACAAACACACACACAAGAGACTTTTCAATTAAAAACAACAAACAGGCAGCAGATCGCCAACACACAAACCAACAGCCAGCCATGACCTGAGGAATGGCCAGACGAGGGTCAACCAGACGACACAGCGACGGCGGCAGAGCGGCCCGCAGAGGCCCCTAGCAGCAGCAGCAGCAGCCAACAACACCAACACCAACACCGCCAATAGCAGCAGCAGCAGCAGCAGAGCACTCGGCGCAGGCGCCAAAACCAACGCCCCAGCCACGCCAGAGCGCCGACGCCACAGCCATCCATCGAGTAAGTACCCAGCCATTGCCATGGCTGATATATCCACGGCCACAGCCACTCCCCCTCGAGCCCCATCACATCAGCAGCAACAGCAGCGCCAATACCAACAATACCAACCGCAAATCCCGCAACCCCGTCAAATCCCAAAAACCCGCCAAACACAAAGGGAAAGGCCGAAAAGACGCCGCTCTCACTGCCGCTTTTCCCGCCTCTCACGCTCTCGGACGCACAAAACAGTTCGGTAGTAACGGGAGAAGACAGAGGAGAGCCGGCAAGCCGTCGAAAAAGAGCGGGCCAAAGGGCCGCCACGCACACACACACACACACGACCGGATCGAACCCGTTGCGTGTCGAACTTGGTTCGAGTTCGAGCCGCGGGTCGATCCGGGCCAATGCTGAGCCTGCACATATGCCACCAATCCCACCAACACCAAAACGACGCCGCGCCCTCATCGACAGTGGGAGTGACGATGAGGGTGAGGGTGAGAGGAAGCAGGCTAGACGACAGGGCCGCCATCACCAGCAGCGGCAGCAAACACAAAACACAAATACAAACACCAACACCGTCACCGCCACTCACACCAGCACCATCGCCATAACGCACTCCAACACAACTACTGCCACTCCCAATACACACACCCTTGCCATTGCCAATGACATCCGGCAGAGGATGTCCTCCTCTGGAGGACAGAGGATTGAGGATCCTCATCCGAGGTCTTCCCCATTCCACGCCCTCTGACTGGTTCCGGGACTGCATGCAGGCCGAGGGGTACACGGTCCGGTATACTCGGGCGATCACCGATCGATTCGATCGCAGCCGTCAATTCAACCTCTTTGAGGCTGAGATCGCCCCCAAACCGGACCGTGGCTAATACGAGGGATTGAAGCTGCGACGCCTGGGTGGGAGGCCCGTCACAGTTGAGAGACTTGGAGTCTCCCGTGACCCTGCCCAGTGCCATCGATGTCAGGTGTTTGGCCACACCCGCGCATACTGTAGACGAGCTGCTGTCTGCATGAAATGCGCGGGTGGACACCTGACGACGGAGTGCAGCAAGCCAAGGAACGTCGCTCCCAAATGCGCCAACTGCCAGGGCGCCCACATCAGCGCCTACAAGGGCTGCAGCGCCTACAAGGCAGCCAGGCAGCGGCTCCTGGCCCACAGGGTCGCTGTCCAGGAGCATCGACGGCAGCAGCAGCAGCCTCAGCCACTACGGCAACAGCCACAGCCAATGCAGCAGCCAATACAGCAGCAACAGCCAGCACATCGTCTCCAGCAGCCATCACAACGTCACCAGCAGCCACTACAGCGACAGTTGCAGCAGCAGCCACTCACACAGCCACTCCACCCACAGCCGCAGCAGCAACGCCAACGCGGTCCGGGTCGGTAGCATCGACAACAGCTACAGCATCGCGACCAACATCCCCAGCCATCGACCAGGGGGCGCCAATACCAGAGGGTCCAGCCGATGCAGCCGATCCCAAATCGTGCTCCGGAGCCACGCCAACCCCAGCTACAGCAGCAGCCAGGCGCCCAGTGCGATGGGAGCTGTGCCCATATCCTGAGAAGAGATGCCAGAAGAATTAGAGAGCTGGAAGAAAAACTGGCAGCAATTTCAACAAAACTGACAAACCTGCTGCAGGCAAGAGACGAGAGCACGGGAGGAGTGCCGCCACAACGGACAACAACAGCAGCAGCAGCATCCACACAGCCATCACCACGACCAGCACCAAATACGCACCATGACGCCGCAGCCATATCGGACTCCGAATCCGATATGGACTGCGAAGCAATTGACGACGAAGATGACGACGAATGGACCGACCACATCCTACAAAAGGAAGAAGAATCAGGAGAGAGGCTGCCAATAAACACAAATACTCACCCGCAAACGTCTCTTACGCCAACACAAATCAGACAAGGGTCGCCAGCAACAACATCCAAACGCCGACAAGTACCTGCAAATAAACAAATTAAAATCACACGCCAAAGCAAACACCTCCTCAACTGGGTGGCCGGACCAGCAGCCACTCAAAACGCCATTACAAACCGACGATGAACGTGGCTGAGGAGGCCAGGCCAATCCAACTGACAGCGCATCCTGGGTGGCCGGACCAGCAGCCACTCGGATGCGGCCAACAACAACAAAAACGACAACGTATCCTGGTGGCCGGACCAGTTCGCCACTTGGATGCGGCCAATATCATGATTCGTTGGCATCACTTTTCGATGTCAACGCCAGCACAACGACAATGCAGTTTGGTGGCCGGACCAGTGCCACTCGAGTGCAGCAGCCAACACCAACCAACAGATGCAACGTGGGCGGCCGGACCAGAGCCGCTCGTCAATGAACACCTTTGCCCACGATGCACGCCATCTCCAAGTCCAGCCATCGCCACCAAAGATCCCAGATGGTGCCACTAATCATGCACAGGGGGACAACAGAGCCGGCCGGTATGCGGCGCAATGTTCTGCATTGCGTTTGCCATGCCGGCCGGTGCTTTGTTGTAGTTGTCCTCCTGTTAACAAAATAAATGATATTTAAGTATGTTTATTGTTGTGTAAATGTATTGTAATTATTGTTTGTTTTACCTTGTATATATCTCTGTAGTTTTGTAGTCCTTATTTGTAGTAATTGTAGATAGATTGTCCTTAGCTGTAATGTAATTTAATTAATTTTAGTTATTTATTTTAGCATATTTACCTTTCCCTCTTCTTCTTCTTCTTTCCCAACTATCACCCATTCCCCAATACCTGACAAGTGGCAGCGCCATTAATGACCCAAAAATACCACGCCAATTAGAACGAGGGGGAACGTTGTGAGTTGCTGCGGACACCGCAACTCTACGGTTATACCCGATACTAAGTCAGTATGGCTCTCCTCCGGCAGACGCCGCTAATATTAAACGACACGACAAAGAGTGCGTGCGAGAGAGACAGAAAATCAGTCTGAGCGTGACGTCGGGCGCTGCGTAGCCACTGCAAATTGATTTGTTCCTATTGGCTATAAAAATGATCTGATCTGATCCAGATTCAGCAATCTGATAGATATGGTCATTATCTATGATTCTGCGTTTTTAGTTTTTTCGAATGTGCAATATTGTGGATGCAACAGATTTTCGTTCTTTGTGTGGGCGGAAGGTGGTGGGGCGAAATTTTGAGATACACGTTTTATAGTAAGATTTAACAGGAGTGCGGATACCAAATTTGGTTACTCTAGCCTTAATAGTCTCTGAGATTTTTAAATATCCCCAGATTTTCGTCCTTTGCGGGGCGGAAGGGGGTGTGGCGAAATTTTGAAACAAACTCGTCTCGGTCCGATATATTAGGAGTGTGGATACCAAATTTGGTTGCTCTAGCTTTTGTAGTACTGAAATTTTAGAATAGTTTTTCTAAATAACGATACCGAAACAACTTGGGTGACTGCAATTTTGTATTTTAATACGACGAAAAAAAAGGAGTGCGTGCGTTCGATTTCATGGATTGTTCTCGATTTCTTTCATATATTAAACAATTTCTTCTGTGTCTACCTTACCTACGGTGGCAAAGCGGGGCGAATTCGCCAAGAGCGAGAGAGCGAGCTTTTATTGCGCTCCCGCTTTGCCCTAGCCTAACTTACACTAGACTTCATGAAATACTATCCTAATAACAATTATTATTATCCAAATGGCGCTACACCGGCCCCGTTGAAGGCCTGGAAGGCTTCAAACCATTGGCAGAAGCGCCAACTTGTGGATTGGCCTCCTGAACGTGGCTCCGCTGCTCGTCCTTAGGTCGACCACTCTGACCCTTCCGTCCTGCCCGGCGGCTGTTCCGACCACCCTTCCGAGGAGCCACTGTTGAGGGGGCAGGTTGTCCTCGGCGACGATTACGAGGTCGCCTTCCTTTATGTTTGGCTCCTCCTGGTGCCACTTGCATCTTATTTGCAATCCCAGCACATACTCCCGGGACCATCGCTGCCAGAACATTTGCCTGGCTGACGAGACAAGCCGCCATCGCTTTAAGCAGCTCAGACCCTCCTGGTCCGGGGTCCTGGGTGCTGGGGGTGCGATGAGCGGCCCGCCTGTCAGCAGGTGCCCGGGAGTCAGCGCGTCTCCGTCGCTTGGGTCTGGGCTTAGGGGTCCTAGCGGGCGCGAGTTGAGTACCGCCTCGATCCCGACCAGCACGGTCTCCAGCTCCTCTGCGGTGAGGAGAGCGCTTCCGACTGCCCGTAGGAGTTGGCCCTTGGCAGACTTCACACCGGCCTCCCAAAGTCCGCCCATGTGCGGTGCTCGAGGCGGTATGAAGGCAAACTCGCACCCGCTTCTTGACGCAAATTCGCGTATCGCGTCCGCTTCCGCCTCTATCTTCCTCCGCAGTTCGCTGAAGTGGCGACTTGCTCCGACGAAATTTGTCGCGTTGTCGCAGTTCACGCGTTGCGGACATCCTCGACGACCGACCAACCTTTGGAATGCCAACAAGAAGGAATTAGTCGTCAAATCGGAGACAATTTCTAAATGAACCGCCTTGGACGCAAAACAGACAAATAACGCTATGTAGGACTTATAAGGGGGCCTTCCACGAATTTTCAGAGTCGTATAGACTGGGCCACAAAAATCAACGCCACATTCTGAAAATGGGCGGAGAGCACGGAGCCGGTCTGCGGGTAAGTTGCCCATCATTTGGGTCTGGAGTAGCGGCTTGCATTTAAAGCAACGAATACACGACCTAACTGTCGCCCTGCAGACCGCCTGAGCATTCACTATCCAAATGCGCTGTCTAAGGATACTCACGAGTGCTCGTGGGCCGGCATGAAAATTCGTTTGATGCAGATAGCGAACGTATGTCTGCACAAACTGCGAGCGTTTTGTCAATAACAAGGGAAACTTGTCATTATATGACATAGGAGCGTTAACTAGTCGCCCCCCAACTCGCAACAACGAAAAAGAGCACCATGTCCCAGCCTCTTCATGGATGAAGGGATTCAAGCGCTGAAGACTGGGGCCTAACTTGGTGCCTTTACGAACCCTTTCAATATCTTCTTGAGACTCATTTTTCTGTGTTATTTCGACTATTTTTAGAAACGCCTCGTCGTATTCTACGGATGACGGAATTTTTCCAAAGTTGAGACTTTGCATTTTCGGATGAAGCGGAACACGAAAACGAACACTCTTAGCAGTTTGAGGTGTGACGAGTATCCCTCGATTACATCCACTAAGTAATTTGGCTTGGCCGCGACGGTCAGTCCGACCGATTTCTTCCGACTTTCCATCTGTATCTCTTCTTCGGAAAGCTCGAAGTGTGGATTTCTGGGCCAGCTCTCTTCTTCAAACTTTAAGAACTCTGGTCCACCAAACCAGATCGACTGCACGATTTCCTCTACGTCACAACCTCTCGAAACTATGTCTGCTGGGTTCTGTTTTGTTGGCACATGCCGCCACGTAGCTTCACTTGACCACTCTTGAATCTCCGCTACTCGGTTCGCAACGAATGTTGACAACGACGAAGGGTGGGATCTGATCCAATGAAGAGTAACTTCTGAATCTGACCAGAATATCATTTTATCAATTGGAACCTTGAGCAGTGATTTGATTCGGTGACAAAGGTCTGCTAGAAGGTGAGCGGCACATAACTCAAGCCTTGGGAGCGTTTTCGTCTTGAGTGGCGCTACTTTGGACTTTGCAGTCAACAAGGAGACCTTGAAACCTTCTGCAGTCTTTCTACGGATATAGATGCAGGCTCCATAAGCTCTCATGGATGCGTCGGCAAAGGCATGTACTTGAATCGGTGACATGGGATCAGTATGCACAAATCGAGGTATGGTAATCTTCTCCAACTGACCCAAGGATTCTTTTAATAAGTTCCATGCTGTTTCCAAGTTCATTGGAATTGACTCATCCCAATCTAGCTTGTTGAGCCAAAGCTCCTGCAGTAGGATCTTTCCCTTAATTACTAAAGGACTTAACAAGCCAAGGGGGTCAAACAGCTTTGATGTCACCGATAATATGTTCCGTTTTGTCGCTCGGAGACCCATAACTGACGTGTCAATTTGGAACTTAAAGACGTCTTCGTGTGGCAGCCACGATATTCCTAACGCCTTAGTTGACTCTGAGTCCGAGATCGTTTTCGGTTTAACTGTGCTCTCGGATGCGGTGACCTCAGGTGAGTTCGAAAACCATTTAGTCAATTCAAACCCAGCGGTTTGAAGAACCTGAGCCACATCAGACTTAATTGTCTTTAACTCCTCTACGCAACCAGCACCAGTCAACATGTCATCAACATAGAAGTCGGAGTCAATAACTTCAGCAGCTTTATGGAGTGAGAGTTTTGCAGACTCACTCAACCTCTTCAAACACCGAATAGCCAAAAATGGGGCTGGTCCAGTCCCATATGTTACGGTGTTGAGCTGGTATATTCTCAAGGACTCAGACGGGTCTCTTCTCCACACTATGAGCTGGAATTGTCTATCCGCATCAGCGAACAAGACTTGGCGATACATCTTTTTGACATCGGCTGTCAAGGCGTACCTGTGTAGTCTTAATCGGAGCAATGTCGAATACAGCTCATCCTGTATCGTAGGACCGACCATCAATATGTCGTTCAAGGCCACCTGAGAGGACGTTTTACAAGACGCATCGAAAACGACGCGGAGCTTGGTCGACGTGCTTTGAGGCCTCAACACACACTGATGTGGAATGAAATAATGTGGAGTTTTGGGGATTGTGTTGTCTGTGGTAGACATGTGACCCAAGGAGAGGTACTCTTCCATGAGCTCCAAGTACATTTTCTTCAACTCGGGGTCACGAGACAATCTTTTTTCAAGCGATCAAAACCGCCGTTTAGCCACTTCAAAGGAGTTGCCTAAGATACTGGGATCTGATTTGAACGGCAGTCTTACTTCAAACCGACCTGAAGGCACGACCTGAGTAGTCCTTCTATAATGCTTTTCACATAACTTGTGTTCAGGAGATAAAGACTTTTTAGAAGACGGCAATTCTTCCAGTGACCAAAACTTTTGTAATGTATTGTCGATGTGGATCACTGACTCTTCTCGACAACTCAAACAATTCCTAGCTTCTTGGGTGGCAGTCACCTTTGGAGTGTATCTGCCCGACACAATCCAGCCGAGAAGCGTTTTCTGCAGAGTTGGATAGTCAGGACCTTGTCGAATCTGACCAACAGATAAAAGTTCGAAAAATGTTTCTGCACCTATCAACATATCTATCTTCTGTGGCTTGAAGAAATATGGGTCTGCAAGTGGTAAGTTCTTCGGGATTTTCCAGTCACTCACGTTAAGTGTCTGATCAGGGTGATACCCCGAAATGGACTTTAGAATCCAGAAATCAACCGAAAACTCACTACCAGTAATTCGCGACTTCACCACCGTGTGTATCTTTTTCTTGACTTGTGAATTGGATTCACCAATACCAAGCAAGTTGATACACGACTCCTCCCTACGGATCTGTAAGCGCTGTGCTAAGTCCTCAGTTATAAAATTGGTTTGAGACCCGAGTCAAGCAGAGCTCGGCCAAAACATGTTCACCATTATTTGTTCGGACGCTTACGATCGACGTAGCCAGAATAACTCTATCCATAGCTGTCGCATGGAGAGCATGCGAAGTGGAAGGTTGATTCTGATTGGGAGGAGGAGAAGAATTCTCTGGGGGTGATGGTAACGCTAGACTTTTATTCGCCACTGTGTATCTATGCAATAAGGTATGGTGTGAGCAGCCACACACTCGACACTTCTTAGCTTTGCATCGTACTACAGAGTGGCCTGGCTGCAGACAATTGATGCACAAGGATGCAGTTTTTGCGAATTCGAACCTTTGCATTACTGCCAAGCCGACCAAATGGACTGCAATCTGTCAACAAATGGCCTTTCGCATTGCAGTAGCTGCATTGTTGGTTTTTGGTATTCGCGGTGGAACACGCGAATGAGCTCCGATTATGCGGCTTGCTTGGCACAGCTTTTGCTCCTGCTTTGGTTTGCCGAATTTTCGGCCGAAAGATGCTGATGTCTGCGATTAAGCAACTTTTCACAGTCCGTCCAAAAGTGGCAGTTTGTCATAATCGAGCTGGTTCTTCCATTTCTCTTTGGTCACCGGATCGACTCTGCTCAAGACGAGATGAATAATCATCGCATTCGAGATCTTTTTATCATCGCCTATCGACAACAACGAACCATATATGGATGAGGCGGTATCGATAAGGTATCTTAAGGACGATGCTGATTGCTGGGTCATTTTGGGAAGACTAAATAGGGCATCAATGTGATTTTTAAAGATCAGACAATCATTATCGTAGACCCGTTTTAAGCTAGCCATTGCTTTCTCGTAGTTGGTCTCGGTTACTTGGAAAGCCCTAACTGTTCCCAACGCTTCACCGGAGAGACACGAAAGCAAATGGTTGAACTTTCGATAATTGGAATGCTTTGGTCATTGTGAACTAGAGTCTCAAATAAACCTATGAAGTTTTTAAAGTCCGAAAAGTTGCCGCTGAACTGCGGCAGAGCTAACTTCGGAAGGCGAGCACGAGTTGGGCCACCATAAGCTGGTACTGCCGGTATTGTCTCATCAGCTGTCTTTAATGCGCAAATGAGAGACATTAATTTTGCCTTTGTGACAATTGAGAGTTCTTCCAACTCGACTCCAAATTCATCGTCAATGTCTATATCTTCAATCTTCTCTTGAAGTTCGCGTGCCGTGTCAATGCTACGCATCAGCGTTTCGAGTCTGCACTCGAGCTCCGTCAATACCAGCGGAATATCCCCCGCTTCTAAACGGTTCCGCTAATAAACAAATGCCTTTGACACGGCAACTGCGCTTTTTTCTTCAGCTCTTCAAGGGCAATATTGTTGGCTTTTGAGGTCATATTGATTCTCAATACAAGCAACTGAAGGCGAAAGATCGTTTCTAATAATCGTATTTAATGCCGAGGCACTCAATGAAATAATGGGTAATTGTACCAACACGAGGTGAAAAACCAATATACCCGAAAAATTTAGGGTAGAGCGTCGCTTGGCTGGCGCGTACACGAAACCACACAAGAATAGCAACGAACTGCACTGGTGACAAGCGAAAACGAAAAAATTTCACCGCTGCAGTTCTGAAGAATGGGATGTTGTGTATACGTATGCACCGACAACGATCGACGCTAAATTGATTTGCGAGGCACGACTTTGTCTTAATTGATAGTTGGATCCTACTGACACCAAACGAATATACCCGACGAAAACAGGGTAGCGCGTCACTTGGTGTTTGGTTTGGATCAAGCGCGCCAAACAAAAGAACAACGATAAGCAACGGTGAAGAGCGAAAGCGAGACGAAAAAATTCACCGCTGCAGCTGCGTATTGGTATGCGTGCTTGGCCAACGACCCAACAATACATATATTTGACAACGAAAACGAGAAAGGGAAAGGGGTGACAGCCGATTGCAGTTAAAATGAGTTATGTGTAGTTATTGCGTCCAAGAGGGTTAGATGTACATATGTATGTATGTATTAATATATATATGCTCACTCTAACTACAGCATGCAATCTAGCTCTACTATGTCATACGTAATGTGCCAAGAATTGAAAGCGGAGGTGCAATTGTTTCAGCACAAGACAATAATTGCGAGTTTTTTTAATCTTTTCGTCTTCACTCGAGCTTTTCAATTTTTTGCACAAATACCTCTTGAGAAGATTGGAAATTCCAGGTGCTGTACTCTCCTCTTCTTATACTGGATGCTCCACTTGGATCTTCTTGGGTAGATGGTATATGTGTATCTCCTTTTGTATATATGCTGCTGCAGACAGGGTATTGCACGACCGACGCGGTGATTTTTAGTTTTGTTTGTTGAATTATTTGCACACACGTCCGCGGTCAATTTGGCAATTTAGCTGCAGCACATATGCATGTACATGTAGGTATAATAGATTTTGGGCTATTTATCTTTTCTCCACTGTGTCACTGTCACTTTTGCCTTCCACTTGAATTAATACGTTTTAAATTGCAAGTCCACCCCGGGGCGCCATGAAATTTTTAGAATAGTTTTTCTAAATAACGATACCGAAACAACTTGGGTGACTGCAATTTTGTATTTTAATACGACGAAAAAAAAGGAGTGCGTGCGTTCGATTTCATGGATTTTTTCTCGACTTTCTTTTCATATATTAAACAATTTCTTCTGTGTCTACCTTACCTACGGTGGCAAAGCGGGGCGAATTCGCCAAGAGCGAGAGAGCGAGCTTTTATTGCGCTCCCGCTTTTGCCCTAGCCTAACTTACACTAGACTTCATGAAAATACTATCCTAATAACAATTATTATTATCCAAAATGGCGCTACAGTCTCTGAGATCTTGGCGCTAATGTTTTACTCTAAGCAAAGCCGCCTATGCTACGTGTGTGTTAGAGAGTGACAGGGCGAGAAAAAATGAAATTGTTTTCTTTGATTGCTGGCCTATAATAATAATACGATCCATTCAGATCAATTCATTCAATCGATTCCGCAGTCTTAAAGATATGGTCATTCTCTACAATTCTACGTTTTTGGTTTTCTCATATCTTTAAAATTGTGGATGCCACAGATTTTCGTCCTTTGTGGGGGCGGAAGTGGGCGGGGCGAAGTTTTGAAATATTTTTGTAGCAGTGACATATCACAGAAGTCTGGATCCAAAAATCGTTGCTCTAGCTCTTATAGTCTTTGAGCACTAGGCGCTGAAGGGACGGACAGACGGACAGACCCCCGGACACGGACGCCGGACAGACAGACAGGGCTCAATCGACTCGGCTATTGATGCTGATCAAGAATATATACTTTATGGGGTGTCGGAAACGATTCCTTCTGGACGTTACACACATCCACTTTTACACAAATCTAATATACCCCAATACTCATTTTGAGTATCGGGTATAAAAATACCCGAGCCGATAACACACCAAAAAGTCACTACAAATTCAAATTGCATTTATCAATGCCGGTCGCCAACTTCGGCAATTAATGCCCAGCCAATTCCTCACCAATTGGCCGCCTGGCGCTCGTGGATCTGGGGAAAGTTGGGCACTGACGGCTGTGGAACTCGCGCTGCTTGCGCTCCGCCTCGAGGCACTTGCTCAGCTGCTGCTTCCTCTTGCCCTCGTAGATGTCCTTGAAGCGGTAGACCCGGGGGTGTGGCAGCCGGCCTTGGCCACCTCCTTCTCCTTGAAGGCCTGTGGCATGGGCTGATCCACACTGGCGTCGCCCCAATCGAATTTTATTTTCACATCAGACATTTTTACTTTTTTCACAACGATTTTACGGATTTATTTTTTATTTTTTTTTTCGAGATGTGCTTCCTTCCAAAGCCCGACTGTTTATGACGAACGGGTGGGGTTCCTGTAACGTCCAATTAAAGGCCTACTTCGATGCCTGCTTTGGGGTACCTTTTATTTGAATCATGCTCGTAGGAGAATATGTTATGTAAAGTGCCTCGGACTGACAGCTGGGAGAAGCCTGTGGTATGTCCGGCTGCACTTTCCACCGACAAAGGGACCTCGATGGAAGACTGGACGTGGGGCTGGAGCTGGGGCTCGCAGTCGGTTGGCGCTGTCAGTTTGCTGTCCAACTGTCTGTCCCATCAGTCCGGGACGTCTATGTGGAGCCAATCGTTGATCCAGAGACAGCCACTGCAACAAAGGAAAAAGACGTCAATACGGACAACAACGAAAAAACGGCCAAAACACATGAAATCCACATTTACCTGCCAATCACCAGACAGAGCTGACCAACAAGAAGCTGCCTCGCCATCAACATCATCAATTTTCTGCCAAAGGGACGGAAAAGGAGGCCTCATCTGATGACGCTGCCGCCTGACCATGGCCGTGACGTCACGCCAATCCGAACCAACAGCTGCCATTTCCAACGATGACACAGATGCTGGCGCCTGTTGCCGCTCCACTGGGTCACACCCGTCTCTCATGCCAATTATGTGAGGGCGGGATGGCCTGGTGTTGAGCCGCCGGACGCCAGCAAATCCTGCAAAAGAAGGAGAATCAGGAGAGAGGCTGCCAATAAACACAAATACTCACCCGCAAACGTCTCTTACGCTAACACAAATCAGACAAGGGTCGCCAGCAACAACATCCAAAAAGCGACAAGTACCTGCAAATAAACAAATTAAAATCACACGCCAAAGCAAACACCTCCTCAACTGGGTGGCCGGACCAGCAGCCACTCAAAACGCCATTACAAACCGACGATGAACGTGGCCGAGGAGGCCAGGCCAATCCAACTGACAGCGCATCCTGGTGGCCGGACCAGCAGCCACTCGGATGCGGCCAACAACAACAAAAAACGACAACGTATCCTGGTGGCCGGACCAGTTCGCCACTTGGATGCGGCCAATATCATGATTCGTTGGCATCACTTTTCGATGTCAACGTCAGCACAACGACAATGCAGTTTGGTGCCGGACCAGTGCCACTCGAGTGCAGCAGCCAACACCAACCAACGACAGATGCAACGTGGGCGGCCGGACCAGAGCCGCTCGTCAATGAACACCTTTGCCCACGATGCACGCCATCTCCAAGTCCAGCCATCGCCACCAAAGATCCAAATGGTGCCACTAATCCTGCACAGGGGGACAACAGAGCCGGCCGGTATGCGGCGCAAATGTTCTGCATTGCGTTTGCCATGCCGGCCGGTGCTTTGTTGTAGTTGTCCTCCTGTTAAAAATAAATGATATTTAAGTATGTTTATTGTTGTGTAAATGTATTGTAATTATTGTTTGTTTTACCTTGTATATACCTCTGTAGTTTTGTAGTCCTTATTTGTAGTAATTGTAGATAGATTGTCCTTAGCTGTAATGTAATTTAATTAACTTTAGTTATTTATTTTAGCATATTTACCTTTCCCTCTTCTTCTTCTTTCCCAACTATCACCCATTCCCCAATACCTGACAAGTGGCAACGCCATTAATGACCCAAAAATACCACGCCAATTAGAAAAAATACCCGAGCCGATAACACACCAAAAAGTCACTACAAACTCAAATTGCATTTATCAATGCCGGTGTGTTATCGGTCGCCAACTTCGGCAATTAATGCCCAGCCAATTCCTCATCCACCCCCCCCACCCACTTCAAACGTCACTAAATGCCAAATGCGGTTGAGCAGGACTAAAATGAACACTGCCATCATTCGCCACTCTGCCAAATGCCCCAACAAAGCCATTTAAAAACCGCCCACAAAATGCTATGCGGTCGACTCTTCGGAGCGTCTCGCGCCCGGATCGTAAGATCCGGAAGTTTAAAGTATCCGGGCGGTTATACGGGAGCAGGCAAATTTCCCCCTTCCATTCCATCCCCCGCCAACAGAGCAGCCAACACAAACAGCACAAAACATAAGACACTGGCCATTAACCAACGACAACACAGACAGCCACTAAAACAAACGGCCAATGCAAATTCTCCATTGCCTACTTATCGGTGCTGCTGCCCTCGGACCACTTTCATCTCACTCAATATTGGGGTGAGTGAAAGTGGAACCGGGGTGAGAGCACCGGTAAATGACGATCGGCGATCGGGCCGGTCGAGTTGAGGGGGAGAGTATGGGAGTTGGTGGACATATGAGTGTTCCACCATGAACCTCGTCCGCCACTCTCATCTCGTCCGCCCGCTCGAGAGGTCGCGAACGTCGGACGTTTGAAAACCGTGTCGTGTCGTGTCGCTTTTGATTGTTCTGTGCCGTGTCGCCATTGACGTTTTTTCTGTGTTGCCCTGTTCTTTTTGTGGTGTCTGTTGTGTGCCGTGCCGTGCCGTGCCGCCCTTCCTCCACCACACCCATTACTATCTATGACAAGCTTTTGTTCCCGTCCACATCACAAACCAAAAAGAGATAACTGTGATAGACGAGAAAACAGAGAATAAAAGTGCCAATAAATACATTAAACACAAACACACACACACAAGAGACTTTTCAATTAAAAACAACAAACAGGCAGCAGATCGCCAACACACAAACCAACAGCCAGCCATGACCTGAGGAATGGCCAGACGAGGGTCAACCAGACGACACAGCGACGGCGGCAGAGCGGCCCGCAGAGGCCCCCTAGCAGCAGCAGCAGCAGCCAACAACACCAACACAAACACCGCCAATAGCAGCAGCAGCAGCAGAGCCCTCGGCGCTGGCGCCAAAACCAACGACAACGCCAGTGCAGAGCGCCGACGCCACAGCCATCCATCGAGTGAGTACCCAGCCATTGCCATGGCCGACATATCCACGGCCACAGCCACTCCCCTCGAGCCCCATCACATCAGCAGCAACAGCAGCGCCAATACCAACTGCAAATCCCGCAACCCCGCCAAATCCCAAAATCCCGCCAAAGACAAAGGGAAAGGCCGAAAAGACGCCACTTTTTCCGCCTCTCACACTCTCGGACAGTTCGTGAGTAACGGGAGAGGGAGAAGACGGAGGAGAGCCGGCTCGCCGCCGCGCAGGAGCAGAGCGCCAAAACGGCCCACGGGCAGCCACCCACACACACACGACCGGATCGAACCCGTTGCGTGTCGAACTTGGTTCGAGTTCGAGCAGCGGGTCGATCCGAACCATAGCCCAGCCTGCACCAATACAGCGGCAATCAGCAGCAACTACACAACCACAATCACAACCAATCCCACCAACACCAAAACGACGCCGCGCCCTCATCGACAGTGGGAGTGACGATGAGGGTGAGGGTGAGAGGAAGCAGGCTAGACGACGGGGCCGCCATCACCAGCAGCGGCAGCAGCGGCCGCCAATTGGGAAGCCGAAGAAAAAAAGGCAGACAATGGAGGAGCTAGAGGCTATTGTCCAGGAGCAGGAGTTGAGGCAGCACGAGTTGAGGGAGCAACAGCAGAAGCAGCAGAAACGGACGGCAGATGCAACCAACACCAACACAGTTGCCGATCCTGCCACTCTGCCGCAATCTGCACAGCCAACACATGCCCCTGCCCCTGCCACTACTATAAATGCAAATAGCCAGACCCACAGCCATCACCAACATCGACAACAGCCAATACATAAACAATTACCAGCCATTCACACAGACAATACCACAATTAACAATAGAGATAATAATGACGCCAATACAAAAACAAATACAAATACACCTGCCAATACAAACACCAACACCACCACCGCCATCACCATCACAAACACCCCTGCCACTACCACCGACGATGACATCCGGCACGGCGAATTCGGGCATCAGCCCAGCCAGGAACGTGGCTTGAGGATCCTCATACGAGGACTCTCCCACTCCACGCCGCCGGATTGGATTCGCAGCAGTATGCTGAACGAGGGGTTCACGGTTCGGTTTGTAAGGGTGATCATATCACCGATCGTATCACCACACATACGATTAAAAAGGGCTCTCAAAATACTTACCGCCAGCCATTCAGACACACACACACAAACATCCATTACACTTGGGCGGCCGGACCTGTGCCGTTCGAGTAGGTGTGTCGTTGTCCGCCATTGCCCACAGCTGGTGGCCGGACCAGTGCCACTCGCTCTACACTAGGGCCACAATTGCCGACGCACACACACACTCACATCCATTTCACTTTGGCGGCCGGACCCCTGTCGCCACAGTAATATGTGTGCCGTCTACTCCTGGTTCTCCAAGAGAGCAGCCACAGCCACAACGACGACGAGGTGCTAATTGCACCTACTTCTGACGACTTCGGATGACGCCAATTTCGACGACCAGGGGGGACGACGGGGTCGGTCGGTAAGCAACGCAATGTCTTTACAAGCATTGTGTTTTGCTATGCCGGCCGATGCTCCGCTGTTTCTTGTCTTCCCTGTAATTATAGAAAAAGATATAGACATTATTTTAAATTGTTATGTTTATTGTAATATTGTAAACGTAAATCAATTGTACCTGTTTTGTCTCGTCTTTGTTCCAGTATAGTATCTCTTTTATTACCTGTTTTTCCGTCGTCTTCACTCCAGTCTACTACTTATCTGTATTGTTATTTCTGCAAGTGCTTGTCTCTTTTTTATACCCGATACTCAAAATGAGTATTGGGTATATTAGATTTGTGGTAAAAGTGGATGTGTGTAACGTCCAGAAGGAATCGTTTCCGACCCCATAAAGTATATATATTCTTGATCAGCATCAATAGCCGAGTCGATTGGGCCCTGTCTGTCTGTCCGTCTGTCCGTCTGTTCGTCTGTCCGTCTGTCCGTCCGTCCGCCTGTCCGTCCCCTTCAGCGCCTAGTGCTCAAAGACTATAAGAGCTAGAGCAACGATGTTTTGGATCCAGACTTCTGTGATATGTCATTGCTACAAAAATATTTCAAAACTTCGCCCCGCCCACTTCCGCCCCCACAAAGGACGAAAATCTGTGGCATCCACAATTTTAAAGATATGAGAAAACCAAAAACGTAGAGAATGACTATATCTTTAAGACTGCGGAATCTGAATTGGATCGTATTATTATTATAGCCAGCATCAAGAAAACAATTTCATTTTTTCTCGCCCTGTCTCTCTCTAACACACACGTAGCATAGGCGGCTTTGCTTAGAGTAAAACATTAGCGCCTAGATCTCAGAGACTATAAAAGCTAGAGTAACCAAATTTGGTATCCACACTCCTTATATATCGGACCGAGACGAGTTTGTTTCAAAATTTCGCCACACCCCCTTCCGCCCCCGAAAAGGACGAAAATCTGGGGATATTCAAAAATCTCAAAGACTATTAAGGCTAGAGTAACCAAATTTGGTATCCGCACTTCTGTTAGATCTTACTATAAAACGTGTATCTCAAAATTTCGCCCCACCCCCTTCCGCCCACACAAAGAACGAAAATCTGTTTCATCCACAATATTGCACATTCGAGAAAACAAAAAACGCAGAATCATAGATAATGACCATATCTATCAGATTGCTGAATCTGGATCAGATCAGATCATTTTTATAGCCAATAGGAACAAATCAATTTTCAGTGGCTACGCAGCGCCCGACGTCACGCTCAGACTGATTTTCTGTCTCTCTCGCACGCACTCTTTGTCGTGTCGTTCAATATTAGCGGCGTCTGCCGGAGGAGAGCCATACTGACTAAGTATCGGGTATAACTGTAGAGTTGCGGTGTCCGCAGCAACTCACAACGTTCCCCCTCGTTATTTAGTGTATTTCCTCTTATTTTCCACGCAAAGCACCTGCATTGTTTACCTTTTTCTCTTTATCTATTCCTCAATTGACTACGTGTTGCATCACTGCACTTTCTGAATTTTCGATCTCATTTCTTTAACCCCTTCTTCCCCCCCCCATTGTTATTTTCGTAATTAGTGCGGTTCTCCGACACCCCACTACAAAATTATTACAATCTGTGATACATCTTCGGCGGCAACGGTGCTGACAATTATTATCGGTTTCAAATCGACTTTCAAATCAGCATCAGTTGCCGCCAAACCACCACTAAGGCCTAAATTGACCCAAAAATGCTAGTCTTCGCATAAAACAATTACGCCCCCTATAAACTGCCCGCCCACATGTACATGCTACATTCCTAGTCGTCTGCCCTCAGCAGGCGGCAAGGGTAGTAGAGGGGACTGAAGACCACATACCGCATTACAGCCAACAAAACATCAAGTTGACGAACTCACAGGGGATTGCAAATCAAATTTTAAGTTAGGCAGAATTACAAAGAAGAGACAGCATACTTTTGAGCGTGGCCCCACTTCACTTTCTTGACTCACACCACACCACACACACACACACACACTTGAATTTGAAAGGAATTTTCACTCAACTTTTCTTCTTTCTTCTTCTTCTCGTCCGGAGCTTCACACACAGCAGCTGATCGCGCCGCCAGACAGGTGATCGCGTAGAGTTGCCACACGGACGGTGCTGCCAGACAGCCCCGATCGACCGAGGGCTGCCAGAGTGTTGGAGAGAGCTGGAGTTGCGCGCCAACGGAGGGAGATTTTAATTTCGAAATTCAAATTCTAAAGTAAACAATGGGAATGGAGGAGGATGAAAAGCTCGCCTTCAGGAAGGGTAGCATGCTCGCCCGATCGCCATCTCCATCTCCAGCAGCAGCGGCGCAGAGTCGGGACCTTGACTCTAGGGAGACCCCCAAGAGGGTTCGGGACCCAGCCAGCCCGGGAAGTTCCCAGAGGCAAACGCCGCCCAAGAAGAGCAAGGCCCACCAGGAGGCTACCTGCCTTGAGAACCTCTCGGAGCTGGGAAAAATCCTTGATGAGGTTCAGACCAGGATGATGGACAAAAATACGCGCCACATCAACATGGCCACCAGAGCACTGTTCGTGCGCATGAAGGAGCTGCACTCGAACATCATCGAATCGAGCCAAGAGGCTGCAGCGGGTAGAAGCGCGCTGCAGGAAGGCTCCGACGCCCAAGGCCTGTGCCCGAAATGCTCACAGAGCACGCGGAGCGCAGACAAGGAGCAGCAGACAACGACCGTCTGGAGGAAAGATGCCGCAGCGCAAACCGAACCGTGGCGTAAACTGAGCCAGCCATCCGTGGCCGAAGGTCCAATGGGGGAGCCGGGAACCCCACCTACGCGCCCAAAGCAGCGAAAAGGAGCTATCGCAACCAAGAGGACCCTTAAAAAGGCCCCGTTGCGGCCACACGGAGACGTGGCGACGACCAGCGCCTTGAGGCAGCCCAAGTGCCCCGGAATCCTGGACAGCGAATGGAGCGTGGTGGCCAAGAAGCCGAGAGCAGCACGCCGCGCTCGCCCAGACGCGGTCATAGTTCAGGCCCCCGGGAAGTCGTACAGCGAGGTTCTGGCAAGAGTCTCCAGACGACACGACAACCAGCTTTCCGACCTGGGAAGCTGCGTCTCCAAGGTACGCCGCACCATAAACGGCAACCTGCTGCTGGAGGTGGCAAAAGACAGCGTGGAGAGTGCTGAGGGCATGAAAGCCAGCATCGCAATGACGGAAGACTCGAAGGTGGTCATATTGGAGATACGGGACATCGACTCCCTCGCGACGGAGCAGGAGATCTGTGCCGCTCTAACTCGCCAATTCAACATTGACGAGGGTCGAGTAAGAGTCCGCAGTCTGCGCCGCGGTTACGCGGAGTCTCAGCTGGCGGTGGTCAGCTTGCCCTTCTCCCTGGGCCAAGCGGTCCTGAAAGGCGGCAAGGTGAGGATCGGCTGGACCATATGTAGGATCCGGGAAAGAGATGGACTCCCAAGGTGCTACCGATGCCTGGAACCCGGGCATATCGCACGGAACTGCAAGAGTACAGTGGACAGGAGCGGCTGCTGTATCAAATGCGGGGAGAAAGGGCACAAAGTTGCCGAATGCAAAAAAGAGCCTGCGTGCTTCATCTGCTCAGCAGCTGGAAAGATGGAGGTCGCACCAGGCAGGCACTAAAAACTGCCCAGCCACGCGAAGCGGGGTCGGCAAAACCAGGACAAAATGCAGTTGATTCAACTCAACCTGAATCACTGCAGGGCCGCACAGGATCTCCTGACGCAGACGGTGCGCGAGCTTGGCTCTGAGGTGGCACTCCTCAGCGAGCCACATAAGGTGGCAGTAGCAGCGATTGGGCCACGGACCTTACTGGCAAAGCGGCCCTGTGGCTCTGTGGCGTCGACGCGCCACAATTGCGCGACACCAAGTCGTCGGACGGGTTCGTCCGAGGGTATGTAGGCGGCATATGGTTCTACAGCTGGAGCTTCTACTGGAGACTTTCAGCCGCATTATGGACGAGCTGAGCTGCGATCTGCGAGGACGGAACAACGTCGTAGTCGGAGGCGACTTCAACGCCTGGGCCCTGGAATGGGGGTCCTCCCGTACAAACGCCAGAGGCCGCACGGTGTTGGAGGCTTTTGCCTCTCTGGACGTCGTCCTTCTGAACGAAGGGTCCCAACAAACTTTCAGCAGGGCAGGTGTAGGGCCGGCATGGGAAGGCGTACCGCCAGGACACGCTGAGGGCCCAAGCCTTCGCAAGCGCCCTTGAGAGCTACTCTGCAAACGATGCAGACGGAGCCAACGATATGGCGACCAAATTGGCGGACGCACTTGAAGGCGCCTGCAACCAGAGCATGCTACCGAGAGGGACGTTCCGGAAGCACAAGGATCCAGTTTTCTGGTGGAGCGAAGCGATTGCGGTTCTCCGTAGAACCTGCCACCGGGCTGCTCCAGCGAGCCAGAGGCACACCGCGCTTGGCCCGATGCAGCGAGACCTACAACAGATCCAGAGGCACTGGAGGGTATAGTCAGGGCACTGTTTCCTCGAGGACGGCAGATCCCTAGCTCCCTGCGGTTCGAGCATAGCCCGAGCGACATCTGCGAGGTTACGGAAGCCGAGGTGTTGCAGGCAGGCAGAAACCTGATACCTAGGAAGGCTCAGGGTCCGGATGCGATCCCCAACAGCGCGTTGAAGCTGGCACTTCTTCTACTCCCGAGGGAAGTTGCGGGCCTTTTCAACAAATGCCTCCAGGAGGGGACGTTCCCCGAGAGGTGGAAAAGGCAACGGCTGCTACTATTAACCAAGCCGGGCAAGCCGCCAGGGGTGGCCTCTTCCTACAGGCCCATCTGCCTTCTGGACTCCATGGGAAAAGTCTTCGAAGGGGTGATCGGTGCGAGGCTGAGCGCAGCCATCGAAGCAGCAGGCGGTCTCTCCCAGAACCAATACGGGTTCAGGAAAGGGAGGTCGACGCTGGACGCCATCTTGAGGGTCGTACAAACGGCGAAGGAAGCCATTGCTGGGACTAGGTGGAGAGGCGGAACCAAGTCATATTGTCTGGTGGTGACACTGGACATAAGGAACGCCTTCAACTCGGCCGACTGGACTTGGACGCTGGAGGCACTGAGGTCCTTCAACATCCCGGGCTACCTACTGAATATAGCGCGCAGCTATTTCAGCAATAGGGTGCTGACAATGGACACATGTCAGGGCTCTAGGGCATACGAAGTCTCAGCCGGAGTCCCGCAGGGCTCCGGTTTTGGGACCTCTGCTCTGGAACGCCATGTACGACGGGGTCCTATGGCTCCCGATGCCAGCCAACACTAACCTGGTGGGTTTCGCTGACGACGTCGCAATAGTGGCGGTAGCGAAGGAACTTGCCGCAGTGGAGGAGCTTGCCAACGTCGCCATACAAGCCGTCGAGCCGTGGCTAGCCGCCGCGAGGCTGGAGCCAAAAAAACGGAGGCGGTCCTGATATCCAGCCGTAAAGTGGTCGAGACCGCCAGAGTGCAGGTTGGTGGGACCGCGATCGAATCGCAGAGGTCCATTAAGTACCTTGGAGTCCTCATGGACACGCGGCTGTCCTTCAAAGAGCATCTGGAATACGTCCACACGAAGGCCGGTGGGACCGCGGGAAAGCTATCCAGGCTGCTGCTAAACACCAGAGGGCCAAAGCAGGCAACGAGGAAACTGCTGACGAGCGTCGTGACGTCGCAGATGCTCTACGCCGCACCGGTGTGGGCAGAAGCCGCGAAGGTGAGGAGCTACATGCGAGGTGTGGAGGCAACGTACAGACTGTGCGCCATTAGGATCGCGTGCTCGTTCCGGACCATCTCAGACGAAGCCGCGTTAGTCATTGCCGGGCAAGTTCCGCTCAGGGAGCTGATAAGGGAGAGGAAGTCCGATCCATGATGCCATGACGGACAGTGCAGCCGAGGTACGCTCCAAAGCAGAAATTAAGGACGCCGCCAGAAGGACCAGCATAGACAGATGGCAGACTCGATGGGACCACTCACCCAAAGGCCGATCGACCCACAACCTCATCCGAAGCATAGCATGCTGGGTTGAAAGGAAGCACGGCCAGGTGGATTTCTACCTTACCCAGGCACTGAGCGGACATGGCTGCTTCCGCGGCTACCTCAAGCGCTTCGGCCACGAGACAGAGGACTGGTGCCCCGAGTGTGGCACAGGCATAGAGGAGGACGCTCGCCACGTCCTCTTCGACTGCCACAGGTATGACCTCGAGCGTCAGACATTGGAGACACCAGCAGGGTCTAGGGTCAGCACCGAGACTCTGGTGCCGCTGATGCTGGCAGACCCGAGGGGGTGGGAAGCGGCCGCGGAGTTCGCCTCTAGCGTGATGCGAACGCTTAGGTCCTTGGAGAGAAGGCGGAAGGAGCAGACGGAGTAGGTGCCCACGCCACTGCGAAGCAATGCTTTGCGGCAGTACCGCAGTCCGCGGGGCCCCTAGTCCCAGCATACTCTTGTCCGTTAAATTAAGTTGAATATAAATTGTATAGTAGATATTATAGATCAAATAAATAAGTATATGAATATAAAAAAAAAAAACTTGACACACTATTATTCATTTCGCGCCGCTCTGGCGCGGTTACAAGTGTTTCGTTGCTGCAGATTATATGTTTGTAAATTATTGTGCCATCAAATGTACTAGTGTGTTTGAGTGTCGTTTAAAGTTGAATTGTAAAACAAACACAAAAATGTACATAAATTAAATTAAGACATATACTGCCCACAAACTTATAATAAAGCAACGCGCTTGGTTGCTGGCGGCTCACACCCCAGCTTCTCAGCCCCTCCCCTGTGGAGCACTGAGAGTCCTCAACCCAAAGCAGGTTGAAAAAAAAAAAACTCTACTCGCGTCGGTCGAAAAATGTATTACCAAATCCAACCAAAGCCAATCCAGCGCAGCTATGCCACGCGGATCCACTGCCAGAAGAGGACGACGACGACGAGGACCACACGGCGTCACAGCCAGGGATCGCCCCAAATCAGCCATTTCCACTGCCAGCTCCGACAGCGCCGCCGACGGCGAAGCCAGCGCCGACAGCGCAGCCACCGGCACCGTGGCAAACGCAGCGATACTGAGACGCCAATCCACCGACTCCGCCACCTGGTTGGAGGCACTTCCTCCAATTCCTGGACCGGCTCCAGCCACCATTACCGGGTATGTGAGGACCACAAATGCCGACACCACCATCACGGCCACTCCGGCCACAATCCCCATCCCCGACCTGCCCTGCCCCAACAGCTGGGCGGCCATTCCCAATCTCACCAGCCAGGAGCAGTTCCAGATCGGCGACTGGGTGGAGGCGGTCCATACCCAGGAACGCCAGCAGCAGCAGCAGCAGACCATCAGCAGCAGCAGCGGTAGTCGCCGGCTTGAGGCATTGGCGGCGTCGGCAGCGGCAGCGGCGTCAGCCAAAGCACCGCAATGTCAAGCCAAGCCAAGCCAAGCCAAGCGGTACCAAGCGCGCCAATAATTCCGCTTCCCACACTCCAACACACACAGACACGTATCGATGCACCGTATGCCGATGCATCGTGTGGAGAGAGCCGGAAACAGCAAGGAGCGAGAGAAGGCGCAAAGAGAGAGCGGGTAACGAACACGAACAGCAGCCAACAAAAGATTCGTGTTCGAGTGCCCGTTCGGGAGCGAGTTCGAACTCGAACCACAGCCATGGCACAAACCCCGCTCGATCGGCCACAGCAGCGGTTCCAAATGCAATGCACACAGCCAATACCACAACCACAACCACAAATACAATGATGACATACATCAGCACACAAACAGCGACATCAAACACAAAAACGACAACTACAATTACGTCGGCAGCCAGACGATGCCTGTTAACAGCAATGTTAACAGGCGGACCCCCCCCCCCCCCCCAACCCCACCACCGGAGGAACAACAGCAGCAGTTGGTGTTTGTATTTGTGCTTTGTGTTTGCAGCCGCTGCTGGTGATGGCGGCCCCGTCGTCTGGCCTGCTTCCTCTCACCATCATCGTCACTCCCACTGTCGATGAGGGCGCGGCGTCGTTTTGGTGTTGCTGTTGTTGGTGGTATTGGTGCAGGCTGGGCTATGGCTTGGATCGACCCGCTGCTCGAACTCGAACCAAGTTCGACACGCAACGGGTTCGATCCGGTCGTGTGTGTGTGTGTGGCTGCCCGTTGGCCGCTCTGGCGCTCTGCTCCTGCGCGTCGGTTTGCCGGCTCTCCTCCGTCTTCTCCCTCTCCCGTTACTCTCGAACGGTTTTGTATGTCCGAGAGCGTGAGAGGCGGGAAAAGCGGCAGCGAGACCGGCGTCCTATCGGCCTTTCCCTTTGCGTTTGGCGGGGTTACGGGATTTGCAGTTTGTATTGGCGCTGCTGTTGCTGCTGATTTGATGGGGCTCGAGGGGGGAGTGGCTGTGGCCGTGGATATATCGGCCATGGCAATGGCTGGGTACTCACTGGCATTGGCTCGCTGCTCCTGTTGGCTGCAGCCGCCGTCGCTGTGGCGTCGGCGCTCTATACTGGCATCGTCGTTGGTGTTGGCGCCTGCGCCGAGGGCTCTGCTGCTGCTGCTGCTATTGGCGGTGTTGGTGTTGATGGCTGCTGCTGCTGCCGCTAGGGCGCCTCTGCGGGCCGCTCTGCCGCCGTCGCTGTGGCGCCTGCTCGTTCCCCTCTTGGCCATTCCTCTTGTCATTTTAGTTGCTGGTGTAGGTTTTTTTCCCTTTCGTCAAGTTAATTGCAGTTGTTTTTTGTGTTTGTATTAGGCCTTTTATTGGCACTTTCTCTCTCTTTACACAGTTTTCTCTCGTTGGTTTGTGTATAAATTAATGTTATTTGTTGGCAACTCTCGTTGGTTTGTGTTAAAATTTAATTAAATTAATGTTATTTACTGGCGAGAAGAAAGCTTGTCGGTAGTAGTAGTGGCGGTGGAGGAAGGGACTTTTGTCATGTCAGGGGGGCACGGCACGGCACGGCACACGACAGACACCAGAAAAGAACAGGGCACCACAGAAAAACGGAAATGGCGACACGGCACAGAACAACGAAAAAAGCGACACGACACGAAACGGTTTTGTCACGTCCGACGAACGCGACCTCTCGAGCGGGTGGACGAGATGAGAGTGGCGGATGAGGTTCATGGTGGAACTCTCACATGTCCGCCAACTCCCATACTCTCCCCCTCCACACTCGAGAGACCCGATCGCCGATCGTCATTTACCGGTGCTCTCACCCCCGGTTCCACTTTCACTCACCCCAATATTGAGTGAGATGAAAGTAGTCCGAGGGCAGCAGCACCGATAAGTAGGCAATGGAAAATTGTAGTGGCCGTTTGTTTTAGTGGCTGTGTGTGTTGTCTTTGGTAAATGGCTCGTGTTCTTGTGTTTGTGCTGTGTGTGTTGGCTGCTCTGTTGATGGGGGATGGGATAGGATGGGGGGGGGGGGATAAATGCCTGCTCCCGTATAACCGCCCGGATACTTTATACTTCCGGATCTTACGATCCGGGCGCGAGACGCTCCGAAGAGTCGACCGCATAGCATCTTGTGGGCGGTTGCAATGGCTTTGTTGGGGCTTTTGGCAGAGTGGCGTAGGTTGACAGTGTAAATTTGTATCCTGCTCAGCCTCATTTGGAATTTAGTGGCATTTGAAGTGGATAGGGGGTGGGTGAGGAAATGGTTGGGCATAATTGCCGAAGTTGGCGGCCGATAACACACTGGCATTGATAAATGCAATTTGAATTGGCTTTTTGGTGTGTTATCGGCGCGGTATTTTCCTAATTGGCGTGGTATTTTTGGGTCATTAATGGCGTTACCACTTGTCAGATATTTGGGAATGGGAGATAGTTGGGAAAGAAGAAGAAGAGGGAAAGGTAAATATGCTAAAATAAATAACTAAAATTAATTAAATTACATTACAGCTAAGGACAATCTATCTACAATTACTACAAATAAGGACTACAAAACTACAGAGATATTTACAAGGTAAAACAAACAATAATTACAATACATTTACACAACAATAAACATACTTAAATATCATTTATTTTTAACAGGAGGACAACTACAACAAAGCACCGGCCGGCATGGCAAACGCAATGCAGAACATTGCGCCGCATACCGGCCGGCTCTGTTGTCCCCCTGTGCAGGATTAGTGGCACCATCTGGGATCTTTAGTGGCGATGGCTGGACTTGGAGATGGCGTGCGTCGTGGGCAAAAGTTGGAGATGGCGAGCGGCTCTGGTCCGGCCGCCCACGTTGCATCTGTCGTTGGTTGGTGTTGGCTGCTGCACTCGAGTGGCACTGGTCCGGCCACCCAACTGCATTGTCGTTGTGTGTTGGAGTTGGCGTCGATGCGTGATGGCAATGGTCCAAGTTATTGGCCGCATCCAAGTGGCTCTGATCCGGCCACCAGGATGCGTTGTCAGGTGTATTGGCCTGGCCTCCTCGGCCACGTTCGTCTTCGGATTGTTGGTGTAATTTTGAGTGGCTACTGGTCCGGCCACCCAGTTGAGGAGGTGTTTGCTTTGGCGTTTTGATTTTAATTTGTTCTTATTTGCAGGTGCCTTTCGTTGATTTGGATGTTGTTGCTGGCGACCTTTGTCCGGTTTGTGATGACGTGAGAGACTTTTGCAGGCGAGTATTTGTGTTTTAATTGGCAGCCTCTCTCCTGATTCTCCTTCTTTTGCAGGATTTGCTGGCGTCCGGCGGCTCAACACCAGGCCATCCCGCCCTCACATAATTGGCATGAGAGACGGGTGTGACCCAGTGGAGCAGCAACAGGCGCCAGCATCTGCGTCGTCGTTTGGAATGGCAGCTGTTGGTTCGGAGTGGCGTGACGTCATGATGGTGTGGTGGCAGCGTCATCAAAAGGGGTCTCCTTTTCCTTCCCTTTGGCAGGAAATTGTCAATGTTGATGGCGAGGCAGCTGTTGGAGGGGCAGCTCTGTCTGTGTAATGGCAGGTACGTGTGATTTCGTGTGTTTTGGCAGTCTTTCTTTGTTGTCCGAATTGACGTCTTTTTCTTTGTTGCAGTGGCTGGCCTCTGGATCGACGATTGGGCGCATCAGTAGGCGCCGTATAATCCATCGTAAGGCTCTTCGTCGGTCCATTGGCAGTCGTCGTCCATGTCCATATCCGGCTCACTGTCCGATATGGCTACTGCTGCTGCTGTATTGGCGGCTGGTTGTGATGGCGGCGGGTGTGTAGGTGGTGTTGTCTGTAGTGGCGTGTTGTCAATATCCTCAATATCCTGAGATATCATCAGAACAGAAATATTCTGCACCGGAGTAACAGGCTCAGCATACTTCGCGTGCGTCGTCCACGCTGAATGGAATACATTATTAGAAGAATATAATATAAATGTAACTAATTTACTTACCCTTACGTTGATGGTCCAGAAAAAAAAAGTACAAATTAATCACTCCTGCTGCACTTATGTCGCAAACTTGGGCTCCACCGAACGACAACGTCATGTTGGCAATTTCCTGTGCTTTCGGGCTTTGCACTTTCCGGCCTTGCAGATGGTCCCAGTATATCCCGCATAATACATTAACAAGGGCACTGTCCACCCCGTCAATTCTTACACCTCCCAAATTAATGTACATCTTTGTCTTATTTTGTGTTCTTTATTTATGTTTTAAATAACGGGGCATGTATGGTTTTGGTATTTACTCATCGATAGTATTATAAGAAATACCAATGTACTCGATATGCCAACACACATTTATTCGAATACGACGATCAAGAAGGAAGAACGTTTACAGATATTTTGTTGCTATACGATACGGACCGATAAATATCACATAATTCCGCGTCGAGTTTCCTGATTTCAACATGTATAAAAATAAAAAAATAAAATAATTGTAAGGCAACATATATTAACCCTAACCGATCGAGATATTATACTGCAATTAGTTTTATGCGATATTATACTGCGATAGGTTTTATGCGATATTATACTGCGATAAGTCTGAGGCGAGTTATTCGACGATCGACAAAAATAGAGAAAAGAGTGAAATAAGTTAATAAGAGTAACCCAAGAACCGCGCCAAGATGGATAAAAAGATAGATTCAGAAATGCATAAATTGTCGTGTTTCGATGAGGACATAAAGGAACTCAATCTGTTCGAGCCGTATCAGGACATAGAGGAAGATATGTTCGAGCCGTCGCAATTGTCGTGTTTCGATGAGGACATAAATGAACTCAATCTGTTGGAGCCGTCGCAATTGTCGTGTTTCGATGAGGATGTTTCGAGCCGTATCAGGACAAAGAGGCAGAGGAACATCTGCCGTGTGGACCGCTGGACCGGCTTAGTACATTAGTACATTGCCTATGGATGTTGACGACGACGACACTGAAGGTGAGTAGATTGTGGCAATTACATTGGAGCAGGTGAATCAGACTTTTCTTCCTACAGGTATCGTCGGTAACGATGATCTGGTCAACGATATTGGTCGCCTTCAAGCGAGCAATGAATTGCACAAAGGTACAGGCCCCCGAAAATCTGGTACCGGACGCATTGGAAGAACTGAAAATGCAAGGAAACATAATGAATGGACGCATTAACATGACTGTAAATTTACAGAAACTAAGCGACTCAGAATTTTCCATTTACATGGATGAGTATCACATGCCGTGGTACCAATATGCAAAAAAAGGACCGGTACATAAATGGAAAATTCTTGCAGTCGCTGCAATCCCAATTAACGGGAATGAAATTCATTATTTTTATTTCCACATTTGTCCCGTTTCCAAAACATCTGCACTAGGCAGGAATGCGGTCAAGGAAGGACTCGATTTAGTATTGAGGGAGGTTGAGAGTGGGGGCTTGTCAAGTCAACTGTTGGCAGTTGGATCCGACCACTGCTTGGCAAATTTCATGCCGTGCAAAAGTGTAAGGGGAAAATTCCCCATATTGTGGGATCTGCCCCACCTCAAAAAGGTTATCCTAAAAAATGATATACATGAGGATGTGTTGTTGTCAACTATGTATGTCAAGGAATACAGGAAAGAAAATTACAAGAGTATCTTTGAGGCTACGAAGTCGGTAGACAACTTGCCCGACTACCTAATGTCTGATAAAGTTAAAGAAATCATTAAAAATGAAATAATGAACTTATTACGCGCTGTTGAAAAACATTTCGAATTTAGAAACGAACCAATATGTTTTAACATCATGAACAGCAATACCTTCGAGGAACGTGGCAAGCATTTATCAACAATTTTTATAAATATAATGAAAGTATCGTTTAAAGAAGATTTCAACAGAAACCCAGTATATTATGCTACAACTGTAGTGTTCATGGCTCTCCAAATAATGTACCAAAAAATTAAATTATTAAATAAGACGTTAGAAAATATTTTGTAGTATGTAGTATAATTATATTAATTTTAATAATAATAACAATAATAATAATTTGTTTTTTATTTTATTTATTTTATGTAGTATATATTATACATGTACTATACATAATTAATGTATTTTCAGCTGTAGAATGTAGAATATTTTCAGCCTGTACAAGATTTTCAGCTGTAGAATGTAGAATATTTCAGCCTGTACAAGATTTTCAGCTGTAGAAGCCTGTTCAAGATTTTTAGCTGTAGAATGTAGAATATTTTCAGCCTGTAAGTTAACGTACCCAATTCTATTGAGCTCTTATACGAGTTGTAAACAATCTTTGGCTTTCCAAAACGAAAACAATTTCAATCTTGGGACTCCGCCTAATTGATTTCTAAGATGTACAATCTCAAGGGCTCCCGCCGCAATCCCAATCTTTGACACTCGCCTAAATGGAAAACCAATGTTTGCCCACACCCGGCTTCTCATAAACAATCTCACTCCCGGCTTTCTGCAGATCCTGCACTTTAGTCATTTTACAGTTCTCTCTTTGGATGACGAAATCCAATACTCGGGATGGCGAAATCAATTGAAATGTTTATAGAAAAACTATTCCCGAAAGGGATCAACGATGCAAAGACCAGAAAGTTCAAGTCAGTCTTGATCCAGAAGCGACACCGCAAAGTCGAGCTAAAAATTAAGATCGCGCAAACCCTTTGCCCGGAATCCTTTGTGACCCTCTACTTAAATCTATATCAGTGAAGTTAGAAGTAAAATAAAAACTTTTTAAAAACACAATCCGCTACCGCAGTTATTTAATTTGCACACAAGCACACATGACAAAAAGAGAGATGCTTGCTCTCTCCCGCCGACAAAGCCGACAACGCCGAAACAAAACGCAAAACGAAACACAAACACAAACAGCAAACCAAACGAAGCTACCCTGACCTACGCCAGCACCAAAACAAAAACGAGGGGGAACGTTGTGAGTTGCTGCGTACACCGCACCTCTACAGTTATACCCGATACTAAGTCAGTATGGCTCTCCTGCGGCAGACGCCGCTAATATTGAACCACACGACAAAGAGTGCGTGCGAGAGAGACAGAAAATCAGTCTGAGCGTGACGTCGGGCGCTGCGTGGCCCCTGCAAATTGATTTCTTGCTTTTGGCTACAAAAATGATCCGATCTGATCCAGATTCAGCAATCTGATAGATATAGTCATTATCTATAATTCTGCGTTTTTAGTTTTCTCGAATGTGCAATATTGTGGATGCAACAGATTTTCGTTCTTTGTGGGGGCGGAAGGGGGTGGGGCGAAATTCTGAGATATACGTTTTATAGTGAGATCTAACAGAAGTGCGGATACCAAATTTGGTTACTCTAGCCTTAATAGTCTCTGAGATTTGTGGATGCGCCAGATTTTCACCTTTGCGGGGGCGGAAGGGGGTGTGGCGAAATTTGGACACGAAACGGTCAAGGTCCGATATCACAGGAGTGTGGATACCAAATTTGGTTGCTCTGGCTCTTATAGGTTCTGAGATCCTTGAACTCATATTTTGCAATTGGCAAAGCCGACCATGAAACCTGTGTGTTAGAGAGAGACAGAGCGAGAAAGAATGAAATTGTTTTCTTGATTCTGGCTATAATAATTATACGATCTGGTTGAGATTTTACACTCTAGAACATATAGTCATCCTCTACGATTCTGCGTTTTTGGTTTTATCGTATCTTTAAAAATGTGGATGCCACAGATTTTCGTCCTTTGTGGGGGCGGAATAGGGCGGGGCGAAGTTTTGAACAACAATCGTTGTATGTGATATGCTACAATGTATAAACCGGGAAATGAACTATATGTGCCAAATAATTGCAATTAATGCAATCTAATCATCTGTAATCAGCGCCGTAATACAGTGAAGCCAATAAACTCAATAAACTCTGGACCACGCAGCTAAAATCTAGCTGCAATAAAAGAGGAAAGAAAAGCAAGGCTACTGACGCAACTGGACCAGGCCACCATACTGACGCACTTGCTCCAAGATTGACGACCTACAATATGGATTTATTGGACAACTCGGCAAGAAAAACATCAGCCGAAGCGGGTGAGTTGGAGATGGACTCGCCAGAGAGTTCCCAGAGTTCCTTGGGAGCGACGGTTCTGGAGTTTGAGCGTCGCTTCTTGGACAGGAGTCTATATGTAAAAAAAATGCCGCCAATCCCAAAAAAAACAAAAACTGACGCTTGCATACATGAACAATCATCAAAGACACCGACAAAGACGCCGACAAAAATTGCTCCCAGAAGCGAAAGCGCAACGGCTGCCAAAGATAGCGGCGCTTTCGCTCTCACCAAAGAGCATTTAAATGCACACAATAAAAACAAGAACTACGCCCATATGTTTTCGCGCCAAACAATCGAAACAACTCACTCAAGCATCATAGAGAGCGACGCTTGCGCCCTCTCAGCATCTGAACCCTCGGCGCAAAGACAAAACGAAAGCGCGTCTCTGCAAGCCCTAGAACGTTTGCCGCCAAACATGCAAGTTAACGTACCCAATTCTATTGAGCTCTTATACGAGTTGTAAACAATCTTTGGCTTTCCAAAACGAAATCAATTTCAATCTTGGGCCTCCGCCTAATTGATTTCTAAGATGTACAATCTCAAGGGCTCCCGCCGCAATCCCAATCTTTGACACTCGCCTAAATGGAAAACCAATGTTTGCCCACACCCGGCTTCTCATAAACAATCTCACTCCCGGCTTTCTGCAGATCCTGCACTTAAGGCATTTTACAGTTCTCTCTTTGGATGACGAAATCCAATACTCGGGATGGCGAAATCAATTGAAATGTTTATAGAAAAACTATTCCCGAAAGGGATCAACGATGCAAAGATCAGAAAGTTCAAGTCAGTCTTGATCCAGAAGCGACACCGCAAAGTCGAGCTAAAAATTAAGATCGCGCAAACCCTTTGCCCGGAATCCTTTGTGACCCTCTACTTAAATCTATATCAGTGAAGTTAGAAGTAAAATAAAAACTTTTTAAAAACACAATCCGCTACCGCAGTTATTTAATTGGCGCCCAACGTGGGGCGATGTTGTATAAAAAGCACCGAATAATAAAAGTGCTGCGTCGTGCCGAAACCCGAAGGACAATTAATTAATGGAATAAATCCTTCAGAAATAAAAACGCGGAGTGACTGAGAGATATAAGATAAGAAAAAGTGACATAAAAAGGAAACAAACCGGAGCTTAGGGTGTGCAAAAATAAATACAATATACAATACAAATACAAATACAAATACAATACAAAATACAAATAAATACAAAAGCTAATCAAGACAATTCAAAAATACAAAAAAACAAAAAAAAACCAAATTTTTAAACAAAACCAACCAAACCAAAACACAAAGAAAGTGAAACTATCAGCTAAACCAAAGAAGGAAGACCCCCAGAAGACCCAGTTAAACAAAGAAATTTAAGAAGGAAGACCCGTTCGAAGACCTGTCAGCCAAATCAAGAAGGAAGACCCGTTCGAAGATCTGTCAGCCAAACTAAGAAGGACGACCCCTACCGGATAGTTCGTGAGCAAAAGTTGTATTAATAAATATATAAGTTCAATTAGGTTATATTAGATTATAAAAACAAACATATAAGAAAAATTTATGGTGGATCAACTAACTTTAGATTTTAAAAAACTAAAAATGATTAACTCACAAACAAGGACCGATCTTACTGCAGATCTGGTCTGCAACAGATTTTCGTTGCATGTGGTGGCGGAAGGGGGTGTGGCGAAATTTTGACACAAAACGGTCAAGGTCCGATATCACAGGAGTGTGGATACCAAATTTGTTTGCTCTAGCTCTTATGGGTTCTGAGATCCTTGAACTCATATTTTGCAATTGGCAAAACCGACCATGAAACCTGTGTGTTAGAGAGAGACAGAGCGAGAAAGAATGAAATTGTTTTCTTGATTCTGGCTATAATAATTATACGATCTGGTTGAGATTTTGCACTCTAGAAGATATAGTCATCTTCTACGATTCTGCGTTTTTGGTTTTCTCGTATCGTCGAAATTGTGGATGCCACAGATTATCGCCCTTTGGGGGAGCGGAAGTGGGCGGGGCAAAGTTTTGAAATTTTCTTCTAGCAGTGACATATCACAGAAATCTGGATCCAAAACATCGTTGCTATAGCTCTTATAGTCTTTGAGCACTAGGCGCTGAAGCGGACGGACAGACGGACAAACGGACGGACGGACAGACGGACGGACGGACAGACGGACAGACAGACATGGCTCAATCGACTCGGATATTGATGCTGATCAAGAATATATATACTTTATGGGGTCGGAAACGATTCCTTCTGGATGTTACACACATCCACTTTTACGACAAATCTAATATACCCCAATACTCATTTTGAGTATCGGGTATAATAATGCCATAAATTGGATAAACAATCCAAGCACAGTTTGCCAAAAAACAGACTTTATGGACAAGCAATTTAGTTTAGTGTTTACTCTGCTCTACTCCTCCCACGCAGCTAGAGGGTCTCTCGATCTGATCACATCACGTATTCGGGAAGGGTATGGTTAAATATCATGTGAGAATGTTATAGCAGTGTAAGACAGTACGTATATAGTATAAATTATTGACAGACGATCGGAGAAACTCGGCTGATCCTGTGCAGCTGGACATATACATATTCAGTTTATCGCGTTAAAAACTTTACATTAATCACGTCTGTCCCCATTCTACTTACTCTTTCCGAAGTGTTGTCATTTGCTGATTTTACTTTTGCAGCTGCACCAACACAAAGAACTTTAGTAGAGGATTCGGTGTGCAACTTAGAGCCAATTTTGTTGGGCCATTTCCTAGGCTGCAGCTCTCTCAGTCTCCAAATTCCAGATGTTCCCACAGACAGAAAAAAGAACAGGGCAAAAGGTTTATAAATATAAATTCACTCAAAGAAAAAATGAGAAGTCGAAACAGTTTTCGAATCGCGAATGAAGATAATCTCATTATTATTTTTCTTTTAAAACTAGTAATAATGTCGTTGGACTCCATTTCCTTTGTGACAAAATTTATTCTCAAATTCAAGAGTGATACGATTACTTTTTTTTTTACCAGTGTTATAGTATATACATATGTGAGCTGCAAGAGAAGGGGGAATAAAATTCCACTCCAGACTCCATATACTCTGTGATTTCGACTGGTTTCCGTAGATGAAGCAAATGTTTAAGAGTTTAAGGGCAATTTGTGTTTTCCGAAGCTTTTCGCAATAAGTATAGATTACCTTGACTACATCAATATTTCTGAAAGTAGTGCTCTTAATTGCTAGGGTCAGATGCGACTGAGAGAGGCGTTGCTCACTTTTGAAATCGTTTGCTGTTAAGTTTTCTGTTAATTATTGTGATATTACGCCATTCTGTCAACCGATGTCTTAGTAAGACTTTGGGTCGAGCTTCAGCTTGGACAAACAATGAAGTTGTTTGTCAATTGCTTGGGCAAATACTCGTACTCAGGTGGAAAAACAAATACCAGAATGGGGAAGAGGTTAAGATGGGAGACAAGAAAATATCAAATAAAGGGCCAATTAAGGAAGGTGATTGTGCGATTCTGTTTATCTTATCAACGACAAATTTTGACCCCAGGGGCGTCATTTATAATCCTCAATTTGTTTGCATACTAAAGCAACATTAGCCGAAGAGCTACCTACAAAAGAGAAGACGATGTTTCCTGATTCCCAATTCGTAGGCTATTGATAAACAATCAGTGGGGGAATATTCAAATTAGCCAGGTCTCATGTGTGATTAGCCGATTTCTCACACATTTCAAGCATCAAAGCAGACAGCAGACAGACGGAACAGAACAGAACAGAACACAACAGAGCGGAGAAGACGTTGAGCTGACGGCTGGAGGGATCAGATCCCACAGAAGAAGCCGCCTTGAAATTTACGAAAAGAGCCGCCTATAAATCGCAAGATTTCAAGTATTCAAAGCATAAAGCGTAACCAATTGATTGCTAATTGATATTGATGTGTCGATTATTTTATGATTATTCTTTATGATCGTTAAGTTTTGATATACCAAAAGGCGAGCGAGATCGAACACCAAACTTGATTCAAATTTGTAGATCACTTTGAACAATCAAGCCACTCCCTGAGTACTTCTCAGGCCTTGTCTAACCTTGTCTTCAGTTGGATTGCTATAATTTAATAACTACACGGGAGGGCAAATTAAGTCTGTAGTTCGGGTACCACAAAAACCACTTAAAGACGCTTTCTTTAATTGCACTTAAAACGAAGATTTGGTTTTTATTTTTCGAGAAACCTGTGGGGTTAGCTTTCGGCTGCGGATGTGGCTGTGACTGTGGCTCTGACTGTGGCTCTGCCTCCAGCTGCTGGCCAGCTCCATGGACAGACAGTCATTTGTGTGAAAATCATCGTATCATGAAGCGTTGTCAAATACCGTTTGTTGCGGGGGTCGGTACACTCTCATGCTTTTGTTTCGGCCATTTCAAGGTCTGTACAGAAACCGTCTGTTGGGTCAGACCTCCCTCCATTGACCAGAGCAGAGCTCTAACAATGCGGGTTCTGGCATCATTTTCATAGAAACGGCATTAGAAGTTACTCATACGCAGCGTGGATTGGATAAGATTAACGAAATCCCACATAGACATAGCTCATCCTCCCCATTCTCACTTGACTCTTTGCAGACAGCAGAATGAGCTCTAACAACTGCGGTTTCATCGATCCGCAGGGCCAGTTGAGCGCAGCCCTCGCTAATCGGGACGGAGACGAGAACCAGTTCGAGCAACAGTTCGCGGAGTACCACCAGAACGACAGCGGAAACGCAGACAACCAATGCAATGCCAACCAGGAGGAGTATCAGTCCCTGCTGGCGGAGAGTATCAAGCGGGGCAAGCAGCGAGCCTTTGAGGCCATCCTCGAGACGGGCATCAACATTAATCCTTCAAAATTGAGCGACATCAGCCCCGTGGAGTTGGCCGTAATCTGGGGCAACCACAGGGCGCTAGAGAAGCTGTTGAAGCATCCGCAGCTGAGGCTGACATCGCATTCCAAGCTGCTGAGCGCGGTTATCAGTCGCCTGGGTGAGCAGCCGCTGGACGACTTCTGTGACCACCAGCGCTGCTTCCAGCTGCTGCTCGAGAGCGATCGTGTGGACATGAGGCGGACAAGGCTGGCCTAGTGCCACTCTCCTATGCGGTCAAGTATCGCAACACAAAGGTGGCACAGGAGCTTCTACGGCAGGGAGCGTACATCGGGGCGAGAAGCGCGTTCGGAGATCTTCCCATACAGGAGATGGACCTGAAAGTGCTGGAGGAGCACTTCGATTCCTGAATCACCACCAACGGGGAGAAGCCCGGTGACCAGAGTTTCGAGATCATCATCAACTACAAGAATCTGATGAGACGCCAGCGAGAGCCCGGGCAGTCGGACAAGCGGAGCAATTGCCATCCTCACCAATTGGAGGACGAGATGACTCCAATCGCATACATCGCCGATTCCAAGGAGCTGCGTTACCTGCTGCAGCACCCGCTAATCTCGAGTTTCCTCTTCCTCAAGTGGCACCGCCTCTCGGTGATCTTCTATCTGAACTTTCTACTTTACTCTCTCTTCACTGCCTCCATTATCACGCATACGCTCCTTAAGATCCACGAAAGCGACCACACGGGCCTGACTGCCCTCTTCGGCCTGTTCTCTTGGATAGGGATTGTGTATCTCATGATCCGAGAGGTCATACAGCTTGCCATGTCGCCGCTGCTGTACTTCAGGTCCATCACGAACCTGATGGAGGTGGCTCTCATTGTCTTGTCGATCCTAACCTGCATGGAAGCCAGCTACGACAAGGAGACGCAGCGCATACTGGCCGTCTTCACCATTCTGCTGGTGTCCGTGGAGTTCTGCCTGCTGGTTGGCTCCCTGCCAGTACTCTCAATTTCGACGCACATGCTCATGCTGCGCGCCGTCTCCAGCAGCTTCATCAAGAGCTTTGCTCTCTACTCGATCTTTGTGCTTACGTTTAGTCTGTGCTTCTACATACTGTTTGGCAAGCCCCAGGTGGATTTCTCCTCTCCGAAGGACAGCACGCCAGAGCCAGCAAAGGAGGGAGAAGATGATGGTCACTTCAACACATTCTCCGTGCCCATCAAGGCGCTCATCAAGACGATTGTGATGCTCACGGGAGAATTTGATGCCGGTGACATAAAGTTTGACAGCGTCTACACTTACCTGATCTTCCTGCTCTTTGTGTTCTTCATGACCATTGTGCTGTTCAATCTCCTGAATGGTCTGGCTGTCAGCGATACTCAGATGGGTTTATATTTCCTTTTCTTCCTCGGCTTTATCCAACTGTTTTCTCCCCTCTCTTTTCCCACAGGCCATCAAGGCCCAGGCGGAACTGAACGGCGCCATTGTCCGCACCAATCTGCTGACCCGCTACGAGCAAGTTCTCACTGGCCGAGATGGACACGCTCAGACCTCATCGTCCCAGTTGAACAAAGGTAGTCGGTTCGCTCGAGGAAGATCATGAGCTAGTCACCGGTTCAATCGTAATTTTCTTCATGCTTTTCTTGAGTTTCACGCCCTCGTGGCTTTTCCCACACTTGGGACCCCACTATGCAGAAAAGCGAAAGGAGAGAAAATCTTCACTGATGAATCGCCTGATCGGATCGGATGGGCTGTTATATTATCACAACACATACTCATTGGCCGCATTTGCGAATCGCTGGGCTGTGAACAAGCTTGAATTGAAAGAGTGTCGGCACTTCGGTGTGCCAAAGATACATATCTTTACCCCTTGAATCAGCTCGTGTTGATTTTTCTGCCGTGCATTGCACTTTTGAGCTCAGGTCCTAAACGAGAGTCACACACCACACACATGCACATTATTATCATTATCATCATCATTATGATAATGACTGTGAGCGAACGAATGCTGATGAAGCCCCATTGTCAATGTCGAAAGTTATGGGATTGGTTAAGGAAACCCAAGGTGGGATATGAAAAGTATTGCGTTCTGCTCTGGCATAGGATCCCAGCTTTAATATTAGGGGGATTCCCCTTCCAAGCAACGATGCGACAATCAACGGACATTGATTAACAACTGTATGTACATATGCATCTACAGTGGGTACACAGCAAGGCAGGCGCGATTAGATACAGCGTAGACACCCAGTACCCTGCCACCCTCCGAGGGAAACAGAGAGCGATGAAGGGGGATGTGTGTGCGTATCCAATGAATTAATATTTCATTCTAGAACGCAATTGTCTGCGTTAGTTGGGCTGGCAGCGTTCCCATTCAATCTACTCGACGGCTGATGCACGCCAGTAGCCCCCGCTCGAAACTTCCGCAGATTCTGGAACGCAGAGGATGCGGGCTATCGTCGACAGGGGAATACTACTAAGCAGAAAGAGAAGGCGAGTTCATATTATTGCCAATTTAATGCAAGAAAAATAAAAAGAGTGGAGTGGGCGATGCCAAAGGCAGAAGAAAGAAAGGCCGTAAACCAAAAGAAGGCCTGTCTCGCTCTCTCTCGTGGGAATTGACTTTGAATTTCGAATATTTCGGTATCTATTTTCATTGCGGCTAAAAACGGAGAGACGATTCCATGTATTGCGATGCCAGCATGAACGAAAATAGATGCCCAAATGGAAGTGCAAACATCTCTGAGGGGAGGGGTGGAGTGTCGGGCGTGTGGCCGTGTGTCTTTTGTCAGTGTGTGCAGCTTGAACTTGCTGTTCCACAATCGGTGGCGCTTCGAGCCGACGGTTTCGTTGAAGCCCACGGTCTTCTCGACCAGCCAGAACACCGCGCAGCACAGCAGCTGCAGCACCAGCAGCACGATGTTGACCACAGCGGTCTCCAAGACGAGGTGGTACAAGGCCACCATGCGCTGACGGTGCTCCGGCTTCATTGTGGAGAGCACGACTGCGCCGAGGGACTCCAGCGGGGAGACCCTGGGGGAAAGGCCGTCGGAGAGCTCCTCCCACTCCGAGTCCGACTCGGTGCGCTCTATCGAGCTGAACTCGCTCTGGCTCTGACAGGTCTGGCTCTGACAGGAGCACGACTCCTCCTCTTGGTCCTCCTCGGTGGGCATCGAGTAGTCGCCCTCGTAGTCGCCCTCGAAGCGGCAGTCGGAGTACTCTTCGTGAGGGTCGTCGTAGTAGTCTCCGCGGCTGTCCGGAGAAGCGCCGCCTGTCCAGAGGGAGCTCAACACGGGCGGTGGTCCCATCGAAGCCATCTGTGGCACAGCATTGAATCTGCAGGGGAGCCGGGGGTAAGTTATGTCCTGGGGGAAGGGGAGTCTGGGCTGCTGCCGCTCACCCATCTGAATCCCTCATCGGAGGGAAGGTGGGGGGGTGAGCGTGACCTATTGGACCCATTGGGCGGGACAGCATAGGACTGGTGTGGATTTGGCCTAGAAAGGGCATCGCATTGATTCCATTCTTGTCGGCGGAACCTTCGGGGGGACCTGCAGCCCCGGCTGCTGCTGCTGCTGCTGCTGCTGGTCGGTAAAGACGAAGGATCCCATGGTTCCGAAAATACCCGCGAGCGGGTGAATGGGGAACGTGGATTGTTAATAGTTGGATTCATCTTATTCCAGCACCTGTGAGGAAATATTCGTTCATGGGCTTTGTTTTGTATTTGTATTTTTATTTACTTTATGTTCCCTGTGCTTTCGATATTTGCTGCCGTTCTCTGTGTTGTGCCGCTCTCTCCAGATATTCGTACTGAATGATTTCCAGAGCCAGTTCTGAACGGCTCCAAGTGATAGTTCAGGGCCCACTTCGATGTTGTGTTTCGAATCACAGGTCAGGTGACGTACTTTCCCTGGGCAGAGCTGCGACTTGCAATAGTTGATCGGCTTTGTTGGTTTGGGATAGGACTTGCGATAACTACCATGCCACCATACTCCTTGGTGTGGCCGAAATGTTGGCTACCATTCTGGGATTAAGGAGTTAAGGGTTAAGGGTTAAGGGGTGTTCTAGAGTGCAAAATCTCAACTAGATCGTATAATTATTATAGCCAGAATCAAGAAAACAATTTCATTCTTTCTCACTCTGTCTCTCTCTAACACACAGGTTTCATGGTCGGTTTTGCCAATTGCAAAATATGAGTTCAAGGATCTCAGAACCTATAAGAGCCAGAGCAACCAAATTTGGTATCCACACTCCTGTGATATCGGACCTTGACCATTTTGTGTCAAAATTTCGCCCCACCCTCTTCCGCCCCCACAAAGGACGAAAATCTGTTGCATTCACAATATTGCAGATTCGAGAAAACTAAAAACGCAGAATCATAGATAATGACCATATCTATCAGATTGCTGAATCTGGATCAGATCAGATCACACCCCTTATATATTTTTGCTTGGCTTTACATCTTCCTTAAGCTGCTGTTTTGTGTCACAGCCAACCTGTCATTTGTACATTGAATTGCTGCTCGAGAGGTCTCTTTGGAGTCCTCTGTTCCCCGTGTACAAATTTACATAAAATCACAGGAAGCACTTAGGATTAATAGGGGGCACTCATCCCCCTCTACTCCCTCTCCCCCTTTTGGTGGTGTCATGGGTTAAGCATTTGCTGTGTTCGGCATTCAATTTGTGGCTTGATTTCTTACCTTTTATGATGCGCTATACGGCTGTAATCCATGTAGGACATGCACTTTGTTTATCCATTCAAAGGCGCTAAAGAGGGTAGTCCTGTAATCCAAAAGGGCATCCAGTATATCCAGAGCGAAGGTTAATCCATTCGATGGAGCGCTCAAGCAGACCAGCCAGGCGGTTGACCAGAAGCTTAACGAGGCTTAAAATTTCCAAGAGGCCGCCAGCCGGCAAGTGTCATTGCAGTCCCTCCAGTCGACTCCACTCCAGTCCAGTTTTTTCCCAAATTGTGCGACGTGAATAACTTTGATGATTTCTTGGCCCAAAGGCGCCCACACAATATAAAAACTCCTCCCTTTTTTGTCAATAAGTTTATTTTCAGTCGTTACATTTACGAATAACAGGCGAGTTTTTCTACTCAAATCAAATATTAAAATTAAAAAACGAAACAGTTATTGGTTGATGTCCTTCAGCTTCTCTGGATCAGTCTACTCAAGCCAAATCAAATATTAAAATTAAAAAACGAAACAGTTATTGGTTAATGTCCTTCAGCTTCTCTGCATCCGTCTTGGCGGCCCACAAGCTGCACCCAATTTTTTTATAGTCATCGCTGCACATGACTATCGCCCTCAAATACTCGGTCGCCACCCCAGTTTCCTCTGATAGTCTTAACATGGTCACTTTTTTTTTCCTTAAAAACGGCAGCAATTTTTGCATTGTCTTCGAATTCCTTGAAACCATACCTCTTATTGCTGTGTAATGTTGGTTTATTGCGTGGTTTCCCAAGGTGCTCAGCCTTCCAATCATTTTGCCGCATAGTTTGCACTTGCAGCCATGCACGGGGGCGAAGCCTTAGGGGAAATCGGTGTTTTCAAATTGTCCTTTCCACTTTCAGTACTAAGAATGTCTTTAGTAAACATGTCTGGAGAATTAAGATATTATTATATGTATTTTTTTTAAATTTTACTTATTTACTTACTTAAGTCCGGATCCTCCCGACCCTCCTGCTCCTGCTACTCCTCCACGTGGTGCACTGGCTCAGACGAATCATATATTTCATCAGAAATAGTACACTCCATATCATTGACTGTATAATCAGAAATATTCTGAATATTGTCAGAAATGTTTTCAATATTCTCCTCAATATCGTGAGTTGTGGCCGGCTCCTCCGTATGACCGTGCATATTGTTGTCAATATCCTCAATATCCTGAGTTGTGGCCGACTCCTCCGTATCACCGTGCATATTGTCAATATCCTCAATATCCTGAGTTGTGGCCGACTCCTCCGTATCACCGTTCATATTGTTGTCAATATCCTCAATATCCTGAGTTGTGGCCGACTCCTCCGTATCACCGTGCATATTGTCAATATCCTCAATATCCTGAGTTGTGGCCGACTCCTCCGTATCACCGTTCATATTGTTGTCAATATCCTCAATATCCTGAGATATCATCAGAACAGAAATATTCTGCACCGGAGTAACAGGCTCAGCATACTTCGCGTGCGTCGTCCCCGCTGAATGGAATACATTATTAGAAGAATATAATATAAATGTAACTAATTTACTTACCCTTACGTTGATGGTCCAGAAAAAAAAAAGTACAAATTAATCACTCCTGCTGCACTTATGTCGCAAACTTGGGCTCCACCGAACGACAACGTCATGTTGTCAATTTCCTGTGCTTTCGGGCTTTGCACTTTCCGGCCTTGCAGATGGTCCCAGTATATCCCGCATAATACATTAACAAGGGCACTGTCCACCCCGTCAATTCTTACACCTCCCAAATTAATGTACATCTTTGTCTTATTTTGTGTTCTTTATTTATGTTTTAAATAACGGGGCATGTATGGTTTTGGTATTTACTCATCGATAGTATTATAAGAAATACCAATGTACTCGATATGCCAACACACATTTATTCGAATACGACGATCAAGAAGGAAGAACGTTTACAGATATTTTGTTGCTATACGATACGGACCGATAAATATCACATAATTCCGCGTCGAGTTTCCTGATTTCAACATGTATAAAAATAAAAAAATAAAATAATTGTAAGGCAACATATATTAACCCTAACCGATCGAGATATTATATTGCAATTAGTTTTATGCGATATTATACTGCGATATGATACTGCGATAGGTTTTATGCGATATTATACTGCGAGTTATTCGACGATCGACAAAAATAGAGAAAAGAGTGAAATAAGTTAATAAGAGTAACACAAGAACCGCGCCAAGATGGATAAAAAGATAGATTCAGAAATGCATAAATTGTCGTGTTTCGATGAGGACATAAAGGAACTCAATCTGTTCGAGCCGTATCAGGACATAGAGGAAGATATATTGTCGTGTTTCGATGAGGACATAAGTGAACTCAATCTGTTGGAGCCGTCGCAATTGTCGTGTTTCGATTAGGACATAAATGAACTCAATCTGTTCGAGCCGTATCAGGACAAAGAGGCAGAGGAACATCTGCCGTGTGGACCGCTGGACCGGCTGGTTAGTACATTTCCTATAGATGTTGACGACGACGACACTGAAGGTGAGTGATTGTGGCAATTACATTGGAGCAGTTGAATCAGACTTTTCTTCCTCCAGGTATCGTCGGTAACGATGATCTGGTCAACGATATTGGTCGCCTTCAAGCGAGCAATGAATTGCACAAAGGTACAGGCCCCCGAAAATCTGGTACCGGACGCATTGGAAGAACTGAAAATGCAAGCGACTCAGAATTTTCCATTTACATGGATGAGTATCACATGCCGTGGTACCAATATGCAAAAAAAGGACCGGTACATAAATGGAAAATTCTTGCAGTCGCTGCAATCCCAATTAACGGGAATGAAATTCATTATTTTTATTTCCACCTTGTCCCGTTTCCAAAACATCTGCACTAGGCAGGAATGCGGTCAAGGAAGGACTCGATTTAGTATTGAGGGAGGTTGAGAGTGGGGGCTTGTCAAGTCAACTGTTGGCAGTTGGATCCGACCACTGCTTGGCAAATTTCATGCCGTGCAAAAGTGTAAGGGGAAAATTCGCCATATTGTGGGATCTGCCCCACCTCAAAAAGGTTATCCTAAAAAATGATATACATGAGTATGTGTTGTTGTCAAATATGTATGTCAAGGAATACAGGAAAGAAAATTACAAGAGTATCTTTGAGGCTACGAAGTCGGTAGACAACTTGCCCGACTACCCAATGTCTGATAAAGTTAAAGAAATCATTAAAAATGAAATAATGAACTTATTACGCGCTGTTGAAAAACATTTCGAATTTAGAAACGAACCAATATGTTTTAACAACATGAACAGCAATACCTTCGAGGAACGTGGCAAGCATTTATCAACAATTTTTATAAATATAATGAAAGTATCGTTTAAAGAAGATTTCAACAGAAACCCAGTATATTATGCTACAACTGTAGTGCTCATGGCTCTCCAAATAATGGACCAAAAAATTAAATTATTAAATAAGACGTTAGAAAATATTTTGTAGTATGTAGTATAATTATATTAATTTTAATAATAATAACAATAATAATAATTTGTTTTTTATTTTATTTATTTTATGTAGTATGTATTATACATGTACTATACATAATTAATGTATTTTCAGCTGTAGAATGTAGAATATTTTCAGCCTGTACTAGATTTTCAGCTGTAGAATGTAGAATATTTCAGCCTGTACAAGATTTTCAGCTGTAGAAGCCTGTACAAGATTTTCAGCTGTATAATGTAGCATATTTTCAGCCTGTACAAGATTTTCAGCTGTAGAATGTAGAATATTTCAGCCTGTACAAGATTTTTAGCTGTAGAAGCCTGTACAAGATTTTTAGCTGTAGAATGTAGAATATTTTCAGCCTGTACAAGATTTTCAGCTGTAGAATGTAGAATATTTCAGCCTGTACAAGATTTTCAGCTGTAGAAGCCTGTACAAGATTTTTAGCTGTAGTGTTCAATTTTTGTTTGTTGTTTGATTGATTTTTGAATTGATTGTTGTTGTTTGATTGATTTTGTTGTTCTGAAGGCTTGATCCACCGGTGACCAGGGACGCAGGATGGCTCTAAGCTATAGTATTTATTGTACGAGTAATAATCAACTAGCACAGCACTAGCATTCAACCCGTATTCAGAGCAGACTGTAAGTTTAAGTTAGTCTGAAATTGTTTTTATTAACATACGAATAATGAAATTGAACAAAACCCTTAATAATTTGTTGTCAGTAAGTAGGTAGTATATAATGGTTATATAGACAGTTAATATTGTATAAACGAATATCGTTACTGTATGTACCATTTTGTACCAGAGTAAATATTTTGTAATTGCAAATGTTAGATTTATGCATTCTTGAATTTTCATTTCTTTTTCTTTTCGTTATAATAGTTTTATTATCTTTAATTGGTTTTCTGTTTTCTGTTTTCGTTTTGTTTTTTTTTGCATTTGATATGATTCGGTTCAAAATGTGTGTGTTGTTTACGCACATATTATGGTTAATGGTTCTTAATCTTGTTCGTTACTCTTTTATTACCCTTTTTGTATATTTTTTGTTTTATAAATTAATCTTTAGCTAAGCTGAGGAGCGTAGCGTATCAGATCAAATCAATCAAAAGTTAATGGGTCTAAGGGGCTAGCTAACGAGGCAGTCAATGGCAATGGCAATGGAAATCCAAATGGAAATTTATGCCAACCATGCGGCAAAACTAAAAAAAAAACTAAACTAAAAACTCAGAATCATAGACGAGACGTTGTGAGTTGCTGCGGACACCGCAACTCTACAGTTATACCCGATACTAAGTCAGTATGGCTCTCCTCCGGCAGACGCCTCTACAGAAAATCAGTCTGAGCGTGACGTCGGGCGCTGCGTAGCCACTGCAAATTGATTTGTTCCTTTTGGCTATAAAAATTATCTGATCTAAACCAGATTCAGCAATCTGATAGATATGGTCATTATCTATGATTTTGCGTCTTAAGTTTTCTCGAATCTGCAATATTGTGGATGCCCCAGATTTTCGTCCTTTGCGGGGGCGGAAGGGGGTGTGGCGAAATTTTGACACAAAAAGGTCAAGGTCCGATATCACAGGAGTGTGGATACCAAATTTGGTTGCTCTAGCTCTTATGGGTTCTGAGATCCTTGAACTCATATTTTGCAATTGGCAAAACCGACCATGAAACCTGTGTGTTAGAGAGAGACAGAGCGAGAAAGAATGAAATTGTTTTCTTGATTCTGGCTATAATAATTATACGATCTGGTTCAGAATTTGCCCTCTAGAAGACATAGTCATCTTCTACGATTCTGCGTTTTTAGTTTTCTCGTCGAAATTGTGGATCCCACAGATTTTCGCCCTTTGTGGGAGCGGAAGTAGGCGGTGCAAAGTTTTGAAATTTTCTTGTAGCAGTGACATATCACAGAAATCTGGATCCAAAACATCGTTGCTATAGCTCTTATAGTCTTTGAGCACTAGGCGCTGAAGGGGACGGACAGACGGACGGACGGACAGACGGACAGACAGACATGGCTCAATCGACTCGGCTATTGATGCTGATCAAGAATATATATACTTTATGGGGTCGGAAACGATTCGTTCGGGACGTTACACACATCCACTTTTACCACAAATCTAATATACCCCAATACTCATTTTGAGTATCGGGTATAATAATGCCATAAATTGGATAAACAAGCCAAGCACAGTTTGCCAAAAAACAGACTTTATGGACAAGCAATTTAGTTTAGTTTTTACTTTGCTCTCCTCCTCCCACGCAGCTAGAGGGTCTCTCGATCTGATCACATCGTATTCGGGAAGGGTATGGTAAAATATCATGTGAGAATGTTATAGCAGTGTAAGACAGTACGTATATAGTATAAATTATTGACAGACGATCGGAGAAACGCGGCTGATCCTGTGCAGCTGGACATATACATATTCAGTTTATCGCGTTAAAAACTTTACATTAATCACGTCTGTCCCCACTCTACTTACTCTTTCCGAAGTGTTGTCATTTGCTGATTTCACTTTTGCAGCTGCACCAACACAAAGAACTTTAGTAGAGGATTCGGTGTGCAACTCAGAGCCAATTTTGTTGGGCAATTTCCTAGGCTCCAGCTCTCTCAGTCTCCAAATTCCAGATGTTCCCACAGACAGAAAGAAGAACAGGGCTGAAAGGTTTATAAATATAAATTCACTCAAAGAAAAAAATGAGAAGTCGAAACAGTTTTCGAATCGCGAATGAAGATAATCTCATTATTATTTTTCTTTTAAAACTAGTAATAATGTCGTTGGACTCCCTTTCCTCTGTGACACACTTTATTCTCAAATTCCAGAGTGATACGAGTACTTTTTTTTTACCAGTGTTATAGTATATACATATGTGAGCTCCAAGAGAAGGGGGAATAAAATTCCACTCCAGACTCCATATACTCTGTGATTTCGACTGGTTTCCGTAGATGAAGCAAATGTTTAAGAGTTTAAGGGCAATTTGTGTTTTCCGAAGCTTTTCGCAATAAGTATAGATTACCTTGACTACATCAATATTTCTGAAAGTAGTGCTCTTAATTGCTAGGGTCAGATGCGACTGAGAGAGGAGTTGCTCACTTTTGAAATAGTTTGCTGTTAAGTTTTCTGTTAATTATTGTGATATTACGCCATTCTGTCAACCGATGTCTTAGTAAGACTTTGGGTCGAGCTTCAGCTTGGACAAACAATGAAGTTGTTTGTCAATTGCTTGGGCAAATACTCGTACTCAGGTGGAAAAACAAATACCAGAATGGGGAAGAGGTTAAGATGGGAGACAAGAAACTATCAAATAAAGGGCCAATCCAGGGACGCAGGATGGCTCTAAGCTATAGTATTTATTGTACGAGTAATAATCAACTAGCACAGCACTAGCATTCAACCCGTATTCAGAGCAGACTGTAAGTTTAAGTTAGTCTGAAATTGTTTTTATTAACATACGAATAATGAAATTAAACAAAACCCTTAATAATTTGTTGTCAGTAAGTAAGTAGTATATAATGGTTATATAGACAGTTAATATTGTATAAACGAATATCGTTACTGTATGTACCATTTTGTACCAGAGTAAATATTTTGTAATTGCAAATGTTAGATTTATGCATTCTTGAATTTTCATTTCTTTTTCTTTTCGTTATAATAGTTTTATTATCTTTAATTGGTTTTCTGTTTTCTGTTTTCGTTTTGTTTTTTTTTGCATTTGATATGATTCGGTTCAAAATGTGTGTGTTGTTTACGCACATATTATGGTTAATGGTTCTTAATCTTGTTCGTTACTCTTTTATTACCCTTTTTGTATTATTTTTGTTTTATAAATTAATCTTTAGCTAAGCTGAGGAGCGTAGCGTATCAGATCAAATCAATCAAAAGTTAATGGGTCTAAGGGGCTAGCTAACGAGGCAGTCAATGGCAATGGCAATGGAAATCCAAATGGAAATTTATGCCAACCATGCGGCAAAACTAAAAAAAAAACTAAACTAAAAACGCAGAATCATAGACGAGACGTTGTGAGTTGCTGCGGACACCGCAACTCTACAGTTATACCCGATACTAGGTCAGTATGGCTCTCCTCCGGCAGACGCCTCTACAGAAAATCAGTCTGAGCGTGACGTCGGGCGCTGCGTAGCCACTGCAAATTGATTTGTTCCTTTTGGCTATAAAAATTATCTGATCTAAACCAGATTCAGCAATCTGATAGATATGGTCATTATCTATGATTTTGCGTCTTAAGTTTTCTCGAATCTGCAATATTGTGGATGCCCCAGATTTTCGTCCTTTGCGGGGGCGAAAGGGGGTGTGGCGAAATTTTGACACAAAAAGGTCAAGGTCCGATATCACAGGAGTGTGGATACCAAATTTGGTTGCTCTAGCTCTTATGGGTTCTGAGATCCTTGAACTCATATTTTGCAATTGGCAAAACCGACCATGAAACCTGTGTGTTAGAGAGAGACAGAGCGAGAAAGAATGAAATTGTTTTCTTGATTCTGGCTATAATAATTATACGATCTGGTTCAGAATTTGCCCTCTAGAAGATATAGTCATCTTCTACGATTCTGCGTTTTTGGTTTTCTCGTATCGTCGAAATTGTGGATCCCACAGATTTTCGCCCTTTGTGGGAGCGGAAGTAGGCGGGGCAAAGTTTTGAAATTTTCTTGTAGCAGTGACATATCACAGAAATCTGGATCCAAAGCATCGTTGCTATAGCTCTTATAGTCTTTGAGCACTAGGCGCTGAAGGGGACGGACAGACGGACGGACGGACAGACGGACAGACAGACATGGCTCAATCGACTCGGCTATTGATGCTGATCAAGAATATATATACTTTATGGGGTCGGAAACGATTCGTTCGGGACGTTACACACATCCACTTTTACCACAAATCTAATATACCCCAATACTCATTTTGAGTATCGGGTATAATAATGCCATAAATTGGATAAACAAGCCAAGCACAGTTTGCCAAAAAACAGACTTTATGGACAAGCAATTTAGTTTAGTTTTTACTTTGCTCTCCTCCTCCCACGCAGCTAGAGGGTCTCTCGATCTGATCACATCGTATTCGGGAAGGGTATGGTAAAATATCATGTGAGAATGTTATAGCAGTGTAAGACAGTACGTATATAGTATAAATTATTGACAGACGATCGGAGAAACGCGGCTGATCCTGTGCAGCTGGACATATACATATTCAGTTTATCGCGTTAAAAACTTTACATTAATCACGTCTGTCCCCACTCTACTTACTCTTTCCGAAGTGTTGTCATTTGCTGATTTCACTTTTGCAGCTGCACCAACACAAAGAACTTTAGTAGAGGATTCGGTGTGCAACTCAGAGCCAATTTTGTTGGGCAATTTCCTAGGCTCCAGCTCTCTCAGTCTCCAAATTCCAGATGTTCCCACAGACAGAAAGAAGAACAGGGCTGAAAGGCTTATAAATATAAATTCACTCAAAGAAAAAAATGAGAAGTCGAAACAGTTTTCGAATCGCGAATGAAGATAATCTCATTATTATTTTTCTTTTAAAACTAGTAATAATGTCGTTGGACTCCCTTTCCTCTGTGACACACTTTATTCTCAAATTCCAGAGTGATACGAGTACTTTTTTTTTACCAGTGTTATAGCATATACATATGTGAGCTCCAAGAGAAGGGGGAATAAAATTCCACTCCAGACCCCATATACTCTGTGATTTCGACTGGTTTCCGTAGATGAAGCAAATGTTTAAGAGTTTAAGGGCAATTTGTGTTTTCCGAAGCTTTTCGCAATAAGTATAGATTACCTTGACTACATCAATATTTCTGAAAGTAGTGCTCTTAATTGCTAGGGTCAGATGCGACTGAGAGAGGAGTTGCTCACTTTTGAAATAGTTTGCTGTTAAGTTTTCTGTTAATTATTGTGATATTACGCCATTCTGTCAACCGATGTCTTAGTAAGACTTTGGGTCGAGCTTCAGCTTGGACAAACAATGAAGTTGTTTGTCAATTGCTTGGGCAAATACTCGTACTCAGGTGGAAAAACAAATACCAGAATGGGGAAGAGGTTAAGATGGGAGACAAGAAACTATCAAATAAAGGGCCAATCCAGGGACGCAGGATGGCTCTAAGCTATAGTATTTATTGTACGAGTAATAATCAACTAGCACAGCACTAGCATTCAACCCGTATTCAGAGCAGACTGTAAGTTTAAGTTAGTCTGAAATTGTTTTTATTAACATACGAATAATGAAATTAAACAAAACCCTTAATAATTTGTTGTCAGTAAGTAAGTAGTATATAATGGTTATATAGACAGTTAATATTGTATAAACGAATATCGTTACTGTATGTACCATTTTGTACCAGAGTAAATATTTTGTAATTGCAAATGTTAGATTTATGCATTCTTGAATTTTCATTTCTTTTTCTTTTCGTTATAATAGTTTTATTATCTTTAATTGGTTTTCTGTTTTCTGTTTTCGTTTTGTTTTTTTTTGCATTTGATATGTTTCGGTTCAAAATGTGTGTGTTGTTTACGCACATTTTATGGTTAATGGTTCTTAATCTTGTTCGTTACTCTTTTATTACCCTTTTTGTATTATTTTTGTTTTATAAATTAATCTTTAGCTAAGCTGAGGAGCGTAGCGTATCAGATCAAATCAATCAAAAGTTAATGGGTCTAAGGGGCTAGCTAACGAGGCAGTCAATGGCAATGGCAATGGAAATCCAAATGGAAATTTATGCCAACCATGCGGCAAAACTAAAAAAAAAACTAAACTAAAAACGCAGAATCATAGACGAGACGTTGTGAGTTGCTGCGGACACCGCAACTCTACAGTTATACCCGATACTAGGTCAGTATGGCTCTCCTCCGGCAGACGCCTCTACAGAAAATCAGTCTGAGCGTGACGTCGGGCGCTGCGTAGACACTGCAAATTGATTTGTTCCTTTTGGCTATAAAAATTATCTGATCTAAACCAGATTCAGCAATCTGATAGATATGGTCATTATCTATGATTTTGCGTCTTAAGTTTTCTCGAATCTGCAATATTGTGGATGCCCCAGATTTTCGTCCTTTGCGGGGGCGAAAGGGGTGTGGCGAAATTTTGGCACAAAAAGGTCAAGGTCCGATATCACAGGAGTGTGGATACCAAATTTTGTTGCTCTAGCTCTTATGGGTTCTGAGATCCTTGAACTCATATTTTGCAATTGGCAAAACCGACCATGAAACCTGTGTGTTAGAGAGAGACAGAGCGAGAAAGAATGAAATTGTTTTCTTGATTCTGGCTATAATAATTATACGATCTGGTTCAGAATTTGCCCTCTAGAAGATATAGTCATCTTCTACGATTCTGCGTTTTTGGTTTTCTCGTATCGTCGAAATTGTGGATCCCACAGATTTTCGCCCTTTGTGGGAGCGGAAGTAGGCGGGGCAAAGTTTTGAAATTTTCTTGTAGCAGTGACATATCACAGAAATCTGGATCCAAAGCATCGTTGCTATAGCTCTTATAGTCTTTGAGCACTAGGCGCTGAAGGGGACGGACAGACGGACAGACGGACGGACGGACAGACGGACAGACAGACATGGCTCAATCGACTCGGCTATTGATGCTGATTAAGAATATATATACTTTATGGGGTCGGAAACGATTCCTTCGGGACGTTACACACATCCACTTTTACCACAAATCTAATATACCCCAATACTCATTTTGAGTATCGGGTATAATAATGCCATAAATTGGATAAACAATCCAAGCACAGTTTGCCAAAAAACAGACTTTATGGACAAGCAATTTAGTTTAGTGTTTACTCTGCTCTCCTCCTCCCACGCAGCTAGAGGGTCTCTCGATCTGATCACATCGTATTCGGGAAGGGTATGGTTAAATATCATGTGAGAATGTTATAGCAGTGTAAGACAGTACGTATATAGTATAAATTACTGACAGACGATCGGAGAAACGCGGCTGATCCTGTGCAGCTGGACATATACATATTCAGTTTATCGCGTTAAAAACTTTACATTAATCACGTCTGTCCCCATTCTACTTACTCTTTCCGAAGTGTTGTCATTTGCTGATTTCACTTTTGCAGCTGCACCAACAAAAAGAACTTTAGTGTGCAACTCAGAGCCAATTTTGTTGGGCAATTTCCTAGGCTCCAGCTCTCTCAGTCTCCAGAATGTTATGTTCCCACAGACAGAAAGAAGAACAGGGCTGAAAGGTTTATAAATATAAATTCACTCAAAGAAAAAAATGAGAAGTCGAAACAGTTTTCGAATCGCGAATGAAGATAATCTCATTATTATTTTTCTTTTAAAACTAGTAATAATGTCGTTGGACTCCCTTTCCTCTGTGACACACTTTATTCTCAAATTCCAGAGTGATACGAGTACTTTTTTTTTACCAGTGTTATAGTATATACATATGTGAGCTCCAAGAGAAGGGGGAATAAAATTCCACTCCAGACTCCATATACTCTGTGATTTCGACTGGTTTCCGTAGATGAAGCAAATGTTTAAGAGTTTAAGGGCAATTTGTGTTTTCCGAAGCTTTTCGCAATAAGTATAGATTACCTTGACTACATCAATATTTCTGAAAGTAGTGCTCTTAATTGCTAGGGTCAGATGCGACTGAGAGAGGAGTTGCTCACTTTTGAAATAGTTTGCTGTTAAGTTTTCTGTTAATTATTGTGATATTACGCCATTCTGTCAACCGATGTCTTAGTAAGACTTTGGGTCGAGCTTCAGCTTGGACAAACAATGAAGTTGTTTGTCAATTGCTTGGGCAAATACTCGTACTCAGGTGGAAAAACAAATACCAGAATGGGGAAGAGGTTAAGATGGGAGACAAGAAAATATCAAATAAAGGGCCAATTAAGGAAGGTGATTGTGCGATTCTGTTTATCTTATCAACGACAAATTTTGACCCCAGGGGCGTCATTTACAATCCTCAATTTGTTTGCATACTAAAGCAACATTAGCCGAAGAGCTACCTACAAAAGAGAAGACGATGTTTCCTGATTCCCAATTCGTAGGCTATTGATAAACAATCAGTGGGGGAATATTCAAATTGCCAGGTCTCATGTGTGATTAGCCGATTTCTCACACATTTCAAGATTCAAAGCAGACAGCAGACAGAGCGGAACAGAACAGAACAGAACACAACAGAGCGGAGAAGACGTTGAGCTGACGGCTGGAGGGATCAGATCCCACAGAAGAAGCCGCCTAGAAATTTACGAAAAGAGCCGCCTATAAATCGCAAGATTTCAGCACTGCCCAGGGCTTTATCTAAAGCTCCATTCGGAACAGTATTCAAAGCATAAAGCGTAACCAATTCATTGCTAATTGATATTGATGTGCCGATTATTTTATGATTATTCTTTATGATCGTTAAGTTTTGATATACCAAAAGGCGAGCGAGATCGAACACCAAACTTGATTCAAATTTGTAGATCACTTTGAACAATCAAGCCACTCCCTGAGTACTTCTCAGGCCTTGTCTTACCTTGTCTTCAGTTGGATTGTTATAATTTAATAACTACACGGGAGGGCAAATTAAGTCTGTAGTTCGGGTACCACAAAAACCACTTAAAGACGCTTTCTTTAATTGCCCCCAAAACGAAGATTTGGTTTTTATTTTTCGAGAAACCTGTGGGGTAGCTTTCGGCTGCGGATGGGGCTGTGACTGTGGCTCTGACTGTGGCTCTGCCTCAAGCTGCTGGCCAGCTCCATGGACAGACAGTCATTTGTGTGAAAATCATCGTAGCATGAAGCGTTGTCATGCGTTTGTTGCGGGGGTCGGTCCACTCTCATGCTTTTGTTTCGGCCATTTCAAGGTCTGTACAGAAACCGTCTGTTGGGTCAGACCTCCCTCCATTGACCAGAGCAGAGCTCTAACAATGCGGGTTCTGGCATCATTTTCATAGAAACGGCATTAGAAGTTACTCATACGCAGCGTGGGTTGGATAAGATTAACGAAAGCCCACATAGACATAGCTCATCCTCCCCATTCTCACTTGACTCTTTGCAGACAGCAGAATGAGCTCTAACAACTGCGGTTTCATCGATCCGCAGGGCCAGTTGAGCGCAGCCCTCGCTAATCGGGACATACGGGAATTCCACACTGCCCTGGACAGCGGTGCCCAGGCCAATCGCCAGGACGATCGAATGCCTCTCAGGTGGGCTCCTGCATTCAGCTGCTGCTCGAGTACGGAGCCTCTCCGAATTTGGTGGATCAGGGCGAGTTCACGCCGCTCCACCATGTGGTGAAGAATAGAAAGATTTAGGGAGGCACTAAGCTGGAGCTGATCCGACTTTTCCTGAAACAACCACGGTCTTCTCGACCAGCCAGAACACCGCGCAGCACAGCAGTTGCAGCACCAGCAGCACGACCTTGACCACAGCGGTCTCTAAGACGAGGTGGTACAAGGCCACCATGCGCTGACGGTGCTCCGGCTGCATTGTGGAGAGCACGACTGCGCCGAGGGACTCCAGCGGGGAGACCCTGGGAGAAGGGCCGTCGGAGAGCTCCTCCCACTCCGAGTCCGACTCGGTGCGCTCTATCGAGCTGAACTCGCTCTGGGTCTGACAGGTCTGGCTCTGACAGGAGCACGACTCCTCCTCTTGGTCCTCCTCGGTGGGCATCGAGTAGTCGCCCTCGTAGTCGCCCTCGTAGTCGCCCTCGTAGCGGCAGTCGGCACGGTCTTCTCGACCAGCCAGAACACCGCGCAGCACAGCAGTTGCAGCACCAGCAGCACGACCTTGACCACAGCGGTCTCTAAGACGAGGTGGTACAAGGCCACCATGCGCTGACGGTGCTCCGGCTGCATTGTGGAGAGCACGACTGCGCCGAGGGACTCCAGCGGGGAGACCCTGGGAGAAGGGCCGTCGGAGAGCTCCTCCCACTCCGAGTCCGACTCGGTGCGCTCTATCGAGCTGAACTCGCTCTGGCTCTGACAGGTCTGGCTCTGACAGGAGCACGACTCCTCCTCTTGGTCCTCCTCGGTGGGCATCGAGTAGTCGCCCTCGTAGTCGCCCTCGTAGCGGCAGTCGGAGTACTCTTCGTGGGGGTCGTCGTAGTAGTCTCCGCGGGTGTCCGGAGAAGCGCCGCCTGTCCAGAGGGAGCTAAACACGGCATTGAATCTGCAGGGGAGCCGGGGGTAAGTTATGTCCTGGGGGGGTAGCGACATATCTCCGACGACATATCTCCGCCGATCCACAAACGACATATCTCCGCGCGAAATTATGTCGTTTTAAAGCGACATACCTCCGCGCGGAGATATGTCGTCTCAAAACGTCATAACTCCGCGCGGAGATATGTCGTTTGTTGAACGGCGGGGATATGTCGTTTCAAAACGTCATATCTCCGCGCGGAGATATGTCGTTTGTGACACGGCGGAGATATGTCGTTTCGAAACGACTTAAGTCCGCCAGAAAATAATTAAATAATTTCGCATGTAAAATACACTTATATTTTTTTGACAGCATTTCATTTTATAGCATGATTTTATTGAAATTAAAAAATGTGCAATAGTCCAAATACACAGAAATCATAATAGAAGTTTTCTTAAATTTTGTCGTTCTTAACTTACACAAGTTAATTGTAAATAAAAACATTGCGTATGGCCTCTTCGACTTCTCGGTTGCAACTTGGACATTTTGGCTTTATATTTTCATTTTCTTCCAACTCTTTTTTTGCTTGGTTGTGGGCCACAATTTGATCCCAACATGTACCACAAATGTTTACGTGATTGCACGGGCGCAACAACACAGACTTTGGGTTACATAGGCACACATTGCATGGATTCATTTGAACCAATGATTTATAAGATGACTGACTTGAATGAGAAGCATTCGATGAAAGTGACGATGTGGAAGATTTCATATCAGAAGACATTCCAGTTAAATTGCTTTCATTGTCCACCCCTTCAAAGAATTCCTGCTTTGAAAAGCGGTCAGCTAAGGAAACAGTGCATGTCAGAAATCCCTGTATATCTATTTCACCTCTTTCAAAAAGATCCATTGCGTCCATTATTTTTTTTGAGCGATCCTGAGAACAAAAATATTTAAGCTAACATATTATTTTTAACGATTAACTTAAAATGTATTCAACTTACACGTAATTTCTTCTTCTGTGTCTGATTTCCATTACCACCATTTTGAAAGAGTAAAGCAAACTCGCGACTTTTTTCATATTCTGCATCAATAAGACATTGAACAAATTTAAAAAAGTGCCCATTTGCTCGAATTTTATTTCCCAAATTCAAATTATAAGCTTCTACTGAGCTCGTGGTTCTAGTTGACCTCTTAAACACGGATATGCTTTTTGGTCCCTCCTATAAAATTAGGGTTAAAAATTAATAAGTAAAATACAACTCAATTATTAAACAATAAATAAAATATACCTTTTTAAGCCACTGTCTATTAAAATATTTTAAAAATGGAGAAAACAGTTTCTTATTTAAGTTTATTGCTTCGCCTTTTAGAAGGTTAAATGCTTCGACAATTTTGCTTTCTGGTAAAAGCGGCAAGTGCAAAAATTTCATAAATAGCATGTAAGCTTTCTTATTGCATTTCAGCGTATTTTCAAAACCACTCGATTGCTTGGCATTTTTCTTGCATGCTTGAGTAAAATGAAACCAACAGGCGTAAAAATTCATGTTGGGATGCAGACCTTTTAACGCGTTACGCATTGCCTTTTCGTAATCTTATATAAAGGATGCTCCTTTAAGGCAGCAAATGTTCGAGTCTATATATGTCAATAAGTGCTGATAACACAGCTCCGTTTTGCGAGTCATCAAAACAAAAACAAAAGGGGTTATCTAATTACAAAAAATTTTTGATTAGAGTTAGTAAATAAAGTGTAGCATAAGAAGAAATTTACCTTCTGCAAATATTTAATATAAATTATTAAAAGTTGCTTAAAATCTCCAAAAGGGCACACTTTAAATGTAGCATCAATTAAATAATGCCTATTATGCTCCGGAATGTTGGCTTGCATCAAGGTGATTACCTTGTCTGATGAAAATATGCAATAAGCAAACGAGCTCGATGCGTACACTTTTTAATATAACTGATTTGCAGTATTTCCCTTGGTTATTCCAAAACGGTTCATAATATTTTCGCCTTGAAAGGCTTCCAGAACATTCTCTGCAGAAGATGGAGGCTTTGGCAAGAAAGGCTGTCTTTTTCTTTGCAAAGTGCGTTTGACAGAGTCATAATTTATTTCAATCTCCGCTTCACCTTTTGTTTTCCTAATTAATTGAATAGAAAAACGAGGGGGAACGTTGTGAGTTGCTGCGTACACCGCAACTCTACAGTTATACCCGATACTAAGTCAGTATGGCTCTCCTGCGGCAGACGCCGCTAATATTGAACCACAAAGAGTGCGTGCGAGAGAGACAGAAAATCAGTCTGAGCGTGACGTCGGGCGCTGCGTGGCCACTGCAAATTGATTTCTTGCTTTTGGCTACAAAAATGATCCGATCTGATCCAGATTCAGCAATCTGATAGATATAGTCATTATCTATGATTCTGCGTTTTTAGTTTTCTCGAATGTGCAATATTGTGGATGCAACAGATTTTCGTTCTTTGTGGGGGCGGAAGGGGGTGGGGCGAAATTCTGAGATAAACGTTTTATAGTGAGATCTAACAGAAGTGCGGATACCAAATTTGGTTACTCTAGCCTTAATAATCTCTGAGATTTGTGGATGCCCCAGATTTTCGTCCTTTGCGGGGGCGGAAGGGGGTGTGGCGAAATTTGGACACAAAACGGTCAAGGTCAGATATCACAGGAGTGTGGATACCAAATTTGGTTGCTCTGGCTCTTATAGGTTCTGAGATCCTTGAACTTATATTTTGCAATTGACAAAACCGACCATGAAACCTGTGTGTTAGAGAGAGACAGAGCGAGAAAGAATGAAATTGTTTTCTTGATTCTGGCTAAAATAATTATACGATCTAGTTGAGATTTTACACTCTAGAACATATAGTCATCCTCTACGATTCTGCATTTTTGGTTTTATCGTATCTTTAAAAATGTGGATGCCACAGATTTTCGTCCTTTGTGGGGGCGGAAGTGGGCGGGGCAAAGTTTTGAAATATTTTTGTAGCAGTGACATATCACAGATGTCTGGATCCAAAACATCGTTGCTCTAGCTCTTATAGTCTTTGAGCACTAGGCGCTGAAGGGGACGGACGGACGGACGGACGGACGGACGGACGGACGGAAGGACGGACAGACGGACGGACGGACGGACGGACGGACGGACGGACGGACGGACGGACGGACGGACGGACAGACGGACAGACAGACAGACAGGGCTCAATCGACTCGGCTATTGATGCTGATCAAGAATATATGTATATACTTTATGGGGTCGGAAACGATTCCTTCTGGACGTTACACACATCCACTTTTACCACAAATCTTATATACCCCAATACTCATTTTGAGTATCGGGTATAATAATACATCAGTTTGTGTGCATTTCTTGTCTGCTCGCATGCACATATGTACATACATGTACATGTACATATGTATGTACATCAGGGGACGGCACGGCCAATGCGCGCAGACGGACTTCGAAACGAGCATTTACCGGTCAAAAACCGAGCGACGACCAAAGTCTCGCAAACGGACTTAAAGGGGCATGATTCGCAAGAAACACCGGATCACGTAATAGAACATGAACGATCATGTCAAACTGCGACCCGGCACAACGCGTTTGTAACAGTGGTCGGCAGCAACACAATAATACTTTTTGTTTTAGTTTGACTTCTGTCAACGCACACAAACGCAATGTAATGTGTGCGTGCCGACCGCTGAAGTATATATGTACATATGTATGTGCCTCACAGCTTAAATGAACCAGAGCACTTTTCAAACTTCAAACCCCTGTAAAAATCAATTGAGCAGTCCTATAAAAAAAATTGTAATACCATTCTGTTAAGATTTTACCAAAGACTATACAATACCAAGATGTTGCATGAGCGACCAAAAAGCTGTTCTATGGCGGGTCCTAACATTAGAACCCAAAAGGCACGAGGGAGCGCGCGGGGTTTCAATTCCCTTTTCGACTGTACTTCGTCTCTACCGCGACCCCGCTGCCCATCGGTTCCGTCTGTTCGGCAATTCTAGACTCTCGAGCCTCAGCACCGTCGAAGCGGTGGTCGCGGATCGCCGATGTCTTTGGAGCGGCACAGTGGGACCTATGGCCGTCTCAGCTTGCTAAATTAGTTAGTGAATATGAGTTCAATAAATATTTGCACACTGAAAAAATGTTAAACTTTAAACTAAAACAATCTTGAAAATTCGATTGGAAAATTATCTATTAGATGCGTACATTAAATTTATCTAAAGCACTCATACAATTTTTTTTACTATTTCGGCTGAGTCCCCACTGTGCCGCGCCAAAGACATCAGCGATCACGCTGCCCTACGGTTTCGGCACGCAGACGATTCATATTTTGTTTTTGTATTCTTTCTCTCGAGACACACCGACTCGACGCTGACCGAGGCATTGACGAAGCCGAGTAGCGTAAAAGAGAATTGAAGTAATAGCCCCGCGCGCCCGTACCATGAAGCGTCAAACAAAAATTGAAAAAGAATTTGTTCCTCATGCAACATCTTGGTATTGTATAGTCTTTAATTTTACTTATCTTACCAACCAAAAAAAAAAAGTTCGATATTCTTTTCCGTTAACCCACAAAAAGGAAAAAAACAAAATGCGCACTAGAAAACACCCCCACAGCCTATTTGGTTCAAATTCTCTTTGAACAAAATAAGCTGTGGGGTGGAAAAAGGCAGTATTTTTGTTATTTATTATTTAAAACGTCTTAGAAAAATGTAAAAAAATATAAGAAGTTCGTTTTGTTTGTCATTTGATTTTCATTGGTAAGTTTGATGGTTTAGAAGTTATGAAAATTTTAAATTTTTAATGTGCTTTGGTTCATTTAAGCTGTGAGCCACTGTACAAACATACATACATATGTAGCAAGGCAGTATGTATTATTAAAATTTTAATTAATATATTAACTTACTCAGCAAGAACATCATTGAATACTTTTTTGGTGTCGAAATTGCTATTATTTTCGCACTTCAGTTTTATTTCACTAAGAGCACTGATTTTTTTCATTTCATCCCTCTGAGGGCCATTGCTATGCACAACATATTCAGGATTTGAGTAAACTCTAGATTTGTCTGCACTTAAATAAACTCTAGCTTTACAGAGTTTAACCCGGCATATGTATGTGGTTTCGCCTAGTTTTAATTGTTTGTTTTTTACATAAATTTGTTGCTCGCATAATGAAAACAACAGCAGCTCGGCTTCCTTCTCTGAATTCAAATTTAATATTTTCGTAGTCCATGTTCTTACTGTCTGAGCAACCGAATCGGAATGAATGCAGCAGAATAATGCGGCATATTTTTGGCGCGCGCCTCGCACGCTTTGCCTATTGCACAGAAAAAAATATTCTATAACATTCTATTCTATGCACATGTTTAAAAACAATAAATTATCTACATATTACATATTAAATAATACGTTTATATTACATTTAATACAACACGGCATTCTTTAACAATTTTTGTTTAATGAAATTAACTTCCTAATAAAAACGCTGTTCATAAATTATGCAGTAGCTATATTTGCTCAATTAAGACAATATTTTTCACGGTGCATTTACAGTTAGGTAACCAGCTGAAGATAAAGAGTATGTGCGAGAGGGACAGAAAATCAGTCAGAACATGTCGTCGGGCGCTGCGTAGCCACTGCAAATTTATTTGTTCCTTTTGTTTTGTTTTTTTGTTTTTTTTTTTTTGTTTTTTTTGATGGTGTATCGGCATAATTTGCTTGACCTATTGGACCCATTGGGCGGGACAGCAGAGGACTGGTGTGGATTTGGCCTAGGAAGGGCATCGCATTGAGTCCATTCTTGTCGGCGGAACCTTCGGGGGGGACCTGCAGCCCCGGCTGCTGCTGCTGCTGCTGGTCGGTAAAGACGAAGGATCCCATGGATCCGAAAATACACCGCGAGCGGGCGAATGGGGAACGTGGATTGTTAATAGTTGGATTCATCTTAGTCCAGCACCTGTGAGGAAATATTCGTTCATGGGCTTTGTTTTGTATTTGTATTTTTATTTACTTTATGTTCCCTGTGCTTTCGATATTTGCTGCCGTTCTCTGTGTTGTGCCGCTCTCTCCAGATATTCGTTCTGAATGATTTCCAGAGCCAGTTCTGAACGGCTCCAAGTGATAGTTCAGGGCCCACTTCGATGTTGTGTTTCGAATCACAGGTCAGGTGACGTACTTTCCCTGGGCAGAGCTGCGACTTGCAATAGTTGATCGGCTTTGTTGGTTTGGGATAGGACTTGCGATAAATACCATGCCACCATACTCCTTGGTGTGGCCGAAATGTTGGCTACCATTCTGGGATTAAGGAGTTAAGGGTTAAGGAGAGTGGGGGAGGGGGGGTATATTTTTGCATGGCTTTACATCTTCCTTAAGCTGCTGTTTTGTGTCACAGCCAACCTGTCATTTGTACATTGAATTGCTGCTCGAGAGGTCTCTTTGGAGTCCTCTGTTCCCCGTGTACAAATGTACATAAAATCACAGGAAGCACTTAGGATTAATAGGGGGCACTCATCCCCCTCTACTCCCTCTCCCCCTTTTGGTGGTGTCATGGGTTAAGCATTTGCTGTGTTCGGCATTCAATTTGTGGCTTGATTTCTTACCTTTTATGATGCGCTATACGGCTGTAATCCATGTAGGACATGCACTTTGTTTATCCATTCAAAGGCGCTAAAGAGGGTAGTCCTGTAATCCAAAAGGGCATCCAGTATATCCAGAGCGAAGGTTAATCCATTCGATGGAGCGCTCAAGCAGACCAGCCAGGCGGTTGACCAGAAGCTTAACGAGGCTTAAAATTTCCAAGAGGCCGCCAGCCGGCAAGTGTCATTGCAGTCCCTCCAGTCGACTCCACTCCAGTCCAGTTTTTTCCCAAACTGTGCGACGTGAATAACTTTGATGATTTCTTGGCCCAAAGGCGCCCACACAATATAAATACTCCTCCCTTTTTTGTCAATAAGTTTATTTTCAGTCGTTACATTTACGAATAACAGGCGAGTTTTTCACTCAAATTAAATATTAAAATTAAAAAACGAAACAGTTATTGGTTCATGTCCTTCATCTTCTCTGGATCAGTCTACTCAAGCCAAATCAAATATTTAAATTAAAAATCGAAACAGTTATTGGTTGATGTCCTTCAGCTTCTCTGCATCCGTCTTGGCGGCCGACAAGCGGCACCCAATTTTTTTATAGTCATCGCTGCACATGACTATCGCCCTCAAATACTCGGCCGGCACCCCAGTTTCCTCTGATAGTCTTAACATGGTCACTTTTTTTTCCTTAAAAACGGCAGCAATTTTTTGCATTGTCTTCGAGTTCCTTGAAACCATACCTCTTATTGCTGTGTAATGTTGGTTCATTACGTGGTTTCCCAAGGTGCTCAACCTTCCAATCATTTTGACGCATAGTTTGCACTTGCAGCCATGCACGGGGGGCGAAGCCTTAGGGGAAATCGGTGTTTTCAAATTGTCCTTTCCACTTTCAGTACTAAGAATGTCTTCAGTAAACATGTCTGGAGAATTAAGAAGTTATTATATGTATTTTTTTTAAATTTTACTTATTTACTTACTTAAGTCCGGATCCTCCCGAACCTCCTGCTCCTGCTTCTCCTCCACGTGGTGCACTGGCTCAGACGAATCATATATTTCATCAGAAATAGTACACTCCATATCATTGACTGTATAATCAGAAATATTCTGAATATTGTCAGAAATGTTGTCAATATTCTCCTCAATATCGTGAGTTGTGGCCGACTCCTCCGTATGACCGTGCATATTGTTTTCAATATCCTCAATATCCTGAGTTGTGGCCGACTCCTCCGTATCACCGTGCATATTGTCAATATCCTCAATATCGTGAGTTGTGGCCGACTCCTCCGTATGACCGTTCATATTGTTGTCAATATCCTCAATATCCTGAGTTGTGGCCGACTCCTCCGTATCACCGTGCATATTGTCAATATCCTCAATATCCTGAGTTGTGGCCGACTCCTCCGTATCACCGTTCATATTGTTGTCAATATCCTCAATATCCTGAGATATTATTATTATTATTACATTATTAGAAGAATATAATATAAAGGTAACTAATTTACTTACCCTTACGTTGATGGTCCAGAAAAAAAGTACAAATTAATCACTCCTGCTGCACTTATGTCGCAAACTTGGGCTCCACCGAACGACAACGTCATGTTGGCAATTTCCTGTGCTTTCGGGCTTTGCAATTTCCGGCCTTGCAGATGGTCCCAGTATATCCCGCATAATACATTAACAAGGGCACTGTCCACCCCGTCAATTCTTACACCTCCCAAATTAATGTACATCTTTGTCTTATTTTGTGTTCTTTATTTATGTTTTAAATAACGGGGCATGTATGGTTTTGGTATTTACTCATCGATAGTATTATAAGAAATACCAATGTACTCGATATGCCAACACACATTTATTCGAATACGACGATCAAGAAGGAAGAACGTTTACAGATATTTTGTTGCTATACGATACGGACCGATAAATCGACAAAAATAGAGAAAAGAGTGAAATAAGTTAAGAAGAGTAACCTAAGAACCGCGCCAAGATGGATAAAAAGATAGATTCAGAAATGCATTAAATGTCGTGTTTCGATGAGGACATAAAGGAACTCAATCTGTTCGAGCCGTATCAGGACATAGAGGAAGATATGTTTGAGCCGTCGCAATTGTCGTGTTTCGATGAGGACATAAATGAACTCAATCTGTTGGAGCCGTCGCAATTGTCGTGTTTCGATTAGGACATAAATGAACTCAATCTGTTCGAGCCGTATCAGGACAAAGAGGCAGAGGAACATCTGCCGTGTGGACCGCTGGACCGGCTTAGTACATTAGTACATTGCCTATGGATGTTGACGACGACGACACTGAAGGTGAGTAGATTGTGGCAATTACATTGGAGCAGGTGAATCAGACTTTTCTTCCTCCAGGTATCGTCGGTAACGATGATCTGGTCAACGATATTGGTCGCCTTCAAGCGAGCAATGAATTGCACAAAGGTACAGGCCCCCGAAAATCTGGCAAGGAAACATAATGAATGGACGCATTAACATGACTGTAAATTTACAGAAACTAAGCGACTCAGAATTTTCCATTTACATGGATGAGTATGACATGCCGTGGTACCAATATGCAAAAAAAGGACCGGTACATAAATGGAAAATTCTTGCAGTCGCTGCAATCCCAATTAACGGGAATAAAATTCATTATTTTTATTTCCACATTTGTCCCGTTTCCAAAACATCTGCACTAGGCAGGAATGCGGTCAAGGAAGGACTCGATTTAGTATTGAGGGAGGTTGAGAGTGGGGGCTTGTCAAGTCAACTGTTGGCAGTTGGATCCGACCACTGCTATGCAAATTTCATGCCGTGCAAAAGTGTAAGGGGAAAATTCCCCATATTGTGGGATCTGCCCCACCTCAAAAAGGTTATCCTAAAAAATGATATACATGAGTATGTGTTGTTGTCAAATATGTATGTCAAGGAATACAGGAAAGAAAATTACAAGAGTATCTTTGAGGCTACGAAGTCGGTAGACAACTTGCCCGACTACCCAATGTCTGATAAAGTTAAAGAAATCATTAAAAATGAAATAATGAACTTATTACGCGCTGTTGAAAAACATTTCGAATTTAGAAACGAACCAATATGTTTTAACAACATGAACAGCAATACCTTCGAGGAACGTGGCAAGCATTTATCAACAATTTTTATAAACATAATGAAAGTATCGTTTAAAGAAGATTTCAACAGAAACCCAGTATATTATGCTACAACTGTAGTGTTCATGGCTCTCCAAATAATGGAGCAAAAAATTAAATTATTAAATAAGACGTTAGAAAATATTTTGTAGTATGTAGTATAATTATATTAATTTTAATAATAATAACAATAATAATAATAATAATAATTTGTTTTTTATTTTATTTATTTTATGTAGTATGTATTATACATGTACTATACATAATTAATGTATTTTCAGCTGTAGAATGTAGAATATTTTCAGCCTGTACAAGATTTTCAGCTGTAGAATGTAGAATATTTCAGCCTGTACAAGATTTTCGGCTGTAGAAGCCTGTACAAGATTTTCAGCTGTAGAATGTAGAATATTTTCAGCCTGTACAAGATTTTCAGCTGTAGAATGTAGAATATTTCAGCCTGTACAAGATTTTCAGCTGTAGAAGCCTGTACAAGATTTTTAGCTGTAGAATGTAGAATATTTTCAGCCTGTAAGTTAACGTACCCAATTCTATTGAGCTCTTATACGAGTTGTAAACAATCTTTGGCTTTCCAAAACGAAAACAATTTCAATCTTGGGCCTCCGCCTAATTGATTTCTAAGATGTACAATCTCAAGGGCTCCCGCCGCAATCCCAATCTTTGACACTCGCCTAAATGGAAAACCAATGTTTGCCCACACCCGGCTTCTCATAAACAATCTCACTCCCGGCTTTCTGCAGATCCTGCACTTTAGGCATTTTACAGTTCTCTCTTTGGATGACGAAATCCAATACTCGGGATGGCGAAATCAATTGAAATGTTTATAGAAAAACTATTCCCGAAAGGGATCAACGATGCAAAGATCAGAAAGTTCAAGTCAGTCTTGATCCAGAAGCGACACCGCAAAGTCGAGCTAAAAATTAAGATCGCGCAAACCCTTTGCCCGGAATCCTTTGTGACCCTCTACTTAAATCTATATCAGTGAAGTTAGAAGTAAAATAAAAACTTTTTAAAAACACAATCCGCTACCGCAGTTATTTAATTGGCGCCCAACGTGGGGCGATGTTGTATAAAAAGCACCGAATAATAAAAGTGCTGCGTCGTGCCGAAACCCGAAGGACAATTAATTAATGGAATAAATCCTTCAGATATAAAAACGCGGAGTGACTGTGAGATATAAGATAAGAAAAAGTGAGATAAAAAGGAAACAAACCGGAGCTTAGGGTGTGCAAAAATAAATACAATATACAATACAAATACAAATACAAATACAATACAAAATACAAATAAATACAAAAGCTAATCAAGACAATTCAAAAATACAAAAAAACAAAAAAAAACCAAATTTTTAAACAAAACCAACCAAACCAAAACACAAAGAAAGTGAAGCTATCAGCTAAACCAAAGAAGGAAGACCCCCAGAAGACCCAGTTAAACAAAGAAATTTAAGAAGGAAGACCCGTTCGAAGACCTGTCAGCCAAATCAAGAAGGAAGACCCGTTCGAAGATCTGTCAGCCAAACTAAGAAGGACGACCCCTACCGGATAGTTCGTGAGCAAAAGTTGTATTAATAAATATATAAGTTCAATTAGGTTATATTAGATTATAAAAACAAACATATAAGACAAATTTAAGGTGGATCAACTAACTTTAGATTTTGAAAAACTAAAAATGATTAACTCACAAACAAGGACCGATCTTACTGCAGATCTGGTCAAACAATTGATTTCACAAGTACAGGAGCAAATTGTAAATTTAAAACAACAAAAAGAAACTAAATCCGATCAGGTATCAGATTATCAGGCAGAAGCAATAGACGAGACAATAAAAGATGACACCACATTAAAGGTAATAGAATCCCTACCAATTTTCAATGGTGGATTAAACCAATACGTAGGATGGAGGGAAGCTGCAGAAACTGCAGTGAAGTTATATAAGAAAGGAAGTAAGCAATATTAAATTGACTTAACAATTTTTGAGAAACAAAATAACAGGACCAGCACATGACGCACTGACCAACCACGGGACAGTTTTAAATTTTGATGCCATACTTTCACGACTTGACTTTGTTTACAGTGACAAGAGACCAATTTACATAATAGAACAGGAGTTAAGCGTTCTCCGACAAGGGAACCTTTCAATAATAGATTTCTATAACGAGGTTAACAAGAAAATGACCTTGTTAATAAATAAGACAATAATGACTCACGGAAAGGACAGTGAAATCACGAAAGAATCAAATAAGAAAATTAGAGACAATGCCTTACGCATTTTTGTCACTGGCCTAAACTGCAGAAATCCTATTTTCATTGAATCCCCCAGATTTACCGAATGCCTTGGCAAAGGTACAGGAATTGCAATCAAATAACATTCGGGCCCAATTTGCCTACCAATTCAGTGGCCCCAGAAATTCAGGGAATAATAACTACAATACATTAAGATTCAACCAACGACAACCAAGGACTAATAGTTCACCATTCGACCAAAAAAGGGATCTTCAGAGGAATAACATGTCATGGGGACAACCCTATTTCTTGGGTAATAGACAACAAAATCAGGCCCCAGAACCAATGGATGTAGACGAATTGATACAAATCAAGAACCGACAGAACAGCAATCAATTCAGGGGAAATAATAATAATAGAAATTATCGGGAGAATACTAACGGTTATTATAGGAGAAATAGTAACAATTATAACCAAGCTCAGCATTTTAGGGCAAACGTAGTACCGAATAATCAGTCTAACGAAAATCAGGCGCAGAAACGAAAGCCAAACGAAATGTCGGAACAACCGGCTAATAAGGCAATGCGGATAAATAACATTGAGGAGGACCATTTTTTAGATCAGCCCCCGAAGTAGGTCTGCCCTACTTAAAAAGAGTAGATACAAAAATAAACAGAGAATTAAAAGTTTTGATAGATATGGGAGCAACTTCCTGTTATATAAAAAAGGGAATTTACGAAAATAAAAAAGAATTATCAATTTATAAGAAAGTGGCTACAGTGGGTTTTCAATAATTAAATATTTCCATAATATAACTATTTTCAACACAAAACAAGTGTTTTATGAAATAGATGGAATGGAGGCAGATTTACTAATAGGATTTAACCTATTAAAGAAAATCGGAGCTGTTATTGATACAGGAAAGGGGACTTTAAGTTATAAAGACAATGAGGAGAAACAAATTAACCTTTATAGAAGGAAAAACCATCCTTCCGTTGAAGGAATATATAATAAAAAAATTATTTTGAAGAAGAAAAAGAAACGAAAAGTGATTCAGTAAAGGTAGAAGGAAGTTTATATAGCTTGGGATTAAAATATCCTGAGCACGCCGTCGTTTAATTATCCGACACTAAAAGTTCGAATAGTTTGGGATTAAAGAATCCTGAACACGCCGTCGTTGAATTATCCGACAATGAACAATTTAAAAGTTTGGGATGCAAAAATACTGAACGCGCCGTCGTAGAAATATCCGACATTCAAAATTATGCAAATTATGAATTGAAAAAAATGAAATTGTATAACACAATAACCTACAAAGAGGACAATTTAGAAAATCTCAGAGAGAAAATGGTATCTATCATCGAAGAAGACCATGCCAATATAAATTTACAGTTACCGTTCAGAACGGATATAAAAGGAGAGATTAACACTGAACATGATAGACCGGTATATGGCAAGCAGTATCCATACGCTTATTCGGTTAACGATTTCGTTAATAACGAAATAAGTAAAATGTTAGATGAAGGTATAATCAGACCTAGTAAAAGCCCATATAATTCACCGGTAATAGTAGTACCAAAGAAGGGAGTAAATGAGGACGGAACTCCTAAACATAGATTAGTAATAGACTTTAAGAAACTTAATGAAAACACCATACCGGATAGATACCCTATGCAAGATCCTTCAGTAATCCTTGCCAATTTAGGTAAGGCAAAGTATTTCTCGGCCATTGATTTAGAGTCAGGTTTCTATCAGATTTTAATGAGGGAATCAGATATTGAAAAAACATCTTTTTCCATAAATAACGGCAAATATGAATTTCAAAGAATGCCTATGGGATTGACGAACGCTCCCAGAATTTTCCAAAGGGCAATGGACGATATACTTAGAGAACAAGTTGGGAAAACTTGTCACGTCTATATGGACGATATAATAATATTTTCAAAAACTATAGAACAACATTATAAAGATCTAATTCATATAATACAGATATTGCAAAACGCTAACCTGAAAATTTCCCTAGAAAAGTCTAAATTCTTTCAATTGGAAACCAAATTTCTGGGATACATTGTTTCCCAAAATATCATTAAAACAGATCCAGACAAAATCCCCACAATACAAAACTATCCAATTCCTAAAAATATCAGAGAGCTACGTAGCTTCTTAGGACTAACAGGGTATTACAGAAAATTTGTCCGAAATTATGCTACAATTGCCAAACCATTAACAAAATATCTGAGTGGAGTAAATGGGAAAGTTTCACGAAGGGCATCCAAGAAAACATTAATACAGCTGGATGAACCAGCAATGGGAGCATTTAATAATTTAAAGGACAGTTTAATAGCACATATTGAATTAGTACAACCAGATTACAATAAAAAATTCACATTAACCACAGATGCATCGGACATAGCAATAGGTGCAGTTTTGTCGCAAGATGGGAATCCCATAACATTTATTTCTAAAACTTTAAGTAAAACCGAGCAATTATATGCTACTAATAAAAAGGAATTATTAGCTATTGTATGGGCATTAAAAAATTTGCGAAATTATTTATACGGAGTGAGTGGAATTGAAATACATACAGATCTGGTGATCTTTGTCCTTTGCAATGTCGCATAAAAATCCAAATGTTGAAATGAAACGTTGGTATTACTTCATAGAAAGTTTCACACCAAAAATCATTTATAAGCCAGGCTCAACTAACGTAGTAGCGGACGCTTTATCTCGGATTAAAATAAATCATATGACAGATAGTGATGTCGACCAGACAGAATCAGAATCAGACATAAATACTCAGCATTCAGCAGAGAGTAGTTTTGAAAACGTCATTCAAGAGACTAGCAAGCCTCTAAACCAATTTAAACAGCAGCTACTATTAGCGCAAGGGAGATTCACAGTTCATGAGTTAGTAAGAGTTTATGAAAATACCCGACATATTATTGAATTTGATACGGTAGACAATCTGCTAATCATTTTAAAAGAATTTATTCAGCCTCACTTAACCACAGGAATACACTGCACTTTAGAAGATTTATACCTTATCCAAAATAAGCTAAAGGAAAACTTCATAAATAAATTTCTCTTCACGAGAAAGTTCCTCCAAGATGTAGTAAATTCAGAAGATAAAGCCATAATTATAGAAGAAACACATTGCAGAGCCCATAGAGGACTAGACGAAAATTGGCCAAACCTGCACAAAAAATTAAAAGAATATATAAAAAATTGTGAGATCTGTAACAAAAACAAATATCACAGACACCCTGTAAAAATTCCAATTGGGGAAGCTCCCATTCCAGCAAAAGAAGGAGATCAATTACACTTAGACATATACTATGCCCAAAACCTAACATTCATAACTTGTATAGATTCTTATTCCAAATACTTGGTGGTCAAGGAAATTCAAAGTAAATTAAACATTGAAAATAAGGTAATGGAAATTTTGCAACACTTTCCGTTAGCAACATCTTTAATGACTGACAACGAACCAAGCTTTACTTCAGCACAATTTAGATCATTCATACAAAGAAGTAACTTAACTATTTATTATGCTGATCCCAGACACAGCACCTCAAATGGTCAGGTAGAAAGGGTACATTCCACACTAACAGAAATAGCGCGGTGCATCAAGGATGAACTAAATCTAACAGATTATTCAGAAATAATAATAAGGGCGGCACTGAAATATAACCTGACGATACATTCAACGACCAATCAAATGCCATATGACATATTGTATAACAAAATAGAACACAAGCATAATCCAATATTACTTAAGGAAGCTCAGACCAAAATGCTTAAGCTACATAACAAAGATAGAAGAGAAAAAGATTATAAAATAGGAGAAGTAGTTTATGAAAAGAAATTCGGGGAAAGAAATAAACTTTAATCCCGATACAAAAAGCAGGTAGTTAAGGAAAATCGACCGAATAAAATTATAATCAACAATAGAAACAGAATTATACATAAAGATAACATCAAATATTAAATATTTTCATGACGACTTTTTGAAAATACAAAATAAAGTAAATGAATGAACTGAAAATAATAATAAACAATTTGTAATAAATTCCAAATTTTTCAAAGAAATTGAATTGCTATCAAATTCATTAAAAAATGTCATCTTCAATGAAGAAACGATACTGAGAAAGCATCGTTTAAAATTAATAACTTTTGACCTACTAAATTTAGTTGATACCATAACCCTCTTAAAAGTAAACATTTTCAATACAAAAATTTTAAATTAAAACGAAATAGAGGACATTTATAAGCATTAAAAACATCCTGTTGAACTGTCTGATCTGCTGGACATTGCAACGGTTAAAATTATTCGAAATGCTGATTTAATAATCATTTACATAAAATATCCTCAAATTAAAGATATTTGCAAGTTTTACCATGCAAGAGCCATCTCACAAAATGATGGAATGTTAGTTATAAGTGAAAAAGTTTGTGAATGTAAGGAGAAATACTATTTAATGAATAATTTTAAAAGTGAAACTTTTAACAATTACGCACAAATAAATGTAAAGAAGACCTGTTTCACCAATTTACTTAATGTCTTTAAAGCCAACTGCACTAAAAAAAGGGAAAAAAACAAAGAAATAGACATCATTCAGGATGGTGCCATATTAGTTTCAGGCAAAAATATCGTAGACAATACTACTTTGTTAGGATCGTATCTCCTTATATTCAACAACACAATTGTAATAAATAATATAACCCACATAAATGATAAGGGTAAAATTCTAAGATATATATCGCATCATAGATATAGCGATTTTGAATTAGTTGATTATATTCAATCGAATGATAAGCAATTTTCTTTTGATAATGTTAATATTTTAAATCCCCTTATAACATTAGGTAATACGGCCTTACCATTAACAACATTATTCTTAATCATTTTGATATTGATAATGTTATTTTACTTCGGCTATAAATTAACCAAATTTGTACTTATTAGATAAATAAGAATACCGTCAGAAGAAATAGTGGAAAGCAACATTCAAATACTGTCAGAAGAAATTAGAGCTCTATCAGAACTTCAAAATGTATCGGGACGAAACATTTAAGAATGGGGGGAGTTAACGTACCCAATTCTATTGAGCTCTTATACGAGTTGTAAACAATCTTTGGCTTTCCAAAACGAAAACAATTTCAATCTTGGGCCTCCGCCTAATTGATTTCTAGGATGTACAATCTCAAGGGCTCCCGCCGCAATCCCAATCTTTGACACTCGCCTAAATGGAAAACCAATGTTTGCCCACACCCGGCTTCTCATAAACAATCTCACTCCCGGCTTTCTGCAGATCCTGCACTTTAGGCATTTTACAGTTCTCTCTTTGGATGACGAAATCCAATACTCGGGATGGCGAAATCAATTGAAATGCTTATAGAAAAACTATTCCCGAACGGGATCAACGATGCGAATCAGAAAGTTCAAGTCAGTCTTGATCCAGAAGCGACACCGCAAAGTCGAGCTAAAAATTAAGATCGCGCAAACCCTTTGCCCGGAATCCTTTTTGACCCTCTACTTAAATCTATATCAGTGAAGTTAGAAGTAAAATAAAAACTTTTTAAAAACACAATCCGCTACCGCAGATATTTAATTTGTACAAGATTTTCAGCTGTAGAATGTAGAATATTTCAGCCTGTACAAGATTTTCAGCTGTAGAAGCCTGTACAAGATTTTTAGCTGTAGTGTTCAATTTTTGTTTGTTGTTTGATTGATTTTTGAATTGATTGTTGTTGTTTGATTGCTTTTGTTGTTCTGAAGGCTTGATCCACCGGTGACCAGGGACGCAGGATGGCTCTAAGCTATAGTATTTATTGTACGAGTAATAATCAACTAGCACAGCACTAGCATTTAACCCGTATTCAGAGCAGACTGTAAGTTTAAGTTAGTCTGAAATTGTTTTTATTAGGTTAGGTTAGGTTAGGTTGAGGCGGCTGCCGGGCTCGCTCGGAACCCGTCACACTTAGGCCGGTTTCGGCCCGTTGTGATACCGCATAGGATCATTTCCTTCCTGCGTTGTGAGACTTCCTGTCAGCAATTATCCCAGCCAGATGCTCTCACAAAGTTCGCTATCCTCCTGGGACATAGTTTGGACATCTCTGAGATGTCGTGTAGAAAGGCTGAGCCCAGGTGCTGTAGCCTTCTTCTGCTGAGAGCTGGGCAGGAGCAGAACAGATGTTCCACTGTCTCGTCCTCTTCCTCGTCTCTACAGCTGCGACAAAAATCGTTATGTGGGGCCCCCAGCCTGTTAGCGTGGGTGCCTATTAGCCAGTGTCCCGTGAGGGAACGTGTGACCACGCTACACCTTTTCCTGCTTAACTTGAGGAGCTCGGAGGTGCGCTTCATGTCCATGGTCGGCCATGTTTGCCGAGTTGTGCGACATCGTGGCACTGTTTGCCACATATCGTTGTTTAGTCGCTTGTATTGCTCCCTTATAATGAGCTTACAGGTGGCCATTGGCATACAGATATCCTCCTTGTCTTGGAGAAGGGGGATTGTAGTGCCAGATCTGGCCAGCTCGTCCGCTATACAGTTGCCCTCGATGTCCCGGTGGCCCGGGACCCAAATCAGGCTAATAGCAATATTGCTGAGTCATCTCGTGCAGAGATTTGCGGCAGTCTGCCACGGTGGCCGAGTTCGAGGAAATCGCGCTCAGCGATTTGATCGCAGCCTGGCTGTCGCTATAAATGTTTAGCTTGGTTGCCGTGACGGCAGCCGCTTGTAGGCAGTCTAGAGCCTCCCTGATTGCTATGACTTCCGCTTGAAAGACACTGCAATGATCTGGGAGTCTGAAGGAATGCCTTATGCTTAGCTGTTCAGAGTAGATTCCCCCTCCGACTCTGTCGTCCAGCTTTGATCCATCTGTGAAGATGTTTATGGCCCCATCTGGGCCTGGGAGTCCCTCGAGCCATTCGTCTCTGTGAGGGATGATTGTGTCGAAGGGAGTGTCTGTGTACTCTCTTGGAACTTGGTAGTCTGTTTTTGAGGGGACGGTACTGCTATTATTTAATATGGCTGAGTGACCTATGCACTGTGTCACCCATTGATCTGAGTCTCTTAGACGTATTGCTGCTGCTTCTGCCCGTTCCTTTCCTGCGAGGTCAAGGCTCTGTAGGCATAGGGTGGCATTTAGCGCATCATTTGGGGTGGTGCGAAGAGCTCCGCTGATGCATAGGGCGGCAGTCCGCTGGACTTTGCCCAGTTGCTTGGTGATCGCCCTTTTTGATAGGGCCGGCCACCACACCGTAACTCCGTAGAGTAGTATTGGTCTAACTATAGCTTGATATATCCATTGGACTATGCTTGGGATCATACCCCATCTTAGCCCAATAGCTTTTTTGCATGTGTAGAGTGCAGTCATTGCCTTCTTCACTCTGTCTTTGACATTCAGGTTCCAGCTAAGCTTCTTGTCAATTACCAACCCTAAGTAACTGGCACTGTCGCTAAAGGAGAGCCTGCATCCTTGTAGTATTGGAGGGTTGAGGGGCGGGACCTTGTATTTATTTGTGAATAGTACGAGTTCCGTTTTTGAGGGATTTACTCCCAGACCGCGCGATTCTGTCCAATCCGACAGTTGCGCTAGCTTTGTGGACATTAAGTCGCACAGTGTTTGGGGGTATTTCCCCGAGAAGATAATCGCAACGTCGTCCGCATAGGCCACGACATTGCAGCCCCCCCCTTCTAGGTCACATAGAATCTTGTTGACTGCTATGTTCCACAGAAAAGGAGACAGGACACCACCTTGCGGGGTGCCTCTGTTGACATACCTTGACTGGGCGGACGATCCCATCGATGATGTCACCGTCCTGCATGTGAGCAATTGATCAATGAGCATCACCAAGTGACGGTCCACCCCAGGTCAGTCAGGGCTTCTGTAATGGCGCCCGGTACAACGTTGTTGAAAGCTCCCTCAATATCGAGAAAGGCTATGAGTGAGTACTCTTTGTGATGCAGAGATTTCTCTACCGCTGAGATCACTTCATGAAGAGCCGTTTCCGTGGATTTTCCTTTCCGGTAGGCATGCTGTGCGCCTGACAGCAACTGAGGGTGTATAGTTGTCCTCAGTTGCAGCCCGACGAGTCTCTCAAAGGTTTTGAGAAGGAAGGACGATAGGCTGATTGGTCTAAAGTCTTTTGCAGCTGAGTGCGAGGCTTTCCCAGCTTTGGGAATGAAGACTATCTTTGCCTTAAGCCATGTTCGCGGGATTGTACCCACAGCCAGTATCTTCCTGAAGATACCTTGTAGCCAGTTGATGGCCGTATCCCGGCCTTCTGAAGTTGGGCCGGGATTACCTGGTCTGGGCCTGGCGATTTGAACGGGTTGAAGCTGTTTATTGCCCAGCTTATGTTACCTTTTGTGAGGATGTGATCCATCGAGGTTACCGGTCCCTCTCCTGGAAGATGTGCCGTCTCGATGGTTGTGCACCCTGGAAAATGTGTGTCTAGTAGAATCTGCAGGGACTCCTCACTGGAGTTAGTCCACGTGCCGTCATTCCTTTTAAGATACCCTACCGAGGGGTTAGTTTTTGAGAGAATCTTGCGAAGCCTTGCGGCCTCTGACGTTTCCTCAATTTCCGAGCAAAATTTTTGCCAAGAGGCCCTTTTTGCTTTCCTTGTTTCCTTTTCATATAGTGACAGACTGATTTTGTAGTCTGCCCAGTGGCTCTCCTCGTTCGCGCTTTTGGCCCTATTGAAGAGGGTCCAGCAGCTTTTACGTAGGATGTCTATTTGTTTTGACCACCAGGGGGTTTCTTTTTCCCCTAGGTTTGTTAGAGGGGCACGCTGCCGCGAAGGCTTTGTTGCATGCCTCTGTGAACCTGTTCACTAGACGATCTAGGTCGTCTTTTGTGTCAGGGCATGATGGTGCTTTGGAGGGGAGTAAGTCCTCCAGGGCTGAGCTATATTTTTCCCAGTTGGCTTTCCTGGGATTAATATAGTCCTTAGGTTTCGGACACTCGAGGGATAGTGTGGTCTCGATGTATCTGTGGTCAGAGAAAGAGTGGTCATCAAGGACTTGCCAACTCTTGACTATGTCTAACAGGTTGGAAGACACTAGGGTGATGTCAATAACCTCCTGTCGATTTTTAATTATAAAAGTGGGGTCGTTGCCCCGATTACAAATAAGTAGATTTGAGTTGAGGATGAAGCTGAAAAGTGACTCACCCCTTACATTTGTGTTCGAGCTCCCCCATTGAGTGTGGTGAGCGTTGGCATCGCAACCTATTAATAGGTCTATGTCCGACCTCTCGCTGTCGCTGGCTAGTTTGCGAACCAGGTCGTTGGGAGGATCGTTTCCCTCATGGGCCATGTAGGACGACATCAGCCTTAGATGTGTCCCTTTCAGCTCTAGGCTTGCCGCCGTGTTGTCGCTATCGCTATAGTTATGGAGCAGAAAGATATTAAGGTGCTTTCTGGCGAGAATGCAGGTGCGGGTTTTACCTTCATGTTGAGCTACAATTATCTTGTACTCCTTCGACCCTAGTCCACAAACCTTGTCTCCCACTATCCAAGGTTCCTGGATCAGGGCTACGTCTGCTCCGCTCTCTTCGAGGCGGAGTATAAGAGCAGCGGATGCTGCTTTACAGTGGTGGAGATTGATCTGAAGGAGCCTCAAGGACATCCTTAGTGTTCTCCACCACTGTAATGTCGGCATCCGGATCGTCCTCGACTTCCTCGTGGCAACACATCGCCTCGAAGTCGCATCTCAGCGTGCCATCGGTGGAGTAGCCCTCTGGGTCTATCTCTGTGTGATCGTCGGGTGCTTCGATCTCCGAGGCAGCGTCCTGCTCAACTGGCTTGTCGACAGGACGTGCCTCGGCCGCCGCATCCGACTTGTAGACCTTTACGGTCACAGAGCTGAACCCAAAATTGAGCTCGCCTTTGGCAGCCTCAATCGGGGCCAGCGACTCTTTGTTGAGGACGACCACCGCCTGGTTTGTGGGGCCCTGTGTCGTCTCAACTTTGACCACCTTCCAATCTGCTGTTGGGAGGTGGGGGTTGCATCTTTGCAACATTTTTAGGATGCGCTCCGGCTCCTTCATGGAGGCGGGCACCCAGACTCTCGCCCTTGGTCTACTGGGCACTTCGCTCCAGTCTACAGCGACGAGCTTCGCCCCTGGGTAGACTTCCCCGACTTGCGCTACCGCTGCTTTGTACAGCTGTACGGAGCGCTCGTCTTCACAGGCTACGATTTTTATGCAGCCCTGGTACCAGCCCATGTCTTTGCAGACGGGGGGGGGTCCAGGCTGCTTTTCCAGCAGCTCGAAGCAGCGGTCGGCCAGTGCCGCTTCCACCCACTTCCACTGGTTTCTAGGTATCCGGGAGTCCGCGCTGCCTTTGTCCAGGACGACAATCAGCGTCCTTTCTCTGGCAATCTGCGCGAATGATGTGTTAGGCAGCACTCTGGAGCGCTTCGGTGTCGGCCCCGGAGTCTCTTGTGAGCGCTGCCTTTTTGGCTGAGGGGCTTCCTTCTTCGGTGCTTCCTTGCCAAAGTTCGGCAGCACCTTCGAGGCCCACTCAACCTTCTTTATCCATTTGTCCGTCGGGCTGGACATCTGGCTTGCGTTCTGCCGACGGAGTATATTGCCAGCACTCCTTCTATCGGCATATGTAAAAGATTTGGCTTGGACACTAGTAGATGGTGACTCATCACCCGCCACTTTACCAGCAGGCAGAGCAGCCGCAGGATTGCATAGCCACGCTGCCAAGGTATCGATTTTGGGAGCCAATTCACCACCCACCCCGAAACCGGGATGGGACCCCTTTGGGCTCTCCCTAGCATCTTCCGCCGCGCAGGTTTTCCCTGCTGATTTGCGGGTCGGGCCAGGCCTTTGGGCCGCTGCCTTCCCCTGTTTGGGATTGCTCCCTGTTGGCATTTGGGGAGTGCCAGACTCATTTTTTTTGTTTTTAAATTCTTCCATTCTTTTCCCACGAGCTGCAGAGAAGGGGTACGGTCCGTCCGGGCAGAGATCCACGTTGCCCGGATAAGGCATACTTAGAACAGGGGGCTGCCAAGTCCCTGAGCTCTCCGTTAACGACTGGGCTAGTTTTATATAGCCAGGCTGACTCTCGGCACGGGTCGAATAACACTCTTAGTCCGGCCCGGTGTGAGCTGAATGTGGGGGGTTGGGATGTGGGTAGGTAGTGTGTAGGGATAGGGGAGTGTGTGAGCTACTTATACGAGGAGGCACCACAAGCGCATCGTCAGTGTTGCTACTTCGCGAACACCCGCTGGCTGTCCGGGGCTGCTTATTTTCGGTACTCTCCCTAGGGATGTCCGATTATTCGCAGCTGACCTACCTATATGACCTGTATATAAGTAGGTCGTTCGCTATCCGCAACCTGCGACCCGTCCGGTGGCCTCAGCTAGGCCCCCTTTGAGCCACCTCACGAGCTCCTCAGACCAGATTTGTTTTTATTAACATACGAATAATAAAATTGAACAAAACCCTTAATAATTTGTTGTCAGTAAGTAAGTTGTATATAATGGTTATAAAGACAGTTAATATTGTATAAACGAATATCGTTACTGTATGTACCATTTTGTACCAGAGTAAATATTTTGTAATTGCAAATGTTAGATTTATGCATTCTTGAATTATCATTTATTTTTCTTTTCGTTATAATAGTTTTATTATCTTTAATTGGTTTTCTGTTTTCTGTTTTCGTTTTGTTTTTTTTGCATTTGATATGATTCGGTTAAAAATGTGTGTGTTGTTCTTAATCTTGTTCGTTACTCTTTTATTACCCTTTTTGTATATTTTTTGTTTTATAAATTGATCTTTAGCTAAGCTGAGGAGCGTAGCGTATCAGATCAAATCAATCAAAAGTTGATGGGTCTAAGGGCTAGCTAACGAGGCAGTCAATGGCAATGGCAATGGAAATCCAAATGGAAATTTATACAAACCATGCGGCAAAACTAAAAAAAAAACTAAACTAAAAACGCAGAATCATGGACGAGACGTTGTGAGTTGCTGCGGACACCGCAACTCTACAGTTATACCCGATACTAAGTCAGTATGGCTCTCCTCCGGCAGACGCCTCTACAGAAAATCAGTCTGAGCGTGACGTCGGGCGCTGCGTAGCCACTGCAAATTGATTTGTTCCTTTTGGCTATAAAAATTATCTGATCTAAACCAGATTCAGCAATCTGATAGATATGGTCGTTATCTTGATTCTGCGTTTTTGGTTTTCTCGTATCGTCGAAATTGTGGATGCCACAGATTTTCGCCTTTTGTGGGAGCGGAAGTAGGCGGGGCAAAGTTTTGAAATTTTCTTGTAGCAGTGACATATCACAGAAGTCTGGATCCAAAACATCGTTGCTATAGCTCTTATAGTCTTTGAGCACTAGGCGCTGAAGGGGACGGACAGACGGACAGACGGACGGACGGACAGACGGACGGACGGACAGACGGACAGACAGACATGGCTCAATCGACTCGGCTATTGATGCTGATCAAGAATATATATACTTTATGGGGTCGGAAACGATTCCTTCTGGACGTTACACACATCCACTTTTACCACAAATCTAATATACCCCAATACTCATTTTGAGTATCGGGTATAATAATGCCATAAATTGGATAAACAATCCAAGCACAGTTTGCCAAAAAACAGACTTTATGGACAAGCAATTTAGTTTAGTGTTTACTCTGCTCTCCTCCTCCCACGCAGCTAGAGGGTCTCTCGATCTGATCACATCACGTATTCGGGAAGGGTATGGTTAAATATCATGTGAGAATGTTATAGCAGTGTAAGACAGTACGTATATAGTATAAATTATTGACAGACGATCGGAGAAACGCGGCTGATCCTGTGCAGCTGGACATATACATATTCAGTTTATCGCGTTAAAAACTTTACATTAATCACGTCTGTCCCCATTCTACTTACTCTTTCCGAATTGTTGTCATTTGCTGATTTCACTTTTGCAGCTGCACCAACACAAAGAACTTTAGTAGAGGACTCGGTTTGCAACTCAGAGCCAATTTTGTTGGGCAATTTCCTAGGCTCCAGCTCTCTCAGTCTCCAAATTCCAGATGTTCCCGCAGACAGAAAGAAGAACAGGGCTGAAAGGTTTATAAATATAAATTCACTCAAAGAAAAAAATGAGAAGTCGAAACAGTTTTCGAATCGCGAATGAAGATAATCTCATTATTATTTTTCTTTTAAAACTAGTAATAATGTCGTTGGACTCCATTTCCTTTGTGACAAAATGTATTCTCAAATTCAAGAGTGATACGATTACTTTTTTTTTTTACCAGTGTTATAGTATATACATATGTGAGCTCCAAGAGAAGGGGGAATAAAATTCCACTCCAGACTCCATATACTCTGTGATTTCGACTGATTTCCGTAGATGAAGCAAATGTTTAAGAGTTTAAGGGCAATTTGTGTTTTCCGAAGCTTTTCGCAATAAGTATAGATTACCTTGACTACATCAATATTTCTGAAAGTAGTGCTCTTAATTGCTAGGGTCAGATGCGAATGAGAGAGGAGTTGCGCACTTTTGGAATCGTTTGTTGTTAAGTTTTCTGTTAATTATTGTGATATTACGCCATTCTGTCAACCGATGTCTTAGTAAGACTTTGGGTCGAGCTTCAGCTTGGACAAACAATGAAGTTGTTTGTCAATTGCTTGGGCAAATACTCGTACTCAGGTGGAAAAACAAATACCAGAATGGGGAAGAGGTTAAGATGGGAGACAAGAAAATATCAAATAAAGGGCCAATTAAGGAAGGTGATTGTGCGATTCTGTTTATCTTATCAACGACAAATTTTGACCCCAGGGGCGTCATTTATAATCCTCTATTTGTTTGCATACTAAAGCAACATTAGCCGAAGAGCTACCTACAAAAGAGAAGACGATGTTTCCTGATTCCCAATTCGTAGGCTATTGATAAACAATCAGTGGGGGAATATTCAAATTAGCCAGGTCTCATGTGTGATTAGCCGATTTCTCACACATTTCAAGCATCAAAGCAGACAGCAGACAGAACGGAACAGAACAGAACAGAACACAACAGAGCGGAGAAGACGTTGAGCTGACGGCTGGAGAGATCAGATCCCCCAGAAGAAGCCGCCTTGAAATTTACGAAAAGAGCCGCCTATAAATCGCAATATTTCAGCACTGCCCAGGGCTTTATCTAAAGCTCCATTCGGAACAGTATTCGAAGCATAAAGCGTAACCAATTGATTGCTAATTGACATTGATGTGTCGATTATTTTATGATTATTCTTTATGATCGTTAAATTTTGATATACCAAAAGGCGAGCGAGATCGAACACCAAACTTGATTCAAATTTGTAGATCACTTTGAACAATCAAGCCACTCCCTGAGTACTTCTCAGGCCTTATCTTACCTTGTCTTCAGTTGGATTGTTATAATTTAATAACTACACGGGAGGGCAAATTAAGTCTGTAGTTCGGGTACCACAAAAACCACTTAAAGACGCTTTCTTTAATTGCCCCCAAAACGAAGATTTGGTTTTTGTTTTTCGAGAAACCTGTGGGGTAGCTTTCGGCTGCGGATGTGGCTGTGACTGTGGCTCTGACTGTGGCTCTGCCTCCAGCTGCTGGCCAGCTCCATGGACAGACAGTCATTTGTGTGAAAATCATCGTAGCATGAAGCGTTGTCAAATACCGTTTGTTGCGGGGGTCGGTCCACTCTCATGCTTTTGTTTCGGCCATTTCAAGGTCTGTACAGAAACCGTCTGTTGGGTCAGACCTCCCTCCATTGACCAGAGCAGAGCTCTAACAATGCGGGTTCTGGCATCATTTTCATAGAAACGGCATTAGAAGTTACTCATACGCAGCGTGGGTTGGATAAGATTAACGAAAGCCCACATAGACATAGCTCATCCTCCCCATTCTCACTTGACTCTTTGCAGACAGCAGAATGAGCTCTAACAACTGCGGTTTCATCGATCCGCAGGGCCAGTTGAGCGCAGCCCTCGCTAATCGGGACATACGGGAATTCCACACTGCCCTGGACAGCGGTGCCCAGGCCAATCGCCAGGACGATCGAATGCCTCTCAGGTGGGCTCCTGCATTCAGCTGCTGCTCGAGTACGGAGCCTCTCCGAATTTGGTGGATCAGGGCGAGTTCACGCCCCTCCACCATGTGCTGAAGAATAGAAAGATTGAGGCAGGCACTAAGCTGGAGCTGATCCGACTTTTCCTGAAACAACCACAGTTGGACATTGACAGCTATCGGAACGGGCAGGTACGCCAGATGCTGAGGGATCAGTATCCGGAACTGCCGTTGCCGGAGCTGCGCGAGGCCGGAGCAGAGATCGACTGCGAGCGACTCCTCCGCACGCTGCGGGACGGAGACGAGAACCAGTTCGAGCAACAGTTCGCGGAGTACCACCAGAACGTCAGCGGAAACGCAGACAACCAATGCAATGCCAACCAGGAGGTGTATCAGTCCCTGCTGGCGGAGAGTATCAAGCGGGGCAAGCAGCGAGCCTTTGAGGCCATCCTCGAGACGGGCATCAACATTAATCCTTCAAAATTGAGCGACATCAGCCCCGTGGAGTTGGCCGTAATCTGGGGCAACCACAGGGCGCTAGAGAAGCTGTTGAAGCAACCGCAGCTGAGGCTGACATCGAATTCCAAGCTGCTGAACGCGATTATCAGTCGCCTGGGTGCGCAGCCGCTGGACGACTTCTGTGACCACCAGCGCTGCTTCCAGCTGCTGCTCGAGAGCGATCGTGTGGACATCAATGAGGCGGACAAGGCTGGCCTGGTGCCACTCTCCTATGCGGTCAAGTATCGCAACACAAAGGTGGCACAGGAGCTTCTACGGCAGGGAGCGAACATCGGGGCGAGAAGCGCGTTCGGAGATCTTCCCATACAGGAGATGGACCCGAAAGTGCTGGAGGAGCACTTCGATTCCTGCATCACCACCAACGGGGAGAAGCCCGTTGACCAGAGTTTCGAGATCATCATCAACTACAAGAATCTGATGAGACGCCAGCGAGAGCCCGGGCAGTCGGACAAGCGGAGCATTGGCCATCCTCACCAATTGGAGGACGAGATGACTCCAATCGCATACATCGCCGATTCCAATGAGCTGCGTTACCTGCTGCAGCACCCGCTAATCTCGAGTTTCCTCTTCCTCAAGTGGCACCGCCTCTCGGTGATCTTCTATCTGAACTTTCTACTTTACTCTCTCTTTACTGCCTCCATTATCACGCATACGCTCCTTAAGTTCCACGAAAGCGACCACACGGGCCTGACTGCCCTCTTCGGCCTGTTCTCTTGGATAGGGATTGTGTATCTCATGATCCGAGAGGTCATACAGCTTGCCATGTCGCCGCTGCTGTACTTCAGGTCCATCACGAACCTGATGGAGGTGGCTCTCATTGTCTTGTCGATCCTAACCTGCATGGAAGCCAGCTACGACAAGGAGACGCAGCGCATACTGGCCGTCTTCACCATTCTGCTGGTGTCCGTGGAGTTCTGCCTGCTGGTTGGCTCCCTGCCAGTACTCTCAATTTCGACGCACATGCTCATGCTGCGCGCCGTCTCCAGCAGCTTTATCAAGAGCTTTGCTCTCTACTCGATCTTTGTGCTTACGTTTAGTCTGTGCTTCTACATACTGTTTGGCAAGCCCCAGGTGGATTCCTCCTCTACGAAGGACAGCACGCCAGAGCCAGCAAAGGAGGGAGAAGATGATGGTCACTTCAACACATTCTCCGTGCCCATCGAGGCGCTCATCAAGACGATTGTGATGCTCACGGGAGAATTTGATGCCGGTGACATAAAGTTTGACAGCGTCTACACTTACCTGATCTTCCTGCTCTTTGTGTTCTTCATGACCATTGTGCTGTTCAATCTCCTGAATGGTCTGGCTGTCAGCGATACTCAGATGGGTTTATATTTCCTTTTCTTCCTCGGCTTTATCCAACTGTTTTCTCCCCTCTCTTTTCCCACAGGCCATCAAGGCCCAGGCGGAACTGAACGGCGCCATTGTCCGCACCAATCTGCTGACCCGCTACGAGCAAGTTCTCACTGGCCGAGATGGACACGCTCAGACCTCATCGTCCCAGTTGAACAAAGGCAGTCGGTTCGCTCGAGGAAGATCATGAGCTAGTCACCGGTTCAATCGTAATTTTCTTCATGCTTTTCTTGAGTTTCACGCCTTCGTGGCTTTTCCCACACTTGGGACCCCACTATGCAGAAAAGCGAAAGGAGAGAAAATCTTCACTGATGAATCGCCTGATCGGATCGGATGGGCTGTTATATACTCACAACACATACTCATTGGCCGCATTTGCGAATCGCTGGGCTGTGAACAAGCTTGAATTGAAAGAGTGTCGGCACTTCGGTGTGCCAAAGATACATATCTTTACCCCTTGAATCAGCTCGTGTTGATTTTTCTGCCGTGCATTGCACTTTTGAGCTCAGGTCCTAAACGAGAGTCACACACCACACACATGCACATTATTATCATTATCATCATCATTATGATAATGACTGTGAGCGAACGAATGCTGATGAAGCCCCATTGTCAATGTCGAAAGTTATGGGATTGGTTAAGGAAACCCAAGGTGGGATATGAAAAGTATTGCGTTCTGCTCTGGCATAGGATCCCAGCTTTAATATTAGGGGGATTCCCCTTCCAAGCAACGATGCGACAATCAACGGACATTGATTAACAACTGTATGTACATATGCATCTACAGTGGGTACACAGCAAGGCAGGCGAGATTAGATACAGGCCAGCGCCGAGCAGCGTAGACACCCAGTACCCTGCCACCCTCCGAGGGAAACAGAGAGCGATGAAGGGGGATCTGTGTGTGCGTATCCAATGAATTAATATTTCATTCTAGAACGCAGTTGTCTGCGTTAGTTGGGCACACACACACATAGTACATATATGTTGGCAGAGTACCCATTCAATCTACTCGACGGCTGATGCACGCCAGTAGCCCCCGCTGGAAACTTCCGCAGATTCTGGAACGTAGAGGACGCAGGCTATCGGCGACAGGGGAATACTACTAAGCAGAAAGAGAAGGCGAGTTCATATTATTGCCAATTTAATGCAAGAAAAATAAAGAGAGTGGAGTGGGCGATGCCAAAGGCAGAAGAAAGAAAGGCCGTAAACCAAAAGGCCTGTCTCGCTCTCTCTCGTGGGAATTTACTTTGAATTTCGAATATTTCGGTATCTATTTTCATTGCGGCCAAAAACGGAGAGACGATTCCGTGTATTGCGATGCCAGCATCAACGAAAATAGATGCCCAAATGGAAGTGCAAACATCTCTGAGGGGAGGGGTGGAGTGTCGGGCGTGTGGCCGTGTGTCTTCTGTCAGTGTGTGATTGGATACTGCTTGCTGCTTTCTGCTCGATGGCTGCCCTAGAGCACGAGGTGCAGGCGTATTTGGAACACCAGCTGCTCGACGGTCTTCTTCAGGAGCGCCGCCAGGGACAGGATGAATCCCAGGAGGCTGAGGGAGAACAGCCAGGGCGTGGTCATGAGAACGGCAAAGAAGCCGAGCGTCTCGTCGCCCCGGGCATTGGCCATGAGCCACAGCAACTGGCGCTGGATGGTGCGCAGCTTGAACTTGCTGTTCCACAATCGGTGGCGCTTCGAGCCGACGGTTTCGTTGAAGCCCACGGTCTTCTCGACCAGCCAGAACACCGCGCAGCACAGCAGCTGCAGCACCAGCAGCACGATGTTGACCACAGCGGTCTCCAAGACGAGGTGGTACAAGGCCACCATGCGCTGACGGTGCTCCGGCTGCATTGTGGAGAGCACGACTGCGCCGAGGGACTCCAGCGGGGAGACCCTGGGGGAAAGGCCGTCGGAGAGCTCCTCCCACTCCGAGTCCGACTCGGTGCGCTCTATCGAGCTGAACTCGCTCTGGCTCTGACAGGTCTGGATCTGACAGGAGCACGACTCCTCCTCTTGGTCCTCCTCGGTGGGCATCGAGTAGTCGCCCTCGTAGTCGCCCTCGTAGCGGCAGTCGGAGTACTCTTCGTGAGGGTCGTCGTAGTAGTCTCCGCGGCTGTCCGGAGAAGCGCCGCCTGTCCAGAGGGAGCTAAACACGGGCGGTGGTCCCATCGAAGCCATCTGTGGCACAGCATTGAATCTGCAGGGGAGCCGGGGGTAAGTTATGTCCTGGGGGGAAGGGGAGTCTGGGCTGCTGCCGCTCACCCATCTGAATCCCCCATCGGAGGGAAGGTGGGGGGTGAGCGTGACCTATTGGACCCATTGGGCGGGACAGCAGAGGACTGGTGTGGATTTGGCCTAGAAAGGGCATCGCATTGAGTCCATTCTTGTCGGCGGAACCTTCGGGGGGACCTGCAGCCCCGGCTGCTGCTGCTGCTGCTGCTGCTGGTCGGTAAAGACGAAGGATCCCATGGATCCGAAAATACCCCGCGAGCGTGTGAATGGGGAACGTGGATTGTTAATAGTTGGATTCATCTTATTCCAGCACCTGTGAGGAAATATTCGTTCATGGGCTTTGTTTTGTATTTGTATTTTTATTTACTTTATGTTCCCTGTGCTTTCGATATTTGCTGCCGTTCTCTGTGTTGTGCCGCTCTCTCCAGATATTCGTACTGAATGATTTCCAGAGCCAGTTCTGAACGGCTCCAAGTGATAGTTCAGGGCCCACTTCGAATCACAGGTCAGGTGACGTACTTTCCCTGGGCAGAGCTGCGACTTGCAGTAGTTGATCGGCTTTGTTGGTTTGGGATAGGACTTGCGATAAATACCATGCCACCATACTCCTTGGTGTGGCCGAAATGTTGGCTACCATTCTGGGATTAAGGAGTTAAGGGTTAAGGAGAGTGGGGGAGGGGGGGGTATATTTTTGCTTGGCTTTACATCTTCCTTAAGCTGCTGTTTTGTGTCACAGCCAACCTGTCATTTGTACATTGAATTGCTGCTCGAGAGGTCTCTTTGGAGTCCTCTGTTCCCCGTGTACAAATTTACATAAAATCACAGGAAGCACTTAGGATTAATAGGGGGCACTCATCCCCCTCTACTCCTTCTCCCCCTTTTGGTGGTGTCATGGGTTAAGCATTTGCTGTGTTCGGCATTCAATTTGTGGCTTGAGTTCTTACCTTTTATGATGCGCTATACGGCTGTAATCCATGTAGGACATGCACTTTGTTTATCCATTCAAAGGCGCTGAAGAGGGTAGTCCTGTAATCCAAAAGGGCATCCAGTATATCCAGAGCGAAGGTTAATCCATTCGATGGAGAGCTCAAGCAGACCAGCCAGGCGGTTGACCAGAAGCTTAACGAGGCTTAAAATTTCCAAGAGGCCGCCAGCCGGCAAGTGTCATTGCAGTCCCTCCAGTCGACTCCACTCCAGTCCAGTTTTTTCCCAAACTGTGCGACGTGAATAACTTTGATGATTTCTTGGCCCAAAGGCGCCCACACAATATAAATACTCCTCCCTTTTTTGTCAATAAGTTTATTTTCAGTCGTTACATTTACGAATAACAGGCGAGTTTTTCTACTCAAATCAAATATTAAAATTAAAAAACGAAACAGTTATTGGTTGATGTCCTTCAGCTTCTCTGGATCAGTCTACTCAAGCTAAATCAAATATTAAAATTAAAAAACGAAACAGTTATTGGTTAATGTCCTTCAGCTTCTCTGCATCCGTCTTGGCGGCCCACAAGCTGCACCCAATTTTTTTATAGTCATCGCTGCACATGACTATCGCCCTCAAATACTCGGCCGGCACCCCAGTTTCCTCTGATAGTCTTAACATGGTCACTTTTTTTTTCCTTAAAAACGGCAGCAATTTTTTGCATTGTCTTCGAATTCCTTGAAACCATACCTCTTATTGCTGTGTAATGTTGGTTCATTACGTGGTTTCCCAAGGTGCTCAGCCTTCCAATCATTTTGCCGCATAGTTTGCACTTGCAGCCATTGGGTGCTACAGGGGGACAAACGGATGACGGGTCGGCTCGCACAACTGTGAACTCGGCGCAGGCGCAGCCGCTCCGGTTAGTAATACCCGGTGCGGTCTGCGTCTCACACCCCCCCCTAGGACACAGTGGGTTGCGAGCGAACCGTCACCCGCCGTAACTGTGCACACCGGTGGAAGTGCGACTATACTCTCCCCGTGAGGGCGGCTGGAAACAGGTCCTAGCACGGTCATGTCTCTGCTAGGATGCTGGCGAATGGTAGTCGGGCGGAGAGAAGAAAACTCTCAGTGAAATTACCCCAATCCAAGGTGACACTGTTATATGCCGAGGGATGCATGGCCGGGGGGTGCCCGGTCGCTAATATGCGGACTCTGGATACCTGCCGACCTCCAGTTTAAATCAGGCTTCCCGGGGCAAGCGGGCTATGCCTCGGGTGACCAACCCCTTCCCGCCTACTCGTGGTAACAAAAATGCCAAACATATCAAAAATACCAAATAAAAACACCGCAAAGGAGCTCGGTACTCCTCTTAAAGTACCGGAGGGACAAGCCAATCCCTCTGCACCAGCGCCTGGGAAACCGGGTCCAAAGAAGACGGGGAAGGAGACTGAGTCGGTCCACCGTCTTCAGGCAGCAGCCGCAGCGAGGGGGGGCCCGAAAAGCCAATCGGGTCCTTCCAAGTCGGGTGGCTCCAAGGGCGAAGCGGATACCGGGGTGGCTGCCAAGCAGAGCGTAATCGCGGCTGGTAAGCGCCCCGGGACCGAAGAACCCATGGGAGCCCCGGCGGGCAGCGTCTCTGCACCACGGGGTGGAAAGCCGTCGTACCAGGACAGGAGACGAGCGGCTTTCATCCTGTCCAACGAAGACCCGAACTTCAAGGCGTCAGCCGAAGGAAAGGAGCAGAGGCGTGGGCCTGCTCAATCCTTCCACTGTTCCAGCCAGCCAAAGCCGGAAAGGGCGCAGCCAAGGCCGCCAACAAGCGGCAACGCTCAGCGGAGGACCCCGCAAATCAGCCAGGCCAAGCCCAGCAAGCCAAGCGGGTGAAGACCCACCTCACGAACCGGTCGTTCGCTGAGGTGGCGAGGGGCAGGACCCTGATCGGTGTCCTGGACAGGGGCGCCGTGGACGGCCATGTCCCTCGCGATAAGTGGCACCTGGTGGAGAACGAGCTCCAGGACCGGTTCCTACTGGAACTGGAGGAGAACGGCGGACCACCGCCAAAGTGTGAGGACGCAGGGTGGCATCAAGGCAAGGTGAAAGCCATCGCCTGCCAAGACGCTCGCTCTGCGGCTCTCTACATGAAGGCGGTGGCGGCCCTAAAAGAGGTCAATCCGGGGCGAAACTGGAGGCCGTGAAGTGGGAAGATGTCCCTAGTCGCCCGAGAGCCAGAGCGTGGGTCTCGGCTAAGCCTGCAGAGCCTGAGAAGATCCTCAGGTTACTGCAGGTCTGCAACCCCCACCTTCCTACAGCCGATTGGAAGGTGGCAAAGGTGGAGGATATCCAAGGGCAGAGGCGCCAGATTATCCTCGTCCTAAATGAGGAATCCATTGATCTCCTCGCAAAGTCGGACGGTGTAGTGGATTATGGCTACAAGAAGGTCACCATATCCACTTACAAGTCCGATCGCAAGGGCAGGCAAGCGGAGGTCGAGCCAGACCCGGAGCTGCCGGAGATCCCAAAAGAGGGGGCCTCGTGCGAGGAAGACAACCCGGCGTCGGATGCGGCGTCCATGATGTCGGACGATATCTTGGACGACTACGCGTTCGACGAGAGCGACCTAGCCAGAGGTCTCAGCCACATCGTTGTCGGGGAGGAGCCGGAGTCCCCTGACAGCGATCTAGAAGTAACAATGGTGGAGGCGAGCCTCAGGAATGTCGTTGACGCTCCTGCAGATAAACCTCCACCATTGTAAGGCAGCATGCGCTGCTCTACTGCTCCACCTGGCCAAGGGTGGAGCCGACATAGTCCTCATTCAGGAGCCCTGGATCCTCGGAAACAGGGTCTCCGGTCTGAGGACTTCTGACTACAAGCTATATGTAGCTGAAACCGCAGGTAAAATTCGTACCTGCATTCTTGCAAAAAGAGAGTTGCACCTATTTTTGCTCCCAAATTTCAGCAATGAAGACCACACCGCAGTGAGCCTCGAAGGCCAGGAGCGCTCACTGAGGATCTGCTCCGCATACATGGGGCATGAACAACCAGACCCCCCTCCACACGCGCCTCTCCGGGCTCTAATCGCAGACTGCTCGGCCAAGGACATCGGCCTAATTGTGGGGTGCGATGCCAATGCACATCACTGTCAGTGGGGAAGCACTGACACAAACGAAAGGGGTGAGTACCTTTTCAGTTACTTACTGACCACTCAGATGGTCTTACTAAACCGGGGTAGTGATCCCACCTTTATCATTAAAAACCGCAAGGAGGTCCTGGACCTCACGCTTGCCTCTCATGAGATACAGCGTAACATTGTATCCTGGAGGGTCCTGGAAGAGCACTCCTTCTCGGACCACAGGTACGTGGAAACTGTCTTCTCCTTCTCAGTACCGAAGCCAGTCCGATTCCGAAACATCAGGCGGACAAACTGGACTCGGTACTCTGATTACCTCTGTCGTGTTCTCCCTGAGCCCCCATCTGAGGAGGAGTTTTCCACGGAGGCCACGACTCGTCTTCTTAAGATCTTTACCGACGCCTGCAATAAGGCGCTCGACAAAGCATGCCCCTCTGGCAAGAACAGAGGCCGGAAGAAACCTGAATGGTGGAATCCGAAACTGGGTGAACTCCGGAAAGCCTCCCGGAGACTCTTCAATAAAGCTAAGGCTGAAAACGTTGAGCAAAACTGGGCCGAATACAAGGCCAGTCTGTCAACCTACAACAAAGAACTTAGAAAAGCCAAACGCGCCTCCTGGCGTAAGTTCTGCAGCGAAATCGAGAGTAACTCAGAAGCCTCACGCTTGCGCAGAGTTCTCTCGAAGACAACACCCACCCTGGGCTACTTGAAGAACACCGACCAGTCGTGGACTACGTCCAGCGAGGAGTCGCTAAATCTTCTCCGAAATACCCGCTTCCCTGGCTGCGATGAAAACAGACCCAACTACCTCGCGCCTCCTTCTGTCGCCTCAAATGCCATCTTGGGACTGCTAAGCCAGGAGAACATTTCCTGGGCGATCAGAAGCTTTAAACCCTACAAGTCCGCGGGGCCAGACGGCATTTTCCCTGCCCAACTGATTCACGCGGGACATAAAGCCATTAACTGGCTCAAAATAATTTACGAGGAAATCTTCTCCCACGGGTGCATTCCTGACACCTGGCTTCAGACCAAAGTCGTATTCATACCCAAGGCAGGCAAGCCCTCGCACACTGCCCCAAAAGATTTCAGACCCATAAGTCTATCGTCTTTTCTTCTAAAGGCGATGGAGCGGCTCCTGGGGCTGTATCTAACGGCGTGCATTCCGTCCAGTCTGATCTCAGACTCCCAGCATGCCTATCGGAAGGGAAGAAATATTCGTGTCTTTCGTAGTGATCAGACGTGTTTTTGTTTTGCGCTCCGCATTTTTTCCTTTTGTTTTGAATAAACAGCCGGTTTTTTCCTAACTAAATTCTAAATTTACTTCCTAACCAGACGACAATCTGGAAATCTATTCTATTACGCGAGTGCATGCCTTTTGATTTGTGTTAAAACATTATTTAACTTTTTATTTTTCGGCGTCGGCTTGTGCTTGTGTTTGTGTTGTTGCAGTGAGTGAGTACGCATTACATTGCATTGCAGTCCGCTCTCGCCAGGTAGCTTTTGTTGTTTTATCACTCTCTCGCTATCACCTCAACTTCAATAACTGTTCTTTCTCTCTCGCTCTTTAAACTTTCTGAGCAATAGCGCTCTCTGCTTAGTAGCTCTCGCTATAACCGCTCTCCACTCTGCTCTCTTTTTTTTACCAATTCCGCTTTGAGCGTTGTCTGGCACATTGGTCTGATACCAATTTGTTTTGCAAACAATAGTATATATATAAATAAATAATAAAATAAAATGGAATACGCTGTGGTCTGTGCCAAAAAAAGCTGTAAGAAGCAGATCACCCACGATCAGCCGAATGTCCCCTGCTGGCTCTGCGACAGCGTAGGGCACGCAAAATGCGCTGGATTTTCTGGCCTCGTGAGTGATGCTATAGCCAAACGTAATGGCTTGCATTACAGTTGCGAGGCATGCCGTGCGGTGGAGAAAGACATGGTGGCTTTCATGAGGCAGACGCGGAGTGGCTTTAAGGAGCTGACCGTTGGTTTTAAAAACCAATACGATCGGCTCCTAGCCATGGAGGCTCAGTTTAGCGGTTTAAAACTGCTGAATGAGTCTCCGAGGCGCAAAAAGGTCACTCCGCGGGATCTGCAATTGCCAACCGTCACTCAGCCGTGCGCCGCCGAAAAACTGACTCCGACCACTCCAAGTGTGCAGCAGTTGATCTCGTTTGCCACTCCAAGGGCAACGACAGCTGCTGGCGACGCAGATTCGGTAGCCGAATTCATCGCCTCGGAGAATGTGCAGCCAAGTACGTCTGCAGCGTCCGTGTCCGTGGTGTCCGCAAGTTCGCTAGTTGTCCCGTCTATACCGATCCCACCAGTAAATAGACGTTCCGGACCTCCGGATATTGCCACCACAGGTACTAGGCCTGTGGTGACTAAACCACTGGTGGGAGTCCCACCAAAACGACAAGTTTTTGTTTCACGGCTGGCCCCTGATCCACATCTAATGATGTAATTGCTTTTATTCAAAGCAAAATAAAAGCCGTGGGTTTAAAGGTGGAGAAATTTAACTTCTCTTATGCCAGGGAGATAGCCTCGTTTAAGATAAGCATCTCCCCAACTCAATTTGACACCATTTGCTCCGCCAAATTTTGGCCGGAGCATTTGGTGGTGAAGGAGTTTAAGGCTAAGAAGAAGAATAGGCCCCCCATATCCCTTCCAAACCTTTCCAGTGTGCCACCCTCAACCTCAACCTCAACTTCCTCTTCCTCAACTTCCCGTCTTGCTTCCACCTTTCCAAAAACTAACTTCTCTTTTAGTAACCTATCAGAATGTAAGAGGCTTGCGTAGTAAGCTCAGCATTCTTTTCCGGGATAGTGTTGCATTTGCTTCCCACGTTATTGTGTTTACTGAAACCTGGTTAAAGCCGGACATTCTTAGTTCCGAGGTTTTGGCAGGTCGGTACACAACTTTTAGAAAGGACCGTTCGTCTCGACGGGCAGGGGGGGTTCTAATTGCAGTGGACTCTTACTTCACGTCGGAACACTTCACAGTCCAAGTTCAACAGGAACTGGAATTCCTGTGTGTAAAACTGATTCTTCCCGCTTTCGCTATATTCATTACTTGCTCGTATATCCCACCTTCTTCGGATATTTCAATTTATGAGCAGCACTTGTCCGCTTTAACCGCTGTTTCTTCCTCGCTATCTGATAAAGATCGTATGATAGTTCTTGGTGACTTCAACTTGCCAGGAACTGTTTGGTCTTCGGTAAACGAGTCTAGTATCCTAGTGCCCATGTCACGACATGACTTTGTTGACGGCTTGCTTGACCTATCCCTGTCTCAAGTCAACCATGTGAATAATTCCTTGGGTCGATTGCTTGATCTGTGCTTTGTATCGGATCCGACCATAGTGTTGTTAACCCGAGCCCTTCCGCTCACTATACCTGAAGACGCCTACCACCCTACTTTCGAGGTGTCGCTAGATATAGGACCAACTGTATTGGATCGGTCGAGTAGGCCGAGTTTGCGAAGCTTAATAACCTCATTAGGGATTTTGATTGGTCCGCTTTGTACTTGTGCACTGATATCATAAAAGGCACAAACATTTTTTACAATGCTCTTGGCACATTTTTCGATTCTTGTGTCCCGCTTTCTTGTCCGACTAGATCTGGAAAACCCCCTTGGTTTACCAAAGAGTTATCCAGTCTAAAAAACTTAAAATCAAGACTTTATAAAAAATTTCAAGAAGTGGGTTCTCCTACTTCTCACTCTCGCTATGTATTAGCTCGGTCAAACTTTTCAGTTCTTAATGCTCAATGCTATAAGAACTACCTATCTCGATGCAGGATACGTTTTTCTCAGGACCCTAAACAGTTTTACAGCTTCGTAAACAGTAAGCGTAGAACGTCCGCACACCCATCCTCGCTATCATTTTGTAATACGTCGGCAAATAATGATCAGGCAATTGCCGATCTTTTTGCCCAATTCTTCCAAACCACCTATTCTGAGGAAAGCTACTCTGGTCATCCGTACCCATACGGTTTACCGAGGTCGAACGGCATTTTCAGTCCCTTGTTAAATGAATGTTCCCTACTTCATGATCTTCGACTAGTTAAGCCGGTGTTTTCACCGGGTCCAGACGGGGTTCCAGGTTGTGTACTCAGGTACTGCGCCGAGGCTCTGTGTGGACCTTTGCTTAAACTATTCACCCTATCCATTGATTCTTCTTGCTTCCCCCCGATCTGGAAGCAATCGTTTATAGTTCCTCTCCATAAAAAAGGTAGCAAGTCTGATGCAAAAAATTATAGAGGTATAGCAAAGTTATCCGCTATTCCTAAAATGTTTGAGAGGGTTTTAACTCCGCACTTGCAACATCTCTGCAAGTCACTTATATCTCCAACTCAGCATGGATTTATAAGGCGGCGATCAACCACCACGAACTTGTTAGAGTTTACCTCTTTCATTATTAAAGGCTTTCAAGGTAACTTACAGACGGATGTTATTTACACCGACTTTAGTAAAGCATTCGACTCTGTAAACCCTTCCCTTTTAGCGCATAAACTTGTCCTTTTAGGGCTTCCGCCCTACCTCCTGAGATGGATTTCTAGCTATCTTTGTTCTAGGTCTCAAAGAGTCCTCTTCAAAAACTCCCTCTCTTTCCCAGTAAAGGTTTCTTCGGGAGTACCACAAGGCAGCCATCTAGGCCCCTTACTCTTCACACTCTTTATTAATGACTTACCTTCAGTATTAACATACTCTCGAGTACTTATGTATGCGGATGATGTTAAACTCTGTGTCCAGTACAAGGACATTTCATTTCATTCTCGCTTGCAATCCGATCTCAATAACTTTCAGTCATGGTGTTGTGCAAACTTGTTACACCTTAATGCCTCGAAATGCAAAGTTATGACATTTCATCGTTCTAGCCCTTTGTTGGCTCCTTACACCCTATTTGGTGGTTCTCTTGAGAGAATTACCCTGGTGGATGATCTGGGTGTTATGTTAGACCCCAAGTTAAAGTTTTCCGAACACATTTCTACCATGGTAAATAAGGCCATGAGCGTGCTTGGGTTTATAAAGAGGTGGTCAAAGGAATTTGACGACCCCTATATAACAAAGACTCTCTATACCTCGCTTGTTCGTCCGATCTTAGAATACGGCTCCTGTGTATGGTGCCCTCAGTACAAAGTACACCAGGACCGTATAGAATCAGTACAGAAAAACTTTTTACTCTTTGCTCTGCGGGGCCTTAACTGGGATGCGGGTGTAAGACTCCCATCTTACTCTAGTAGACTACTATTAGTAAACCTCCCATCCTTAGTTAACCGTAGAAAAATGCTTGGTGTGATATTTATGCACAACTTGATCAGGGGTGACATAGACAGCCCTGATCTGTTGAGCCGCATAAACTTCACGATTCCTATTAGACTGACTAGAAATTTTATACCGTTGTTCCTTCCACTTTGTAGATCGAATTATTCCTTGCATGAACCGTTTAGGGTCTTATGCTCGGATTATAATTCCCTCTACCATATTATATCCACCACTAATTCTCTTCCTCTTATTAAATTATTAATCCTTACACACCTTTCTATTAATTAGTAACTGTAGTGGTATTTGTACTTTGATTGCATGCTTAGTTTCTTAGTAAGTTTAGTACTAATTTTCCTCGAATGTTAGTCTAATAGCTATCTTTCTTGCATGTTGGAGTTTGGTTCGGCTACGCACCGCGCGTCATGCGGCAGCGCCCCTCGGTCGGTTGGGCGGGAGGAGGGCTGCGTTTTGCCTGGGATCCGCGCGTAACAGCCTTCTGCTGGTGTCACACGGGCCACTTGACGGTGCAGTAACTGCATCGCCTCTTGAAAGATGCAGTCATTGCATGTCAACGTCCACACATAAAAAAAAAAAAAAAAAAAAAGATCCACCGAAACGGCCCTACACTCGATCACATCGATCATCGAAGCATCCCTTAATTTTAAGGAGTACAGCCTAGTAGCCTTCCTCGACATAGAAGGCGCCTTTAACAACATCCTTCCGACCGCCATCACGGGCGCACTGACGGATCTGGGCGTTGACTCCAAGACGGTGAGCCTGATCGATCAGATGCTACAATGCAGGACGGTTGAGGCATCACTGGGGACGTCAACGTGTACCAGATTTGTCAGCAGAGGCACACCGCAGGGCGGAGTCCTCTCGCCCCTCCTATGGAACGTGTCAGTTAACACACTGCTGCGGGAGATAGAGGGGGGTGGCTGCCGTGTGGTGGCGTACGCGGACGATGTTGCCATAGCATTCTCCGGAAAATTTCCGCAGACATTGTGTGAGTGCATGACAAGTACTCTCACGAAAATGTCGAAATGGGCAGACAAATGCGGGTTAGGCGTCAACCCGTCTAAAACGGAACTGGTGCTTTTCACTAGGAAGTACAAAGTTCCGGTACTGATTCCCCCAAGACTATGTGGGGAAACGCTAGTCTTCAGCAACAACGCCAAGTATCTTGGCCTAATCCTCGATAGAAAGCTCGATTGGAAATTGAGCATAGAGGATAGAGTAAAGAAGGCCACAGTGGCCCTCTATACTTGCAGGAAAGCCATCGGACAGAATGTGGGAATGACCCCCTATATAGTTCGGTGGCTCTACACCGCCATCATACGACCTATCATGCTCTATGGAGTGGTGGTATGGTGGCCAGCCTTGGACAGAAGGACATGCCTCAATAAACTCAGCAGAGTTCAACGCATGGCAGAGCTATGCATAACTGGCGGGCTACGCACTACTCCAGGGGAAGCCCTGGATACTGTGCTGGACCTCCTCCCTGTGGATCTCATGGGAAAGAAGGTGGCAACACTTTCCGCCCTCAGAATGAGAGAAGCCAGACTGTGGAAAGCATCCGCGGTTGGGCACTCGGGAATCCTGATGAGACTCCCGCAATTACCAGAGAGGACAGATTACTGTATCCCCAGTGATCACCTCTCGACGCCCTTCCAGGTATCAATCCCATCTAGGGAGGACTGGGAGATGGGCGAACCAGGACCTGCAAATGCGGTCCACTTCTACACTGATGGCTCAAAGCTTGACGGCCGCGTGGGAGGCGGAGTCTACTGCAGCGAGCTGAACATCAGTCATTGCTTCAGGCTCCCGGATCACTGTAGTGTGTTCCAAGCGGAGGTTGAAGCCATCAAGGAGGCCATTTCGATCGTCTCCAAATTACTTCTAGATACGCACTTAGTGTGCGTCTTCTCGGACAGCCAAGCAGCTATCAAAGCTCTAGGCTCAATATCGTCGAACTCAGCGACTGTAAATGACTGCCGCAGGTCTCTGCACGAGATCGCAGAGCAGTTAGATCTCTTCCTTATATGGGTCCCCGGCCACAGGGACATCGAGGGGAATGACGCCGCCGACGAGCTAGCCAGGCAGGGTACTACTATTCCTCTCCTACCGGAGAGGGAGCAAGTAGCGATGCCCTTGGCTACGTGCAGGCTCCTAACGCACGAACTGTTCGAGCAAAATGCCAATAGGAGATGGCAGCAAACCGTTTCCTGTAAAGTCTCAAGATTGATATGGCCATATCGATCGAAGAAGCGCTCAGCAGAGCTGTATAAACTCAGCAGAGCACAGTGCTCTGCAGTTACTAGAGCCATTACGGGACACTGGCAGATCGGCACTCACGCCTCTAGACTGTCAATCCCTCATAACGACTTCTGCAGGAGTTGTCGCGACGAGGAGGAGGAGGAATCGGTCCCCCACTTCTTCTGCCACTGCCCAGCCCTTGGAAATCGTCGTCTTCGAATTCTCGGGGCCGCTTTCCTCACGGACATTTCGGACCTGTCCGTAATCAAACCAGGGACCTTGTCCAAATACATCCAAGCCACCGGATGGGACTGCCCTTAACCTGCAGTAGTATGCTCTCACGGTTCGGGCAACGCGAAGGGGCACATGCCCATGCGGCAACACAACGGACCTTTTATAGGTCCAAGTGAGCTTGGGGGCGGGAGGCTCTTATCCCCCCCCTCCCGGCTACCCCCTTAACCTAACCTAACCTAACCTTGCACTTGCAGCCATGCACGGGGGGCGAAGCCTTAGGGGAAATCGGTGTTTTCAAATTGTCCTTTCCACTTTCAGTACTAAGAATGTCTTCAGTAAACATGTCTGGAGAATTAAGAAGTTATTATATGTATTTTTTTAAAATTTTACTTATTTACTTACTTAAGTCCGGATCCTCCCGAACCTCCTGCTCCTGCTACTCCTCCACGTGGTGCACTGGCTCAGACGAATCATATATTTCATCAGAAATAGTACACTCCATATCATTGACTGTATAATAAGAAATATTCTGAATATTGTCAGAAATGTTTTCAATGTTCTCCTCAATATCGTGAGTTGTGGCCGGCTCCTCCGTATGACCGTGCATATTGTTGTCAATATCCTCAATATCCTGAGTTGTGGCCGACTCCTCCGTATCACCGTGCATATTGTCAATATCCTCAATATCGTGAGTTGTGGCCGACTCCTCCGTATGACCGTTCATATTGTTGTCAATATCCTCAATATCCTGAGTTGTGGCCGACTCCTCCGTATCACCGTGCATATTGTCAATATCCTCAATATCCTGAGTTGTGGCCGACTCCTCCGTATCACCGTTCATATTGTTGTCAATATCCTCAATATCCTGAGATATCATCAGAACAGAAATATTCTGCACCGGAGTAACAGGCTCAGCATACTTCGCGTGCGTCGTCCCCGCTGAATGGAATACATTATTAGAAGAATATAATATAAATGTAACTAATTTACTTACCCTTACGTTGATGGTCCAGAAAAAAAAGTGCAAATTAATCACTCCTGCTGCACTTATGTCGCAAACTTGGGCTCCACCGAACGACAACGTCATGTTGTCAATTTCCTGTGCTTTCGGGCTTTGCACTTTCCGGCCTTGCAGATGGTCCCAGTATATCCCGCATAATACATTAACAAGGGCACTGTCCACCCCGTCAATTCTTACACCTCCCAAATTAATGTACATCTTTGTCTTATTTTGTGTTCTTTATTTATGTTTTAAATAACGGGGCATGTATGGTTTTGGTATTTACTCATCGATAGTATTATAAGAAATACCAATGTACTCGATATGCCAACACACATTTATTCGAATACGACGATCAAGAAGGAAGAACGTTTACAGATATTTTGTTGCTATACGATACGGACCGATAAATATCACATAATTCCGCGTCGAGTTTCCTGATTTCAACATGTATAAAAATAAAGGCAACATATATTAACCCTAACCGATCGAGATATTATATTGCAATTAGTTTTATGCGATATTATACTGCGATATGATACTGCGATAGGTTTTATGCGATATTATACTGCGAGTTATTCGACGATCGACAAAAATAGAGAAAAGAGTGAAATAAGTTAATAAGAGTAACCCAAGAACCGCGCCAAGATGGATAAAAAGATAGATTCAGAAATGCATAAATTGTCGTGTTTCGATGAGGACATAAAGGAACTCAATCTGTTCGAGCCGTATCAGGACATAGAGGAAGATATGTTCGAGCCGTCGCAATTGTCGTGTTTCGATGAGGACATAAATGAACTTAATCTTTTGGAGCCGTCGCAATTGTCGTGTTTCGATGAGGACATAAATGAACTCAATCTGTTCGAGCCGTATCAGGACAAAGAGGCAGAGGAACATCTGCCGTGTGGACCGCTGGACCGGCTGGTTAGTACATTGCCTATGGATGTTGACGACGACGACACTGAAGGTGAGTAGGTTGTGGCAATTACATTGGAGCAGGTGAATCAGACTTTTCTTCCTCCAGGTATCGTCGGTAACGATGATCTGGTCAACGATATTGGTCGCCTTCAAGCTAGCAATGAATTGCACAAAGGTACAGGCCCCCGAAAATCTGGTACCGGACGCATTGGAAGAACTGAAAATGCAAGGAAACATAATGAATGGACGCATTAACATGACTGTAAATTTACAGAAACTAAGCGACTCAGAATTTTCCATTTACATGGATGAGTATCACATGCCGTGGTACCAATATGCAAAAAAAGGACCGGTACATAAATGGAAAATTCTTGCAGTGGCTGCAATCCCAATTAACGGGAATGAAATTCATTATTTTTATTTCCACATTTGTCCCGTTTCCAAAACATCTGCACTAGGCAGGAATGCGGTCAAGGAAGGACTCGATTTAGTATTGAGGGAGGTTGAGAGTGGGGGTTGTCAAGTCAACTGTTGGCAGTTGGATCCGACCACTGCTTGGCAAATTTCATGCCGTGCAAAAGTGTAAGGGGAAAATTCCCCATATTGTGGGATCTGCTCCACCTCAAAAAGGTTATCCTAAAAAATGATATACATGAGTATGTGTTGTTGTCAAATATGTATATCAAGGAATACAGGAAAGAAAATTACAAGAGTATCTTTGAGGCTACGAAGTCGGTAGACAACTTGCCCGACTACCCAATGTCTGATAAAGTTAAAGAAATCATTAAAAATGAAATAATGAACTTATTACGCGCTGTTGAAAAACATTTCGAATTTAGAAACGAACCAATATGTTTTAACAACATGAACAGCAATACCTTCGAGGAACGTGGCAAGCATTTATCAACAATTTTTATAAATATAATGAAAGTATCGTTTAAAGAAGATTTCAACAGAAACCCAGTATATTATGCTACAACTGTAGTGCTCATGGCTCTCCAAATAATGGACCAAAAAATTAAATTATTAAATAAGACGTTAGAAAATATTTTGTAGTATGTAGTATAATTATATTAATTTTAATAATAATAACAATAATAATAATTTGTTTTTTTTATTTTATTTATTTTATGTAGTATGTATTATACATGTACTATACATAATTAATGTATTTTCAGCTGTAGAATGTAGAATATTTTCAGCCTGTACTAGATTTTAAGCTGTAGAATGTAGAATATTTCAGCCTGTACAAGATTTTCAGCTGTAGAAGCCTGTACAAGATTTTCAGCTGTAGAATGTAGCATATTTTCAGCCTGTACAAGATTTTCAGCTGTAGAATGTAGAATATTTCAGCCTGTACAAGATTTTCAGCTGTAGAAGCCTGTACAAGATTTTTAGCTGTAGAATGTAGAATATTTTCAGCCTGTACAAGATTTTCAGCTGTAGAATGTAGAATATTTCAGCCTGTACAAGATTTTCAGCTGTAGAAGCCTGTACAAGATTTTTAGCTGTAGTGTTCAATTTTTGTTTGTTGTTTGATTGATTTTTGAATTGATTGTTGTTGTTTGATTGATTTTGTTGTTCTGAAGGCTTGATCCACCGGTGACCAGGGACGCAGGATGGCTCTAAGCTATAGTATTTATTGTACGAGTAATAATCAACTAGCACAGCACTAGCATTCAACCCGTATTCAGAGCAGACTGTAAGTTTAAGTTAGTCTGAAATTGTTTTTATTAACATACGAATAATGAAATTAAACAAAACCCTTAAAAATTTGTTGTCAGTAAGTAAGTAGTATATAATGGTTATATAGACAGTTAATATTGTATAAACGAATATCGTTACTGTATGTACCATTTTGTACCAGAGTAAATATTTTGTAATTGCAAATGTTAGATTTATGCATTCTTGAATTTTCATTTCTTTTTCTTTTCGTTATAATAGTTTTATTATCTTTAATTGGTTTTCTGTTTTCTGTTTTCGTTTTGTTTTTTTTTGCATTTGATATGATTCGGTTCAAAATGTGTGTGTTGTTTACGCACATATTATGGTTAATGGTTCTTAATCTTGTTCGTTACTCTTTTATTACCCTTTTTGTATATTTTTTGTTTTATAAATTAATCTTTAGCTAAGCTGAGGAGCGTAGCGTATCAGATCAAATCAATCAAAAGTTGATGGGTCTAAGGGGCTAGCTAACGAGGCAGTCAATGGCAATGGCAATGGAAATCCAAATGGAAATTTATGCAAACCATGCGGCAAAACTAAAAAAAAAACTAAACTAAAAACGCAGGATCATGGACGAGACGTTGTGAGTTGCTGCGGACACCGCAACTCTACAGTTATACCCGATACTAAGTCAGTATGGCTCTCCTCCGGCAGACGCCTCTACAGAAAATCAGTCTGAGCGTGACGTCGGGCGCTGCGTAGCCACTGCAAATTGATTTGTTCCTTTTGGCTATAAAAATTATCTGATCTAAACCAGATTCAGCAATCTGATAGATATGGTCGTTGTCTTGATTCTGCGTTTTTAGTTTTCTCGAATGTGCAATATTGTGGATGCAACAGATTTTCGTCCTTTGTGGGGGCGGAAGGGGGTGTGGCGAAATTTTGACACAAAACGGTCAAGGTCCGATATCACAGGAATGTGGATACCAAATTTGTTTGCTCTAGCTCTTATGGGTTCTGAGATCCTTGAACTCATATTTTGCAATTGGCAAAACCGACCATGAAACCTGTGTGTTAGAGAGAGACAGAGCGAGAAAGAATGAAATTGTTTTCTTGATTCTGGCTATAATAATTATACGATCTGGTTCAGATTTTGCACTCTAGAACATATAGTCATCCTCTACGATTCTGGTCCTCTTTTTGGTTTTCTCGTATCTTTAAAATTGTGGATGCCACAGATTTTCGTCCTTTGTGGGGGCGGAAGTGGGCGGGGCGAAGTTTTGAAATATTCTTGTAGCAGTGACATATCATAGAAGTCTGGATCCAAACCATCGTTGCTCTAGCTCCTATAGTCTTTGAGCATTAGGCGCTGAAGGGGACGGACAGACGGACGGACGGACAGACAGACAGGGCTCAATCGACTCGGCTATTGATGCTGATCAAGAATATATATACTTTATATATATACACTCAAACTGTGACATCATCGCCAGAACGAACGAGAGTTTTTGAAAAACGATTTTCGAATGTGGGCCGGCAATGGTCACGATCACTTTTTTGATGCCCTAAAAGGAAACGCCGAAGGTGTCTCGTTTTCTCACGTGTCTATTGTTTCTTTCAAGAAAAGAAAATAAATAAGAAATAAACGAAATAATCGTGCCTGACCGTCAGTCGATCCCCTCAGATAGTGTGCAACAGCAGTAAACGGAGTCCAGTTCCATGTTTACCCAATCGGGTTCGGGAGTAATCCAAGCCTCGCTTCATTTGCATGGACTTTTGGCGTCGAGTGCTTCCGTCCTTATATACCACATTACACATGTACCGAGAGCTGAATTTGCATTTCTTATTACCAATTACAATTAAATAATCCATCGATTAGGCGATATGTGGAGAGTCGAGCGACCAGGTCTCAGTTTCCCTCCCTCCCCATATACGACTACTACCTAAATCGTTGGCTGGATTCATTCGTTTGCCGATCTGGCTCCGCCCACAAAGCTTTTGTTTATTCGTTTTCTACTTTTAGCGGGACACAAGGGCGTAGTCCCAAAAGGGGTGCTAAATCAAAGTGATCTTTAATTAATTTTTTTTTGAAAATCTTGCCATTTTCAGGGCTTTTGGAAGTTCCGGGGAGAATCGTGAAAGTCCCAGTACTGCCGCCTCGTCTGGGCTTAATTAAATTATTTGAAATTATCGAAACGTGCGGGGCACTGACTGACATCCCCCCAATTCTCCCACTCCACACACACCCCCTCAAATCTTTTGTTGTGTGTTGTACGAGTACATGATGTAGGCCAGCCAATTGTTTATGAAGTGCACAGCGAGTACGAGTAGTACATATGTATATACGCAATATAGAGCATGTATATGCGATGCATGTGTGTGTATCCACTTTAGTTAAGTTAAGCATGTGTCCATGTGTTTGTGAGCTGTCCGTATTTCGGTGCCAGCTAAACATTTCTTGTATACAACTATATTTTGTTGCTTTTTATCTGCTGATGCCACTCGGAGGCGGTTCAGCATGCTTGGTCTCAGCTCCAGCCCCATCTCCTCACGCATTCATCTTAATTACGAAGTTTTTATGATGACAATTTCGGGGCAGCGTTTCACTACAAGTCAAGTATATATTTCACTGTAAAAAAACTTCATTTGTAGATCAAGATTGTAGTTTTTTTCTGCCACACCCGAGTACTTTTTTCTTCATACTAGAATTTTTGGTTATTTCCCTTTGTTTTTTCAGTTTTAATGTCAAGTGTAAACAAAGCGTCTCGGGCCAGACCATCGCCTGTTGTTCATTAAGTGCAGCAAAACGCTGAGAATGCATAAAAAAAACGAGGGGGAACGTTGTGAGTTGCTGCGGAGACCGCAACTCTACATTTATACCCGATACTGCAAATTGATTTCTTGCTTTTGGCTACAAAAATAATCCGATCTGATCCAGATTCAGCAATCTGATAGATATGGTCATTATCTATGATTTTGCGTCTTAAGTTTTCTCGAATCTGCAATATTGTGGATGCCCCAGATTTTCGTCCTTTGCGGGGGCGGAAGGGGGTGTGGCGAAATTTTGACACAAAACGGTCAATGTCCGATATCACAGGAGTGTGGATACCAAATTTGGTTGCTCTAGCTCCTATGGGTTCTGAGATCCTTGAACTCATATTTTGCAATTGGCAAAACCGACCATGAAACCTGTGTGTTAGAGAGAGACAGAGCGAGAAAGAATGAAATTGTTTTCTTGATTCTGGCTATAATAATTATACGATCTGGTTCAGAATTTGCCCTCTAGAAGATATAGTCATCTTCTACGATTCTGCGTTTTTGGTTTTATCGTATCTTTAAAATTGTGGATGCCACAGATTTTCGCCCTTTGTGGGAGTGGAAGTGGGCGGGGAAAAGTTTTGAAATTTTCTTGTAGCAGTGACATATCACAGAAGTCTATATCCAAAACATCGTTGCTATAGCTCTTATAGTCTTTGAGCACTAGGCGCTGAAGGGGACGGACAGACGGACAGACGGACGGACGGACAGACGGACGGACGGACAGACGGACAGACAGACATGGCTCAACCGACTCGGCTATTGATGCTGATCGAGAATATATATACTTTATGGGGTCGGAAACGATTCCTTCTGGACGTTACACACATCCACTTTTACCACAAATCTAATATACCCAATACTCATTTTGAGTATCGGGTATAATAATGCCATAAATTGGATAAACAATCCAAGCACAGTTTGCCAAAAAACAGACTTTATGGACAAGCAATTTAGTTTAGTGTTTACTCTGCTCTCTTCCTCCCACGCAGCTAGAGGGTTTCTCGATCTGATCACATCACGTATTCGGGAAGGGTATGGTAAAATATCATGTGAGAATGTTATAGCAGTGTAAGACAGTACGTATATAGTATAAATTATTGACAGACGATCGGAGAAACGCGGCTGATCCTGTGCAGCTGGACATATACATATTCAGTTTATCGCGTTAAAAACTTTACATTAATCACGTCTGTCCCCATTCTACTTACTCTTTCCGAAGTGTTGTCATTTGCTGATTTCACTTTTGCAGCTGCACCAACACAAAGAACTTTAGTAGAGGACTCGGTGTGCAACTCAGAGCCAATTTTGTTGGGCAATTTCCTAGGCTCCAGCTCTCTCAGTCTCCAAATTCCAGATGTTCCCACAGAAAGAAAGAAGAACAGGGCTGAAAGGTTTATAAATATAAATTCACTCAAAGAAAAAAATGAGAAGTCGAAACAGTTTTCGAATCGCGAATGAAGATAATCTCATTATTATTTTTCTTTTAAAACTAGTAATAATGTCGTTGGACTCCCTTTCCTCTGTGACACACTTTATTCTCAAATTCCAGAGTGATACGAGTACTTTTTTTTTACCAGTGTTATAGTATATACATATGTGAGCTCCAAGAGAAGGGGGAATAAAATTCCACTCCAGACTCCATATACTCTGTGATTTCGACTGGTTTCCGTAGATGAAGCAAATGTTTAAGAGTTTAAGGGCAATTTGTGTTTTCCGAAGCTTTTCGCAATAAGTATAGATTACCTTGACTACATCAATATTTCTGAAAGTAGTGCTCTTAATTGCTAGGGTCAGATGCGACTGAGAGAGGAGTTGCTCACTTTTGAAATCGTTTGCTGTTAAGTTTTCTGTTAATTATTGTGATATTACGCCATTCTGTCAACCGATGTCTTAGTAAGACTTTGGATCGAGCTTCAGCTTGGACAAACAATGAAGTTGTTTGTCAATTGCTTGGGCAAATACTCGTACTCAGGTGGAAAAACAAATACCAGAATGGGGAAGAGGTTAAGATGGGAGACAAGAAAATATCAAATAAAGGGCCAATTAAGGAAGGTGATTGTGCGATTCTGTTTATCTTATCAACGACAAATTGACCCCAGGGGCGTCATTTATAATCCTCAATTTGTTTGCATACTAAAGCAACATTAGCCGAAGAGCTACCTACAAAAGAGAAGACGATGTTTCCTGATTCCCAATTCGTAGGCTATTGATAAACAATCAGTGGGGGAATATTCAAATTAGCCAGGTCTCATGTGTGATTAGCCGATTTCTCACACATTTCAAGCATCAAAGCTGACAGACGGAACAGAACAGAACAGAACACAACAGAGCGGAGAAGACGTTGAGCTGACGGCTGGAGGGATCAGATCCCACAGAAGAAGCCGCCTTGAAATTTACGAAAAGAGCCGCCTATAAATCGCCAGATTTCAGCACTGCCCAGGGCTTTATCTAAAGCTCCATTCGGAACAGTATTCAAAGCATAAAGCGTAACCAATTGATTGCTAATTGATATTGATGTGTCGATTATTTTATGATTATTCTTTATGATCGTTAAGTTTTGATATACCAAAAGGCGAGCGAGATCGAACACCAAACTTGATTCAAATTTGTAGATCACTTTAAACAATCAAGCCACTCCCTGAGTACTTCTCAGGCCTTGTCTTACCTTGTCTTCAGCTGGATTGTTATAATTTAATAACTACACGGGAGGGCAAATTAAGTCTGTAGTTCGGGTACCACAAAAACCACTTAAAGACGCTTTCTTTAATTGCCCCCAAAACGAAGATTTGTTTTTTTTTTTTCGAGAAACCTGTGGGTTAGCTTTCGGCTGCGGATGTGGCTGTGACTGTGGCTCTGACTGTGGCTCTGCCTCCAGCTGCTGGCCAGCTCCATGGACAGACAGTCATTTGTGTGAAAATCATCGTAGCATGAAGCGTTGTCGGTCGGTCCACTCTCATGCTTTTGTTTCGGCCATTTCAAGGTCTGTACAGAAACCGTCTGTTGGGTCAGACCTCCCTCCATTGACCAGAGCAGAGCTTTAACAATGCGGGTTCTGGCATCATTTTCATAGAAACGGCATTAGAAGTTATTCATACGCAGCGTGGGTTGGATAAGATTAACGAAAGCCCACATAGACATAGCTCATCCTCCCCATTCTCACTTGACTCTTTGCAGACAGCAGAATGAGCTCTAACAACTGCGGTTTCATCGATCCGCAGGGCCAGTTGAGCGCAGCCCTCGCTAATCGGGACATACGGGAATTCCACACTGCCCTGGACAGCGGTGCCCAGGCCAATCGCCAGGACGATCGAATGCCTCTCAGGTGGGCTCCTGCATTCAGCTGCTGCTCGAGTACGGAGCCTCTCCGAATTTGGTGGATCAGGGCGAGTTCACGCCGCTCCACCATGTGGTGAAGAATAGAAAGATTTAGGGAGGCACTAAGCTGGAGCTGATCCGACTTTTCCTGAAACAACCACAGTTGGACATTGACAGCTATCGGACGCCAGATGCTAAGGGATCAGTATCCGGAACTGCCGTAGCCGGAGCTGCGCGAGGCCGGAGCAGAGATCGACTGCGAGCGAGTCCTCCGCACGCTGCGGGAGAGAGCAACAGACGAGAACCAGTTCGAGCAACAGTTCGCGGAGTACCTCCAGAACGTCAGCGGAAACGCAGACAACCAATGCAATGCCAACCAGGAGGAGTATCAGTCCCTGCTGGCGGAGAGTATCAAGCGGGGCAAGCAGCGAGCCTTTGAGGCCATCCTCGAGACGGGCATCAACATTAATCCTTCAAAATTGAGCGACATCAGCCCCGTGGAGTTGGCCGTAATCTGGGGCAACCACAGGGCTCTAGAGAAGCTGTTGAAGCATCCGCAGCTGAGGCTGACATCGCATTCCAAGCTGCTGAACGCGGTTATCAGTCGCCTGGGTGAGCAGCCGCTGGACGACTTCTGTGACCACCAGCGCTGCTTCCAGCTGCTGCTCGAGAGCGATCGTGTGGACATCAATGAGGCGGACAAGGCTGGCCTGGTGTCACTCGCCTATGCGGTCAAGTATCGCAACACAAAGGTGGCACAGGAGCTTTTACGGCAGGGAGGCAGGGAGCATCTCCCATACAGGAGATGGACCCGAAAGTGCAGGAGGAGCACTTCGATTCCTGCATCACCACCAACGGGGAGAAGCCCGGTGACCAGAGTTTCGAGATCATCATCAACTACAAGAATCTGATGAGACGCCAGCGAGAGCCCGGGCAGTCGGACAAGCGGAGCATTGGCCATCCTCACCAATTGGAGGACGAGATGACTCCAATCGCATACATCGCCGATTCCAAGGAGCTGCGTTACCTGCTGCAGCACCCGCTAATCTCGTGTTTCCTCTTGCTCAAGTGGCACCGCCTCTCGGTGATCTTCTATCTGAACTTTCTACTTTACTCTCTCTTCACTGCCTCCATTATCACGCATACGCTCCTTAAGCGACCACACGGGCCTGACTGCCCTCTTCGGCCTGTTCTCTTGGATAGGGATTGTGTATCTCATGATCCGAGAGGTCATACAGCTTGCCATGTCGCCGCTGCTGTACTTCAGGTCCATCACGAACCTGATGGAGGTGGCTCTCATTGTCTTGTCAATCCTAACCTGCATGGAAGCCAGCTACGACAAGGAGACGCAGCGCATACTGGCCGTCTTCACCATTCTGCTGGTGTCCGTGGAGTTCTGCCTGCTGGTTGGCTCCCTTCCAGTACTCTCAACTTCGACGCACATGCTCATGCTGCGCGCCGTCTCCAGCAGCTTCATCAAGAGCTTTGCTCTCTACTCGATCTTTGTGCTTACGTTTAGTCTGTGCTTCTACATACTGTTTGGCAAGCCCCAGGTGGATTCCTCCTCTCCGAAGGACAGCACGCCAGAGCCAGCAAAGGAGGGAGAAGATGATGGTCACTTCAACACATTCTCCGTGCCCATCGAGGCGCTCATCAAGACTATTGTGATGCTCACGGGAGAATTTGATGCCGGTGACATAAAGTTTGACAGCGTCTACACTTACCTGATCTTCCTGCTCTTTGTGTTCTTCATGACCATTGTGCTGTTCAATCTCCTGAATGGTCTGGCTGTCAGCGATACTCAGATGGGTTTATATTTCCTTTTTTTCCTCGGCTTTATCCAACTGTTTTCTCCCCTCTCTTTTCCCACAGGCCATCAAGGCCCAGGCGGAACTGAACGGCGCCATTGTCCGCACCAATCTGCTGACCCGCTACGAGCAAGTTCTCACTGGCCGAGATGGACACGCTCAGACCTCATCGTCCCAGTTGAACAAAGGCAGTCGGTTCGCTCGAGGAAGATCATGAGCTAGTCACCGGTTCAATCGTAATTTTCTTCATGCTTTTCTTGAGTTTCACGCCTTCGTGGCTTTTCCCACACTTGGGACCCCACTATGCAGAAAAGCGAAAGGAGAGAAAATCTTCACTGATGAATCGCCTGATCGGATCGGATGGGCTGTTATATACTCACAACACATACTCATTGGCCGCATTTGCGAATCGCTGGGCTGTGAACAAGCTTGAATTGAAAGAGTGTCGGCACTTCGGTGTGCCAAAGATACATATCTTTACCCCTTGAATCAGCTCGTGTTGATTTTTCTGCCGTGCATTGCACTTTTGAGCTCAGGTCCTAAACGAGAGTCACACACCACACACATGCACATTATTATCATTATCATCATCATTATGATAATGACTGTGAGCGAACGAATGCTGATGAAGCCCCATGGTCAATGTCGAAAGTTATGGGATTGGTTAAGGAAACCCAAGGTGGGATATGAAAAGTATTGCGTTCTGCTCTGGCATAAGATCCCAGCTTTAATATTAGGGGGATTCCCCTTCCAAGCAACGATGCGACAATCAACGGACATTGATTAACAACTGTATGTACATATGCATCTACAGTGCAGGCCAGCGCCGAGCAGCGTAGACACCCAGTACCCTGCCACCCTCCGAGGGAAACAGAGAGCGATGAAGGGGGATCTGTGTGTGCGTATCCAATGAATTAATATTTCATTCTAGAACGCAGTTGTCTGCGTTAGTTGGGCACACACACACATAGTACATATATGCTGGCAGCGTTCCCATTCAATCTACTCGACGGCTGATGCACGCCAGTAGCCCCCGCTGGAAACTTCCGCAGATTCTGGAACGCAGAGGATGCGGGCTATCGGCGACAGGGGAATACTACTAAGCAGAAAGAGAAGGTGAGTTCATAATATTGCCAATTTAATGCAAGAAAAATAAAGAGAGTGGAGTGGGCGATGCCAAAGGCAGAAGAAAGAAAGGCCGTAAACCAAAAGGCCTGTCTCGCTCTCTCTCGTGGGAATTTACTTTGAATTTCGAATATTTCGGTATCTATTTTCATTGCGGCCAAAAACGGAGAGACGATTCCGTGTATTGCGATGCCAGCATCAACGAAAATAGATGCCCAAATGGAAGTGCAAACATCTCTGAGGGGAGGGGTGGAGTGTCGGGCGTGTGGCCGTGTGTCTTCTGTCAGTGTGTGATTGGATACTGCTTGCTGCTTTCTGCTCGATGGCTGCCCCTAGAGCACGAGGTGCAGGCGTATTTGGAACACCAGCTGCTCGACGGTCTTCTTCAGGAGCGCCGCCAGGGACAGGATGAATCCCAGGAGGCTGAGGGAGAACAGCCAGGGCGTGGTCATGAGAACGGCAAAGAAGACGAGCGTCTCGTCGCCCCGGGCATTGGCCATGCGCCACAGCAACTGGCGCTGGATGGTGCGCAGCTTGAACTTGCTGTTCCACAATCGGTGGCGCTTAGAGCCGACGGTTTCGTTGAAGCCCACGGTCTTCTCGACCAGCCAGAACACCGCGCAGCACAGCAGCTGCAGCACCAGCAGCACGATGTTGACCACAGCGGTCTCCAAGACGAGGTGGTACAAGGCCACCATGCGCTGACGGTGCTCCGGCTGCATTGTGGAGAGCACGACTGCGCCGAGGGACTCCAGCGGGGAGACTCTGGGGGAAAGGCCGTCGGAGAGCTCCTCCCACTCCGAGTCCGACTCGGTGCGCTCTATCGAGCTGAACTCGCTCTGGCTCTGACAGGTCTGGATCTGACAGGAGCACGACTCCTCCTCTTGGTCCTCCTCGGTGGGCATCGAGTAGTCGCCCTCGTAGTCGCCCTCGTAGCGGCAGTCGGAGTACTCTTCGTGAGGGTCGTCGTAGTAGTCTCCGCGGCTGTCCGGAGAAGCGCCGCCTGTCCAGAGGGAGCTCAACACGGGCGGTGGTCCCATCGAAGCCATCTGTGGCACAGCATTGAATCTGCAGGGGAGCCGGGGGTAAGTTATGTCCTGGGGGAAGGGGAGTCTGGGCTGCTGCCGCTCACCCATCTGAATCCCCCATCGGAGGGAAGGTGGGGGGGTGAGCGTGACCTATTGGACCCATTGGGCGGGACAGCAGAGGACTGGTGTGGATTTGGCCTAGAAAGGGCATCGCATTGAGTCCATTCTTGTCGGCGGAACCTTCGGGGGGGACCTGCAGCCCCGGCTGCTGCTGCTGCTGCTGCTGCTGGTCGGTAAAGACGAAGGATCCCATGGATCCGACAATACCCGCGAGCGGGTGAATGGGGAACGTGGATTGTTAATAGTTGGATTCATCTTAGTCCAGCACCTGTGAGGAAATATTCGTTCATGGGCTTTGTTTTGTATTTGTATTTTTATTTACTTTATGTTCCCTGTGCTTTCGATATTTGCTGCCGTTCTCTGTGTTGTGCCGCTCTCTCCAGATATTCGTACTGAATGATTTCCAGAGCCAGTTCTGAACGGCTCCAAGTGATAGTTCAGGGCCCACTTCGAATCACAGGTCAGGTGACGTACTTTCCCTGGGCAGAGCTGCGACTTGCAATAGTTGATCGGCTTTGTTGGTTTGGGATAGGACTTGCGATAAATACCATGCCACCATACTCCTTGGTGTGGCCGAAATGTTGGCTACCATTCTGGGATTAAGGAGTTAAGGGTTAAGGAGAGTGGGGGAGGGGGGTATATTTTTGCATGGCTTTACATCTTCCTTAAGCTGCTGTTTTGTGTCACAGCCAACCTGTCATTTGTACATTGAATTGCTGCTCGAGAGGTCTCTTTGGAGTCCTCTGTTCCCCGTGTACAAATGTACATAAAATCACAGGAAGCACTTAGGATTAATAGGGGGCACTCATCCCCCTCTACTCCCTCTCCCCCTTTTGGTGGTGTCATGGGTTAAGCATTTGCTGTGTTCGGCATTCAATTTGTGGCTTGATTTCTTACCTTTTATGATGCGCTATACGGCTGTAATCCATGTAGGACATGCACTTTGTTTATCCATTCAAAGGCGCTAAAGAGGGTAGTCCTGTAATCCAAAAGGGCATCCAGTATATCCAGAGCGAAGGTTAATCCATTCGATGGAGCGCTCAAGCAGACCAGCCAGGCGGTTGACCAGAAGCTTAACGAGGCTTAAAATTTCCAAGAGGCCGCCAGCCGGCAAGTGTCATTGCAGTCCCTCCAGTCGACTCCACTCCAGTCCAGTTTTTTCCCAAACTGTGCGACGTGAATAACTTTGATGATTTTTTGGCCCAAAGGCGCCCACACAATATAAATACTCCTCCCTTTTTTGTCAATAAGTTTATTTTCAGTCGTTACATTTACGAATAACAGGCGAGTTTTTCTACTCAAATCAAATATTAAAATTAAAAAACGAAACAGTTATTGGTTGATGTCCTTCAGCTTCTCTGGATCAGTCTACTCAAGCCAAATCAAATATTAAAATTAAAAAACGAAACAGTTATTGGTTGATGTCCTTCAGCTTCTCTGCATCCGTCTTGGCGGCCGACAAGCGGCACCCAATTTTTTTATAGTCATCGCTGCACATGACTATCGCCCTCAAATACTCGGCCGGCACCCCAGTTTCCTCTGATAGTCTTAACATGGTCACTTTTTTTTCCTTAAAAACGGCAGCAATTTTTTGCATTGTCTTCGAATTCCTTGAAACCATACCTCTTATTGCTGTGTAATGTTGGTTCATTACGTGGTTTCCCAAGGTGCTCAACCTTCCAATCATTTTGCCGCATAGTTTGCACTTGCAGCCATGCACGGGGGGCGAAGCCTTAGGGGAAATCGGTGTTTTCAAATTGTCCTTTCCACTTTCAGTACTAAGAATGTCTTCAGTAAACATGTCTGGAGAATTAAGAAGTTATTATATGTATTTTTTTTAAATTTTACTTATTTACTTACTTAAGTCCGGATCCTCCCGAACCTCCTGCACCTGCTTCTCCTCCACGTGGTGCACTGGCTCAGACGAATCATATATTTCATTAGAAATAGTACACTCCATATCATTGACTGTATAATCAGAAATATTCTGAATATTGTCAGGAATGTTGTCAATATTCTCCTCAATATCGTGAGTTGTGGCCGACTCCTCCGTATGACCGTGCATATTGTTTTCAATATCCTCAATATTCTGAGTTGTGGCCGACTCCTCCGTATCACCGTGCATATTGTCAATATCCTCAATATCGTGAGTTGTGGCCGACTCCTCCGTATGACCGTTCATATTGTTGTCAATATCCTCAATATCCTGAGTTGTGGCCGACTCCTCCGTATCACCGTGCATATTGTCAATATCCTCAATATCCTGAGTTGTGGCCGACTCCTCCGTATCACCGTTCATATTGTTGTCAATATCCTCAATATCCTGAGATATTATTATTATTATTACATTATTAGAAGAATATAATATAAATGTAACTAATTTACTTACCCTTACGTTGATGGTCCAGAAAAAAAAGTACAAATTAATCACTCCTGCTGCACTTATGTCGCAAACTTGGGCTCCACCGAAGCCCTCCTGTGCTTTCGGGCTTTGCACTTTCCGGCCTTGCAGATGGGCCCAGTATATCCCGCATAATACATTAACAAGGGCACTGTCCACCCCGTCAATTCTTACACCTCCCAAATTAATGTACATCTTTGTCTTATTTTGTGTTCTTTATTTATGTTTTAAATAACGGGGCATGTATGGTTTTGGTATTTACTCATCGATAGTATTATAAGAAATACCAAAGAGTGAAATAAGTTAATAAGAGTAACCTAAGAACCGCGCCAAGATGGATAAAAAGATAGATTCAGAAATGCATTAATTGTCGTGTTTCGATGAGGACATAAAGGAACTCAATCTGTTCGAGCCGTATCAGGACATAGAGGAAGATATGTTTGAGCCGTCGCAATTGTCGTGTTTCGATGAGGACATAAATGAACTCAATCTGTTGGAGCCGTCGCAATTGTCGTGTTTCGATGAGGACATAAATGAACTCAATCTGTTCGAGCCGTATCAGGACAAAGAGGCAGAGGAACATCTGCCGTGTGGACCGCTGGACCGGCTGGTTAGTACATTGCCTATGGATGTTGACGACGACGACACTGAAGGTGAGTAGATTGTGGCAATTACATTGGAGCAGGTGAATCAGAATTTTCTTCCTCCAGGTATCGTCGGTAACGATGATCTGGTCAACGATATTGGTCGCCTTCAAGCGAGCAATGAATTGCACAAAGGTACAGGCCCCCGAAAATCTGGTAACGTACGGATTGGAAGAACTGAAAATGCAAGGAAACATAATGAATGGACGCATTAACATGACTGTAAATTTACAGAAACTAAGCGACTCAGAATTTTCCATTTACATGGATGAGTATCACATGCCGTGGTACCAATATGCAAAAAAAGGACCGGTACATAAATGGAAAATTCTTGCAGTGGCTGCAATCCCAATTAACGGGAATGAAATTCATTATTTTTATTTCCACATTTGTCCCGTTTCCAAAACATCTGCACTAGGCAGGAATGCGGTCAAGGAAGGACTCGATTTAGTATTGAGGGAGGTTGAGAGTGGGGGTTGTCAAGTCAACTGTTGGCAGTTGGATCCGACCACTGCTTGGCAAATTTCATGCCGTGCAAAAGTGTAAGGGGAAAATTCCCCATATTGTGGGATCTGCTCCACCTCAAAAAGGTTATCCTAAAAAATGATATACATGAGTATGTGTTGTTGTCAAATATGTATATCAAGGAATACAGGAAAGAAAATTACAAGAGTATCTTTGAGGCTACGAAGTCGGTAGACAACTTGCCCGACTACCCAATGTCTGATAAAGTTAAAGAAATCATTAAAAATGAAATAATGAACTTATTACGCGCTGTTGAAAAACATTTCGAATTTAGAAACGAACCAATATGTTTTAACAACATGAACAGCAATACCTTCGAGGAACGTGGCAAGCATTTATCAACAATTTTTATAAATATAATGAAAGTATCGTTTAAAGAAGATTTCAACAGAAACCCAGTATATTATGCTACAACTGTAGTGCTCATGGCTCTCCAAATAATGGACCAAAAAATTAAATTATTAAATAAGACGTTAGAAAATATTTTGTAGTATGTAGTATAATTATATTAATTTTAATAATAATAACAATAATAATAATTTGTTTTTTTTATTTTATTTATTTTATGTAGTATGTATTATACATGTACTATACATAATTAATGTATTTTCAGCTGTAGAATGTAGAATATTTTCAGCCTGTACTAGATTTTAAGCTGTAGAATGTAGAATATTTCAGCCTGTACAAGATTTTCAGCTGTAGAAGCCTGTACAAGATTTTCAGCTGTAGAATGTAGCATATTTTCAGCCTGTACAAGATTTTCAGCTGTAGAATGTAGAATATTTCAGCCTGTACAAGATTTTCAGCTGTAGAAGCCTGTACAAGATTTTTAGCTGTAGAATGTAGAATATTTTCAGCCTGTACAAGATTTTCAGCTGTAGAATGTAGAATATTTCAGCCTGTACAAGATTTTCAGCTGTAGAAGCCTGTACAAGATTTTTAGCTGTAGTGTTCAATTTTTGTTTGTTGTTTGATTGGTTTTTTAATTGATTGTTGTTGTTTGATTGATTTTGTTGTTCTGAAGGCTTGATCCACCGGTGACCAGGGACGCAGGATGGCTCTAAGCTATAGTATTTATTGTACGAGTAATAATCAACTAGCACAGCACTAGCATTCAACCCGTATTCAGAGCAGACTGTAAGTTTAAGTTAGTCTGAAATTGTTTTTATTAACATACGAATAATGAAATTAAACAAAACCCTTAAAAATTTGTTGTCAGTAAGTAAGTAGTATATAATGGTTATATAGACAGTTAATATTGTATAAACGAATATCGTTACTGTATGTACCATTTTGTACCAGAGTAAATATTTTGTAATTGCAAATGTTAGATTTATGCATTCTTGAATTTTCATTTCTTTTTCTTTTCGTTATAATAGTTTTATTATCTTTAATTGGTTTTCTGTTTTCTGTTTTCGTTTTGTTTTTTTTTGCATTTGATATGATTCGGTTCAAAATGTGTGTGTTGTTTACGCACATATTATGGTTAATGGTTCTTAATCTTGTTCGTTACTCTTTTATTACCCTTTTTGTATATTTTTTGTTTTATAAATTAATCTTTAGCTAAGCTGAGGAGCGTAGCGTATCAGATAAAATCAATCAAAAGTTGATGGGTCTAAGGGGCTAGCTAACGAGGCAGTCAATGGCAATGGCAATGGAAATCCAAATGGAAATTTATGCAAACCATGCGGCAAAACTAAAAAAAAAACTAAACTAAAAACGCAGGATCATGGACGAGACGTTGTGAGTTGCTGCGGACACCGCAACTCTACAGTTATACCCGATACTAAGTCAGTATGGCTCTCCTCCGGCAGACGCCTCTACAGAAAATCAGTCTGAGCGTGACGTCGGGCGCTGCGTAGCCACTGCAAATTGATTTGTTCCTTTTGGCTATAAAAATTATCTGATCTAAACCAGATTCAGCAATCTGATAGATATGGTCGTTGTCTTGATTCTGCGTTTTTAGTTTTCTCGAATGTGCAATATTGTGGATGCAACAGATTTTCGTCCTTTGTGGGGGCGGAAGGGGGTGTGGCGAAATTTTGACACAAAACGGTCAAGGTCCGATATCACAGGAATGTGGATACCAAATTTGTTTGCTCTAGCTCTTATGGGTTCTGAGATCCTTGAACTCATATTTTGCAATTGGCAAAACCGACCATGAAACCTGTGTGTTAGAGAGAGACAGAGCGAGAAAGAATGAAATTGTTTTCTTGATTCTGGCTATAATAATTATACGATCTGGTTCAGATTTTGCACTCTAGAACATATAGTCATCCTCTACGATTCTGGTCCTCTTTTTGGTTTTCTCGTATCTTTAAAATTGTGGATGCCACAGATTTTCGTCCTTTGTGGGGGCGGAAGTGGGCGGGGCGAAGTTTTGAAATATTCTTGTAGCAGTGACATATCATAGAAGTCTGGATCCAAACCATCGTTGCTCTAGCTCCTATAGTCTTTGAGCATTAGGCGCTGAAGGGGACGGACAGACGGACGGACGGACAGACAGACAGGGCTCAATCGACTCGGCTATTGATGCTGATCAAGAATATATATACTTTATATATATACACTCAAACTGTGACATCATCGCCAGAACGAACGAGAGTTTTTGAAAAACGATTTTCGAATGTGGGCCGGCAATGGTCACGATCACTTTTTTGATGCCCTAAAAGGAAACGCCGAAGGTGTCTCGTTTTCTCACGTGTCTATTGTTTCTTTCAAGAAAAGAAAATAAATAAGAAATAAACGAAATAATCGTGCCTGACCGTCAGTCGATCCCCTCAGATAGTGTGCAACAGCAGTAAACGGAGTCCAGTTCCATGTTTACCCAATCGGGTTCGGGAGTAATCCAAGCCTCGCTTCATTTGCATGGACTTTTGGCGTCGAGTGCTTCCGTCCTTATATACCACATTACACATGTACCGAGAGCTGAATTTGCATTTCTTATTACCAATTACAATTAAATAATCCATCGATTAGGCGATATGTGGAGAGTCGAGCGACCAGGTCTCAGTTTCCCTCCCTCCCCATATACGACTACTACCTAAATCGTTGGCTGGATTCATTCGTTTGCCGATCTGGCTCCGCCCACAAAGCTTTTGTTTATTCGTTTTCTACTTTTAGCGGGACACAAGGGCGTAGTCCCAAAAGGGGTGCTAAATCAAAGTGATCTTTAATTAATTTTTTTTTGAAAATCTTGCCATTTTCAGGGCTTTTGGAAGTTCCGGGGAGAATCGTGAAAGTCCCAGTACTGCCGCCTCGTCTGGGCTTAATTAAATTATTTGAAATTATCGAAACGTGCGGGGCACTGACTGACATCCCCCCCAATTCTCCCACTCCACACACACCCCCCTCAAATCTTTTGTTGTGTGTTGTACGAGTACATGATGTAGGCCAGCCAATCGTTTATGAAGTGCACAGCGAGTACGAGTAGTACATATGTATATACGCAATATAGAGCATGTATATGCGATGCATGTGTGTGTATCCACTTTAGTTAAGTTAAGCATGTGTCCATGTGTTTGTGAGCTGTCCGTATTTCGGTGCCAGCTAAACATTTCTTGTATACAACTATATTTTGTTGCTTTTTATCTGCGGATGCCACTCGGAGGCGGTTCAGCATGCTTGGTCTCAGCTCCAGCCCCATCTCCTCACGCATTCATCTTAATTACGAAGTTTTTATGATGACCATTTCGGGGCAGCGTTTCACTACAAGTCAAGTATATATTTCACTGTAAAAAAACTTCATTTGTAGATCAAGATTGTAGTTTTTTTCTGCCACACCCGAGTACTTTTTTCTTCATACTAGAATTTTTGGTTATTTCCCTTTGTTTTTTCAGTTTTAATGTCAAGTGTAAACAAAGCGTCTCGGGCCAGACCATCGCCTGTTGTTCATTAAGTGCAGCAAAACGCTGAGAATGCATAAAAAAAACGAGGGGGAACGTTGTGAGTTGCTGCGGAGACCGCAACTCTACATTTATCCCCGATACTGCAAATTGATTTCTTGCTTTTGGCTACAAAAATAATCCGATCTGATCCAGATTCAGCAATCTGATAGATATGGTCATTATCTATGATTTTGCGTCTTAAGTTTTCTCGAATCTGCAATATTGTGGATGCCCCAGATTTTCGTCCTTTGCGGGGGCGGAAGGGGGTGTGGCGAAATTTTGACACAAAACGGTCAATGTCCGATATCACAGGGGTGTGGATACCAAATTTGGTTGCTCTAGCTCCTATGGGTTCTGAGATCCTTGAACTCATATTTTGCAATTGGCAAAACCGACCATGAAACCTGTGTGTTAGAGAGAGACAGAGCGAGAAAGAATGAAATTGTTTTCTTGATTCTGGCTATAATAATTATACGATCTGGTTCAGAATTTGCCCTCTAGAAGATATAGTCATCTTCTACGATTCTGCGTTTTTGGTTTTATCGTATCTTTAAAATTGTGGATGCCACAGATTTTCGCCCTTTGTGGGAGTGGAAGTGGGCGGGGAAAAGTTTTGAAATTTTCTTGTAGCAGTGACATATCACAGAAGTCTATATCCAAAACATCGTTGCTATAGCTCTTATAGTCTTTGAGCACTAGGCGCTGAAGGGGACGGACAGACGGACAGACGGACGGACGGACAGACGGACGGACGGACAGACGGACAGACAGACATGGCTCAACCGACTCGGCTATTGATGCTGATCGAGAATATATATACTTTATGGGGTCGGAAACGATTCCTTCTGGACGTTACACACATCCACTTTTACCACAAATCTAATATACCCCAATACTCATTTTGAGTATCGGGTATAATAATGCCATAAATTGGATAAACAATCCAAGCACAGTTTGCCAAAAAACAGACTTTATGGACAAGCAATTTAGTTTAGTGTTTACTCTGCTCTCTTCCTCCCACGCAGCTAGAGGGTTTCTCGATCTGATCACATCACGTATTCGGGAAGGGTATGGTAAAATATCATGTGAGAATGTTATAGCAGTGTAAGACAGTACGTATATAGTATAAATTATTGACAGACGATCGGAGAAACGCGGCTGATCCTGTGCAGCTGGACATATACATATTCAGTTTATCGCGTTAAAAACTTTACATTAATCACGTCTGTCCCCATTCTACTTACTCTTTCCGAAGTGTTGTCATTTGCTGATTTCACTTTTGCAGCTGCACCAACACAAAGAACTTTAGTAGAGGACTCGGTGTGCAACTCAGAGCCAATTTTGTTGGGCAATTTCCTAGGCTCCAGCTCTCTCAGTCTCCAAATTCCAGATGTTCCCACAGAAAGAAAGAAGAACAGGGCTGAAAGGTTTATAAATATAAATTCACTCAAAGAAAAAAATGAGAAGTCGAAACAGTTTTCGAATCGCGAATGAAGATAATCTCATTATTATTTTTCTTTTAAAACTAGTAATAATGTCGTTGGACTCCCTTTCCTCTGTGACACACTTTATTCTCAAATTCCAGAGTGATACGAGTACTTTTTTTTTACCAGTGTTATAGTATATACATATGTGAGCTCCAAGAGAAGGGGGAATAAAATTCCACTCCAGACTCCATATACTCTGTGATTTCGACTGGTTTCCGTAGATGAAGCAAATGTTTAAGAGTTTAAGGGCAATTTGTGTTTTCCGAAGCTTTTCGCAATAAGTATAGATTACCTTGACTACATCAATATTTCTGAAAGTAGTGCTCTTAATTGCTAGGGTCAGATGCGACTGAGAGAGGAGTTGCTCACTTTTGAAATCGTTTGCTGTTAAGTTTTCTGTTAATTATTGTGATATTACGCCATTCTGTCAACCGATGTCTTAGTAAGACTTTGGATCGAGCTTCAGCTTGGACAAACAATGAAGTTGTTTGTCAATTGCTTGGGCAAATACTCGTACTCAGGTGGAAAAACAAATACCAGAATGGGGAAGAGGTTAAGATGGGAGACAAGAAAATATCAAATAAAGGGCCAATTAAGGAAGGTGATTGTGCGATTCTGTTTATCTTATCAACGACAAATTGACCCCAGGGGCGTCATTTATAATCCTCAATTTGTTTGCATACTAAAGCAACATTAGCCGAAGAGCTACCTACAAAAGAGAAGACGATGTTTCCTGATTCCCAATTCGTAGGCTATTGATAAACAATCAGTGGGGGAATATTCAAATTAGCCAGGTCTCATGTGTGATTAGCCGATTTCTCACACATTTCAAGCATCAAAGCTGACAGACGGAACAGAACAGAACAGAACACAACAGAGCGGAGAAGACGTTGAGCTGACGGCTGGAGGGATCAGATCCCACAGAAGAAGCCGCCTTGAAATTTACGAAAAGAGCCGCCTATAAATCGCCAGATTTCAGCACTGCCCAGGGCTTTATCTAAAGCTCCATTCGGAACAGTATTCAAAGCATAAAGCGTAACCAATTGATTGCTAATTGATATTGATGTGTCGATTATTTTATGATTATTCTTTATGATCGTTAAGTTTTGATATACCAAAAGGCGAGCGAGATCGAACACCAAACTTGATTCAAATTTGTAGATCACTTTAAACAATCAAGCCACTCCCTGAGTACTTCTCAGGCCTTGTCTTACCTTGTCTTCAGCTGGATTGTTATAATTTAATAACTACACGGGAGGGCAAATTAAGTCTGTAGTTCGGGTACCACAAAAACCACTTAAAGACGCTTTCTTTAATTGCCCCAAAACGAAGATTTGTTTTTTTTTTTTTCGAGAAACCTGTGGGGTAGCTTTCGGCTGCGGATGTGGCTGTGACTGTGGCTCTGACTGTGGCTCTGCCTCCAGCTGCTGGCCAGCTCCATGGACAGACAGTCATTTGTGTGAAAATCATCGTAGCATGAAGCGTTGTCGGTCGGTCCACTCTCATGCTTTTGTTTCGGCCATTTCAAGGTCTGTACAGAAACCGTCTGTTGGGTCAGACCTCCCTCCATTGACCAGAGCAGAGCTTTAACAATGCGGGTTCTGGCATCATTTTCATAGAAACGGCATTAGAAGTTATTCATACGCAGCGTGGGTTGGATAAGATTAACGAAAGCCCACATAGACATAGCTCATCCTCCCCATTCTCACTTGACTCTTTGCAGACAGCAGAATGAGCTCTAACAACTGCGGTTTCATCGATCCGCAGGGCCAGTTGAGCGCAGCCCTCGCTAATCGGGACATACGGGAATTCCACACTGCCCTGGACAGCGGTGCCCAGGCCAATCGCCAGGACGATCGAATGCCTCTCAGGTGGGCTCCTGCATTCAGCTGCTGCTCGAGTACGGAGCCTCTCCGAATTTGGTGGATCAGGGCGAGTTCACGCCGCTCCACCATGTGGTGAAGAATAGAAAGATTTAGGGAGGCACTAAGCTGGAGCTGATCCGACTTTTCCTGAAACAACCACAGTTGGACATTGACAGCTATCGGACGCCAGATGCTAAGGGATCAGTATCCGGAACTGCCGTAGCCGGAGCTGCGCGAGGCCGGAGCAGAGATCGACTGCGAGCGAGTCCTCCGCACGCTGCGGGAGAGAGCAACAGACGAGAACCAGTTCGAGCAACAGTTCGCGGAGTACCTCCAGAACGTCAGCGGAAACGCAGACAACCAATGCAATGCCAACCAGGAGGAGTATCAGTCCCTGCTGGCGGAGAGTATCAAGCGGGGCAAGCAGCGAGCCTTTGAGGCCATCCTCGAGACGGGCATCAACATTAATCCTTCAAAATTGAGCGACATCAGCCCCGTGGAGTTGGCCGTAATCTGGGGCAACCACAGGGCTCTAGAGAAGCTGTTGAAGCATCCGCAGCTGAGGCTGACATCGCATTCCAAGCTGCTGAACGCGGTTATCAGTCGCCTGGGTGAGCAGCCGCTGGACGACTTCTGTGACCACCAGCGCTGCTTCCAGCTGCTGCTCGAGAGCGATCGTGTGGACATCAATGAGGCGGACAAGGCTGGCCTGGTGTCACTCGCCTATGCGGTCAAGTATCGCAACACAAAGGTGGCACAGGAGCTTTTACGGCAGGGAGGCAGGGAGCATCTCCCATACAGGAGATGGACCCGAAAGTGCAGGAGGAGCACTTCGATTCCTGCATCACCACCAACGGGGAGAAGCCCGGTGACCAGAGTTTCGAGATCATCATCAACTACAAGAATCTGATGAGACGCCAGCGAGAGCCCGGGCAGTCGGACAAGCGGAGCATTGGCCATCCTCACCAATTGGAGGACGAGATGACTCCAATCGCATACATCGCCGATTCCAAGGAGCTGCGTTACCTGCTGCAGCACCCGCTAATCTCGTGTTTCCTCTTGCTCAAGTGGCACCGCCTCTCGGTGATCTTCTATCTGAACTTTCTACTTTACTCTCTCTTCACTGCCTCCATTATCACGCATACGCTCCTTAAGCGACCACACGGGCCTGACTGCCCTCTTCGGCCTGTTCTCTTGGATAGGGATTGTGTATCTCATGATCCGAGAGGTCATACAGCTTGCCATGTCGCCGCTGCTGTACTTCAGGTCCATCACGAACCTGATGGAGGTGGCTCTCATTGTCTTGTCAATCCTAACCTGCATGGAAGCCAGCTACGACAAGGAGACGCAGCGCATACTGGCCGTCTTCACCATTCTGCTGGTGTCCGTGGAGTTCTGCCTGCTGGTTGGCTCCCTTCCAGTACTCTCAACTTCGACGCACATGCTCATGCTGCGCGCCGTCTCCAGCAGCTTCATCAAGAGCTTTGCTCTCTACTCGATCTTTGTGCTTACGTTTAGTCTGTGCTTCTACATACTGTTTGGCAAGCCCCAGGTGGATTCCTCCTCTCCGAAGGACAGCACGCCAGAGCCAGCAAAGGAGGGAGAAGATGATGGTCACTTCAACACATTCTCCGTGCCCATCGAGGCGCTCATCAAGACTATTGTGATGCTCACGGGAGAATTTGATGCCGGTGACATAAAGTTTGACAGCGTCTACACTTACCTGATCTTCCTGCTCTTTGTGTTCTTCATGACCATTGTGCTGTTCAATCTCCTGAATGGTCTGGCTGTCAGCGATACTCAGATGGGTTTATATTTCCTTTTTTTCCTCGGCTTTATCCAACTGTTTTCTCCCCTCTCTTTTCCCACAGGCCATCAAGGCCCAGGCGGAACTGAACGGCGCCATTGTCCGCACCAATCTGCTGACCCGCTACGAGCAAGTTCTCACTGGCCGAGATGGACACGCTCAGACCTCATCGTCCCAGTTGAACAAAGGCAGTCGGTTCGCTCGAGGAAGATCATGAGCTAGTCACCGGTTCAATCGTAATTTTCTTCATGCTTTTCTTGAGTTTCACGCCTTCGTGGCTTTTCCCACACTTGGGACCCCACTATGCAGAAAAGCGAAAGGAGAGAAAATCTTCACTGATGAATCGCCTGATCGGATCGGATGGGCTGTTATATACTCACAACACATACTCATTGGCCGCATTTGCGAATCGCTGGGCTGTGAACAAGCTTGAATTGAAAGAGTGTCGGCACTTCGGTGTGCCAAAGATACATATCTTTACCCCTTGAATCAGCTCGTGTTGATTTTTCTGCCGTGCATTGCACTTTTGAGCTCAGGTCCTAAACGAGAGTCACACACCACACACATGCACATTATTATCATTATCATCATCATTATGATAATGACTGTGAGCGAACGAATGCTGATGAAGCCCCATGGTCAATGTCGAAAGTTATGGGATTGGTTAAGGAAACCCAAGGTGGGATATGAAAAGTATTGCGTTCTGCTCTGGCATAAGATCCCAGCTTTAATATTAGGGGGATTCCCCTTCCAAGCAACGATGCGACAATCAACGGACATTGATTAACAACTGTATGTACATATGCATCTACAGTGCAGGCCAGCGCCGAGCAGCGTAGACACCCAGTACCCTGCCACCCTCCGAGGGAAACAGAGAGCGATGAAGGGGGATCTGTGTGTGCGTATCCAATGAATTAATATTTCATTCTAGAACGCAGTTGTCTGCGTTAGTTGGGCACACACACACATAGTACATATATGCTGGCAGCGTTCCCATTCAATCTACTCGACGGCTGATGCACGCCAGTAGCCCCCGCTGGAAACTTCCGCAGATTCTGGAACGCAGAGGATGCGGGCTATCGGCGACAGGGGAATACTACTAAGCAGAAAGAGAAGGTGAGTTCATAATATTGCCAATTTAATGCAAGAAAAATAAAGAGAGTGGAGTGGGCGATGCCAAAGGCAGAAGAAAGAAAGGCCGTAAACCAAAAGGCCTGTCTCGCTCTCTCTCGTGGGAATTTACTTTGAATTTCGAATATTTCGGTATCTATTTTCATTGCGGCCAAAAACGGAGAGACGATTCCGTGTATTGCGATGCCAGCATCAACGAAAATAGATGCCCAAATGGAAGTGCAAACATCTCTGAGGGGAGGGGTGGAGTGTCGGGCGTGTGGCCGTGTGTCTTCTGTCAGTGTGTGATTGGATACTGCTTGCTGCTTTCTGCTCGATGGCTGCCCCTAGAGCACGAGGTGCAGGCGTATTTGGAACACCAGCTGCTCGACGGTCTTCTTCAGGAGCGCCGCCAGGGACAGGATGAATCCCAGGAGGCTGAGGGAGAACAGCCAGGGCGTGGTCATGAGAACGGCAAAGAAGACGAGCGTCTCGTCGCCCCGGGCATTGGCCATGCGCCACAGCAACTGGCGCTGGATGGTGCGCAGCTTGAACTTGCTGTTCCACAATCGGTGGCGCTTAGAGCCGACGGTTTCGTTGAAGCCCACGGTCTTCTCGACCAGCCAGAACACCGCGCAGCACAGCAGCTGCAGCACCAGCAGCACGATGTTGACCACAGCGGTCTCCAAGACGAGGTGGTACAAGGCCACCATGCGCTGACGGTGCTCCGGCTGCATTGTGGAGAGCACGACTGCGCCGAGGGACTCCAGCGGGGAGACTCTGGGGAAAGGCCGTCGGAGAGCTCCTCCCACTCCGAGTCCGACTCGGTGCGCTCTATCGAGCTGAACTCGCTCTGGCTCTGACAGGTCTGGATCTGACAGGAGCACGACTCCTCCTCTTGGTCCTCCTCGGTGGGCATCGAGTAGTCGCCCTCGTAGTCGCCCTCGTAGCGGCAGTCGGAGTACTCTTCGTGAGGGTCGTCGTAGTAGTCTCCGCGGCTGTCCGGAGAAGCGCCGCCTGTCCAGAGGGAGCTCAACACGGGCGGTGGTCCCATCGAAGCCATCTGTGGCACAGCATTGAATCTGCAGGGGAGCCGGGGGTAAGTTATGTCCTGGGGGAAGGGGAGTCTGGGCTGCTGCCGCTCACCCATCTGAATCCCCCATCGGAGGGAAGGTGGGGGGGTGAGCGTGACCTATTGGACCCATTGGGCGGGACAGCAGAGGACTGGTGTGGATTTGGCCTAGAAAGGGCATCGCATTGAGTCCATTCTTGTCGGCGGAACCTTCGGGGGGGACCTGCAGCCCCGGCTGCTGCTGCTGCTGCTGCTGCTGGTCGGTAAAGACGAAGGATCCCATGGATCCGACAATACCCCGCGAGCGGGTGAATGGGGAACGTGGATTGTTAATAGTTGGATTCATCTTAGTCCAGCACCTGTGAGGAAATATTCGTTCATGGGCTTTGTTTTGTATTTGTATTTTTATTTACTTTATGTTCCCTGTGCTTTCGATATTTGCTGCCGTTCTCTGTGTTGTGCCGCTCTCTCCAGATATTCGTACTGAATGATTTCCAGAGCCAGTTCTGAACGGCTCCAAGTGATAGTTCAGGGCCCACTTCGAATCACAGGTCAGGTGACGTACTTTCCCTGGGCAGAGCTGCGACTTGCAATAGTTGATCGGCTTTGTTGGTTTGGGATAGGACTTGCGATAAATACCATGCCACCATACTCCTTGGTGTGGCCGAAATGTTGGCTACCATTCTGGGATTAAGGAGTTAAGGGTTAAGGAGAGTGGGGGAGGGGGGTATATTTTTGCATGGCTTTACATCTTCCTTAAGCTGCTGTTTTGTGTCACAGCCAACCTGTCATTTGTACATTGAATTGCTGCTCGAGAGGTCTCTTTGGAGTCCTCTGTTCCCCGTGTACAAATGTACATAAAATCACAGGAAGCACTTAGGATTAATAGGGGGCACTCATCCCCCTCTACTCCCTCTCCCCCTTTTGGTGGTGTCATGGGTTAAGCATTTGCTGTGTTCGGCATTCAATTTGTGGCTTGATTTCTTACCTTTTATGATGCGCTATACGGCTGTAATCCATGTAGGACATGCACTTTGTTTATCCATTCAAAGGCGCTAAAGAGGGTAGTCCTGTAATCCAAAAGGGCATCCAGTATATCCAGAGCGAAGGTTAATCCATTCGATGGAGCGCTCAAGCAGACCAGCCAGGCGGTTGACCAGAAGCTTAACGAGGCTTAAAATTTCCAAGAGGCCGCCAGCCGGCAAGTGTCATTGCAGTCCCTCCAGTCGACTCCACTCCAGTCCAGTTTTTTCCCAAACTGTGCGACGTGAATAACTTTGATGATTTTTTGGCCCAAAGGCGCCCACACAATATAAATACTCCTCCCTTTTTTGTCAATAAGTTTATTTTCAGTCGTTACATTTACGAATAACAGGCGAGTTTTTCTACTCAAATCAAATATTAAAATTAAAAAACGAAACAGTTATTGGTTGATGTCCTTCAGCTTCTCTGGATCAGTCTACTCAAGCCAAATCAAATATTAAAATTAAAAAACGAAACAGTTATTGGTTGATGTCCTTCAGCTTCTCTGCATCCGTCTTGGCGGCCGACAAGCGGCACCCAATTTTTTTATAGTCATCGCTGCACATGACTATCGCCCTCAAATACTCGGCCGGCACCCCAGTTTCCTCTGATAGTCTTAACATGGTCACTTTTTTTTCCTTAAAAACGGCAGCAATTTTTTGCATTGTCTTCGAATTCCTTGAAACCATACCTCTTATTGCTGTGTAATGTTGGTTCATTACGTGGTTTCCCAAGGTGCTCAACCTTCCAATCATTTTGCCGCATAGTTTGCACTTGCAGCCATGCACGGGGGCGAAGCCTTAGGGGAAATCGGTGTTTTCAAATTGTCCTTTCCACTTTCAGTACTAAGAATGTCTTCAGTAAACATGTCTGGAGAATTAAGAAGTTATTATATGTATTTTTTTTAAATTTTACTTATTTACTTACTTAAGTCCGGATCCTCCCGAACCTCCTGCACCTGCTTCTCCTCCACGTGGTGCACTGGCTCAGACGAATCATATATTTCATTAGAAATAGTACACTCCATATCATTGACTGTATAATCAGAAATATTCTGAATATTGTCAGGAATGTTGTCAATATTCTCCTCAATATCGTGAGTTGTGGCCGACTCCTCCGTATGACCGTGCATATTGTTTTCAATATCCTCAATATTCTGAGTTGTGGCCGACTCCTCCGTATCACCGTGCATATTGTCAATATCCTCAATATCGTGAGTTGTGGCCGACTCCTCCGTATGACCGTTCATATTGTTGTCAATATCCTCAATATCCTGAGTTGTGGCCGACTCCTCCGTATCACCGTGCATATTGTCAATATCCTCAATATCCTGAGTTGTGGCCGACTCCTCCGTATCACCGTTCATATTGTTGTCAATATCCTCAATATCCTGAGATATTATTATTATTATTACATTATTAGAAGAATATAATATAAATGTAACTAATTTACTTACCCTTACGTTGATGGTCCAGAAAAAAAAGTACAAATTAATCACTCCTGCTGCACTTATGTCGCAAACTTGGGCTCCACCGAAGCCCTCCTGTGCTTTCGGGCTTTGCACTTTCCGGCCTTGCAGATGGGCCCAGTATATCCCGCATAATACATTAACAAGGGCACTGTCCACCCCGTCAATTCTTACACCTCCCAAATTAATGTACATCTTTGTCTTATTTTGTGTTCTTTATTTATGTTTTAAATAACGGGGCATGTATGGTTTTGGTATTTACTCATCGATAGTATTATAAGAAATACCAAAGAGTGAAATAAGTTAATAAGAGTAACCTAAGAACCGCGCCAAGATGGATAAAAAGATAGATTCAGAAATGCATTAATTGTCGTGTTTCGATGAGGACATAAAGGAACTCAATCTGTTCGAGCCGTATCAGGACATAGAGGAAGATATGTTTGAGCCGTCGCAATTGTCGTGTTTCGATGAGGACATAAATGAACTCAATCTGTTGGAGCCGTCGCAATTGTCGTGTTTCGATGAGGACATAAATGAACTCAATCTGTTCGAGCCGTATCAGGACAAAGAGGCAGAGGAACATCTGCCGTGTGGACCGCTGGACCGGCTGGTTAGTACATTGCCTATGGATGTTGACGACGACGACACTGAAGGTGAGTAGATTGTGGCAATTACATTGGAGCAGGGGAATCAGAATTTTCTTCCTCCAGGTATCGTCGGTAACGATGATCTGGTCAACGATATTGGTCGCCTTCAAGCGAGCAATGAATTGCACAAAGGTACAGGCCCCCGAAAATCTGGTAACGTACGGATTGGAAGAACTGAAAATGCAAGGAAACATAATGAATGGACGCATTAACATGACTGTAAATTTACAGAAACTAAGCGACTCAGAATTTTCCATTTACATGGATGAGTATCACATGCCGTGGTACCTGTGGAGATAATGTTTTTTATCCCCAATCGGCCGACTAATTATTTCGAATTAAGTAAAACTCGGCGCAGAAATAAAATTACGATATGTTCTTTAATGCGTGACATCCAAATTGCAAGTGTGGCTTGCCTGCCCTTTACATTGCCGCTCCGATCGCTAAGCGCAGCTTCGCTCGGCCGACGTCGGTAGGCAGACGCAAAGCGGAGATAGCGAAGAGCGAGCTGGCAGAGAGCGTTTAGCAGGGCAAGCAAGCGCAAAGCTTTAACAAACAAATGAGTGACATAGACATTAGTAACAAACAAAATAAGCGGCTGAGGGCCTAGAGTTAGGTGCTATTTGGCAAGCAGCTAATCGGATGGGTTCTGCTCCGAACATTCACCCCCCGTTGGAAGGCAAAGGCTTTCAACAGATCCATCCTGAAGGGGCAGAACCGCTATTTTTCCAACGGCCCTCTTGAAGATGCTTGCTTGGGCTCAGCTGGCGGCTACGATGGGATGATCGTCGAACGCAGCAATCGGCGCTTCTTTACGAAGGCGGCTTGTCGTGATTACGTCTTGATCATCGGGAACCTCTGTAATTGCATAGAATGGCAGGAAATTTGGCAATGTAGAAAATGTTGAAAGTTGAATTTCATTTAGCGTGGATATGTAGGTTTTTAATATATGGAAAAGTTCGCCCTGCAGTTCCTGATTCTCCGATCGCAGTTTTTCCACTTGCACCTGGCACTCGAGCAGCTGCTTCCTGCATTGCTGCTCTAAGTTTTGGTACTCCAGCGTTGTGGGTCGAAAATCGTCAATAGAGATGCACGAGGAATTTTCAAAAGCGGCTAAAGCTGCACGCTTATTCTCCGAGCTATCAATGCTTCCTAATACTATCCAACCAAGTTTTGTCTCCTGCAATGTTGGCAATTGGTCTGATAGTCGAATCTGTCCGACGCACATTAAATCGAAGAACAAACCAGAACCTATCAACAGATCGATACGTTGGGGCTTGGAGAAATTAGGATCAGCTAGTTTTAGATTATTCGGCATTGGCCAATCCTTTGCGTCTACGCCGAAGTTAGGCTGCATTTCCGTAATTGAGTTGGTGACAATTGCAGCGAAGGAAGCTCGATAGCTTGCGTCCTGGGATTGTACAACTATATGTACAGACTTGCACGAAGGTAGAATGGAATCTCCGATTCCAGAGATGTGAACATAAGACGAGCGATGATCCAACTGCAACTGATCAGCAAGTCTAGATGTTACAAAGTTTGCCTGTGATGCAGAATCCAAAATGGCACGACATGGGATAAGTGCTTCATAACGATCTGTTACATGGACGAGGGCAGTAGGTAGCAACACGTTCTGGCTAGGCTGAGATTTCTGGATCGAGGGGGAGGGCTAGAGCACCCGCTTGCTAGAAGCACAGTCGCGGCCTCTTGCTGGATCGATTCCTCGGCCGGTGAAGAGGAAGATGAAGCACCAGTTCCCGATGGAATGTGGAGTAGCGTGTGATGTTTGGCCTGGCAATGCCTGCAAAGTCCTGACCTGCACCTCTGCAATTCATGGCCTTTGTTGAGGCAGTTCAAACACAAGCGGCTCTTCTTTGCTTCTTTGTATCGTTCAAACGCAGAGAGATTCAGGAATTCCTGACATGTAGATATGTAATGCTCGGAGGAATTGCAATGGTTACATATGGGGTTAGGATGGTCGTTACTGGAGGTGATATGGGTGACAGGTTTGTCTTCTCCCACCTGCTGGCTAGGAATTGTTACCATAGCCGATCCCAAATTTTCCAGCATCCGACATCTTGCTTCCAAGAATGAGGCCATGCTTGACCACCGAGGCAATCCTGACGTCGGCAAGTTCTCTTCCCATTTCTCCTTGGTCTTGTGGTCCAATTTCGTGCCTATGATGAAGATCAGCAACCCATCGGATATCTCCTGCAGGGTCGCCAAGGTCTGAAGTGCACGCAAGTGCGAATTGATTTTGTCAGTGAGCGCGCGCAAGCAGATAGCCGAGCCCTTCTCCACCCCTTGCAGCCCGAAAATAGCCTTGACGTGTGCCTGAGAATGTAACAGTTTATTATCGAATCGAAACATTAGTAAATTCAACGCCTTGTCGTAATTCTCCTCAGCAAGTTCCAAGGAACGAATCGTATCCAGCGCAGCACCATCTAGACATCCACGAAGATATTGGAACTTTTCGATGATTGGTATACGATGGTCTTTGTGCACCATTGTCGAAAACATCGCGTGGAATTCTGGCCAATCCATGTAGCTCCCACCGAATCGCGGAAGCTGCAACTCGGGCATTCGAGAACGGCCTATACTATTATAGGCGAACAACGACGAATTCCCCTCGAGAGTATGCCGAGCCGTTGAATTGGCAACATTTACCGTGCGAGCAGCCATCAACTCCCGCGACAGCCTGGACCTAACCTTGACATAAACATTCGAAGAGTCCAGCCGGGCATCATGGGCTAACTGCAGGAAATCCAGCCTTTCAAGGCTCGTTTGAGCGGCATCGAAATCCGCATTCATTCGCTCGATCTGCTCTAAGCGAGCTTGAAGTTCTGCCCCAAGGTGAGAAAGCGATCCATGGCCTTTAGTTGGCGCGCGATGGACTCGGCCTTGTGCTTGTAGAAACCTGCATCCCTCGGCATTGCTGCGTTCGCGACATTGGTAGGCTCAGGTGCTGCCATGTTGAGGTTTTAAAAGAGTCACTCAGCACGACCGAAAAAGACACCCTGTATACGTATAAACGTGGGAACCGAAAGCAAAGGGATTACAGCTAATGCTTTTAGCTGTGCGGCTGTGCGAGCTGTCCGATTCCGCTTTGTACTCCGCTTGTGTGTATTAGTGAGTTCGCTGCACTGCCTACCGCACTGCACTGACCGAATTGTCGCGACAGAGAAATTAATAGCCAGCAATGCGTGTATGTAGGTGTATGTAAGTGTGTTTTAGCACCGAATTGTGCTTAACCGCCGAAATTTTGCTAGGGCTAACGAATGTCGATCGCGAATGATTATTAATTGACACTGCAACTCAGAGATCACGTCGGGGTCACCAAATTTTATGTGGAGGTAATGTTTTTTATCCCCAATCGGCCGACTAATTATTTCGAAATAAATAAAACTCGGCGCAGAAATAAAATTACGATATGTTCTTTAATGCGTGACATCCAAATTGCAAGTGTGGCTTGCCTGCCCTTTACATTGCCGCTCCGATCGCTAAGCGCAGCTTCGCTCGGCCGACGTCGGTAGGCAGACGCAAAGCGGAGAAAGCGTAGAGCGAGCTGGCAGAGAGCGTTTAGCAGGGCAAGCAAGCGGAGAGCTTTAACAAACAAATGAGTGACATAGACATAAGTAACAAACAAAATATGCGGCTGAGGGCCAAGAATTAGGTGCTATTTGGCAAGCAGCTAATCGGCTGGGTTCTGTCCGAACAGTACCAATATGCAAAAAAAGGACCGGTACATAAATGGAAAATTCTTGCAGTCGCTGCAATCCCAATTAACGGGAATGAAATTCATTATTTGTATTTCCACATTTGTCCCGTTTCCAAAACATCTGCACTAGGCAGGAATGCGGTCAAGGAAGGACTCGATTTAGTATTGAGGGAGGTTTAGAGTGGGGGCTTGTCAAGTCAACTGTTGGCAGTTGGATCCGACCACTGCTTGGCAAATTTCATGCCGTGCAAAAGTGTAAGGGGAAAATTCCCCATATTGTGGGATCTGCCCCACCTCAAAAAGCTTATCCTAAAAAATGATATACATGAGGATGTGTTGTTGTCAAATATGTATGTCAAGGAATACAGGAAAGAAAATTACAAGAGTATCTTTGAGGCTACGAAGTCGGTAGACAACTTGCCCGACTACCTAATGTCTGATAAAGTTAAAGAAATCATTAAAAATGAAATAATGAACTTATTACGCGCTGTTGAAAAACATTTCGAATTTAGAAACGAACTAATATGTTTTAACAACATGAACAGCAATACCTTCGAGGAACGTGGCAAGCATTTATCAACAATTTTTATAAACATAATGAAAGTATCGTTTAAAGAAGATTTCAACAGAAACCCAGTATATTATGCTACAACTGTAGTGTTCATGGCTCTCCAAATAATGGACCAAAAAATTAAATTATTAAATAAGACGTTAGAAAATATTTTTTAGTATGTAGTATAATTATATTAATTTTAATAATAATAACAATAATAATAATAATTTGTTTTTTATTTTATTTATTTTATGTAGTATATATTATACATGTACTATACATAATTAATGTATTTTCAGCTGTAGAATGTAGAATATTTTCAGCCTGTACAAGATTTTCAGCTGTAGAATGTAGAATATTTCAGCCTGTACAAGATTTTCAGCCTGTACAAGATTTTCAGCTGTAGAAGCCTGTACAAGATTTTCAGCTGTAGAATGTTGAATATTTTCAGCCTGTTCAAGATTTTCAGCTGTAGAATGTAGAATATTTCAGCCTGTACAAGATTTTCAGCTGTAGAAGCCTGTACAAGATTTTCAGCTGTAGAATGTAGAATATTTTCAGCCTGTACAAGATTTTCAGCTGTAGAATGTAGAATATTTCAGCCTGTACAAGATTTTCAGCTGTAGAAGCCTGTTCAATTATTGTTTGTTGTTTGATTGATTTTTGAATTGATTGTTGTTGTTTGATTGATTTTGTTGTTCTGAAGGCTTGATCCACCGGTGACCAGGGACGCAGGATGGCTCTAAGCTATAGTATTTATTGTACGAGTAATAATCAACTAGCACAGCACTAGCATTTAACCCGTATTCAGAGCAGACTGTAAGTTTAAGTTAGTCTGAAATTGTATTTATTAACATACGAATAATGAAATTGAACAAAACCCTTAATAATTTGTTGTCAGTAAGTAAGTAGTATATAATGGTTATATAGACAGTAAATATTGTATAAACGAATATCTTTACTGTATGTACCATATTGTACCAGAGTAAATATTTTGTAATTGCAAATGTTAGATTTATGCATTCTTGAATTTTCGTTTCTTTTTCTTTTCGTTATAATAGTTTTATTATCTTTAATTGGTTTTCTGTTTTCTGTTTTCGTTTTGTTTTTTTTTGCATTTGATATGATTCGGTTCAAAATGTGTGTGTTGTTTACGCACATATTATGGTTAATGGTTCTTAATCTTGTTCGTTACTCTTTTATTACCCTTTTTGTATATCTTTTGTTTTATAAATTAATCTTTAGCTAAGCTGAGGAGCGTAGCGTATCGGATCAAATCAATCAAAAGTTGATGGGTCTAAGGGGCTAGTTAACCAGGCAGTCAATGGCAATGGCAATGGAAATCCAATTTTCGTTCTTTGTGGGGGCGGAAGGGGGTGGGGCGAAATTCTGAGATAAACGTTTTATAGTGAGATCTAACAGAAGTGCGGATACCAAATTTGGTTACTCTAGCCTTAATAGTCTCTGAGAGTTGTGGATGCCACAGATTTTCGTCCTTTGCGGGGGCGGAAGGGGGTGTGGCGAAATTTTGACACAAAACGGTCAAGGTCCGATATCACAGGAGTGTGGATACCAAATTTGGTTGCTCTAGCTCTTACGGGTTCTGAGATCCTTGAACTCATATTTTGCAATTGGCAAAACCGCCCATGAAACCTGTGTGTTAGAGAGAGACAGAGCGAGAAAGAATGAAATTGTTTTCTTGATTCTGGCTATAATAATTATACGATCTGGTTGAGATTTTGCACTCTAGAACATATAGTCATCCTCTACGATTCTGGTCCTCTTTTTGGTTTTCTCGTATCTTTAAAATTGTGGATGCCACAGATTTTCGTCCTTTGTGGGGGCGGAAGTGGGCGGGGCGAAGTTTTGAAATATTCTTGTAGCAGTGACATATCACAGAAGTCTGGATCCAAACCATCGTTGCTCTAGCTCCTATAGTCTTTGAGCATTAGGCGCTGAAGGGGACGGACAGACGGACGGACGGACAGACAGACAGGGCTCAATCGACTCGGCTATTGATGCTGATCAAGAATATATATACTTTATATATATACACTCAAACTGTGACATCATCGCCAGAACGAACGAGAGTTTTTGAAAAACGATTTTCGAATGTGGGCCGGCAATGGTCACGATCACTTTTTTGATGCCCTAAAAGGAAACGCCGAAGGTGGCTCGTTTTCTAAAGTTTTCAAGAAAAGAAAATAAATAAGAAATAAACGAAATAATCGTGCCTGACCGTCAGTCGATCCCCTCAGATAGTGTGCAACAGCAGTAAACGGAGTCCAGTTCCATGTTTACCCAATCGGGTTCGGGAGTAATCCAAGCCTCGCTTCATTTGCATGACTTTTGGCGTCGAGTGCTTCCGTCCTCACATACCACATTACACATGTACCGAGAGCTGAAATTGCATTTCTTATTACCAATTACAATTAAATAATCCATCGATTAGGCGATATGTGGAGAGTCGAGCGACCAGGTCTCAGTTTCCCTCCCTCCCCATATACGACTACTACCTAAATCGTTGGCTGGATTCATTCGTTTGCCGATCTGGCTCCGCCCACAAAGCTTTTGTTTATTCGTTTTCTACTTTTTGCGGGACACAAGGGCGTAGTCCCAAAAGGGGTGCTAAATCAAAGTGATCTTTAATTAATTTTTTTTTTGAAAATCTTGCCATTTTCAGGGCTTTTGGAAGTTCCGGGGAGAATCGTGAAAGTCCCAGTACTGCCGCCTCGTCTGGGCTTAATTAAATTATTCGAAATTATCGAAACGTGCGGGGCACTGACTGAAATCCCCCCCAATTCTCCCACTCCACACACACCCCCTCAAATCTTTTGTTGTGTGTTGTACGAGTACATGATGTAGGCCAGCCAATTGTTTATGAAGTGCACAGCGAGTACGAGTAGTACATATGTATATACCCAATATAGAGCATGTATATGCGATGCATGTGTGTGTATCCACTTTAGTTAAGTTAAGCATGTGTCCATGTGTTTGTGAGCAGTCCGTATTTCGGTGCCAGCTAAACATTTCTTGTATACAACTATATTTTGTTGCATTTTATCTGCGGATGCCACTCGGAGGCGGTTCAGCATGAAGTCATGCTTGGTCTCAGCTCCAGCCCCATCTCCTCACGTATTCATCTTAATTACGAAGTTTTTATGATGACAATTTCGGGGCTGCGTTTCACTACAAGTCAAGTATATATTTCACTGTAAAAAAACTTCATTTGTAGATCAAGATTGTAGTTTTTTTCTGCCACACCCGAGTACTTTTTTCTTCATACTAGAATTTTCGGTTATTTCCCTTTGTTTTTCCAGTTTTAATGCCAAGTGTAAACAAAGCGTCTCGGACCAGACCATCGCCTGTTGTTCATTAAGTGCAGCAAAACGCTGAGAATGCATAAAAAAAAAACGAGGGGGAACGTTGTGAGTTGCTGCGGAGACCGCAACTCTACATTTATACCCGATACTGCAAATTGATTTCTTGCTTTTGGCTACAAAAATGATCCGATCTGATCCAGATTCAGCAATCTGATAGATATGGTCATTATCTATTGTTCGGAGCAGAACCCAGCCGATTAGCTGCTTGCCAAATAGCACCTAATTCTTGGCCCTCAGCCGCTTATTTTGTTTGTTACTTATGTCTATGTCACTCATTTGTTTGTTAAAGCTCTGCGCTTGCTTGCCCTGCGAAACGCTCTCTGCCAGCTCGCTCTTCGCTATCTCCGCTTTGCGTCTGCCTACCGACGTCGGCCGAGCGAAGCTGCGCTTAGCGATCGGAGCGGCAATGTAAAGGGCAGGCAAGCCACACTTGCAATTTGGATGTCACGCATTAAAGAACATATCGTAATTTTATTTCTGCGCCGAGTTTTATTTAATTCGAAATAATTAGTCGGCCGATTGGGGATAAAAAACATTATCTTCACATAAAATTTGGTGACCCCGACGTGATCTCTGAGTTGCAGTGTCAATTAATAATCATTCGCGATCGACATTCGTTAGCCCTAGCAAATTTTCGGCGGTTAAGCACAATTCGGTGCTAAAACACACTTACATACACTTACATACACGCATTGCTGGCTATTAATTTCTCTGTCGCGACAATTCGGTCAGTGCAGTGCGGTAGGCAGTGCAGCGAACTCACTAATACACACAAGCGGAGTACAAAGCGGAATCGGACAGCTCGCACAGCTAAAGGCATTAGCTGTAATCCCTTTGCTTTCGGTTCCCACGTTTATACGTATACAGGGTGTCTTTTTCGGTCGTGCTGAGTGACTCTTTTAAAACCTCAACATGGCAGCACCTGAGCCTACCAATGTCGCGAACGCAGCAATGCCGAGTGATGTAGATTTCTACAAGCACAAGGCCGAGTCCATCGCGCGCCAACTAAAGGCCATGGATCGCTTTCTCACCAAGGAAAAGCTTGCCGAGTTAGATGAGGCAGAACTTCAAGCTCGCTTAGAGCAGATCGAGCGAATGAATGCGGATTTCGATGCCGCTCAAACGAGCCTTGAAAGGCTGGATTTCCTGCAGTTAGCCCATGATGCCCGGCTGGACTCTTCGAATGTTTATGTCAAGGTTAGGTCCAGGCTGTCGCGGGAGTTGATGGCTGCTCGCACGGTAAATGTTGCCAATTCAACGGCTCGGCATACTCTCGAGGGGAATTCGTCGTTGTTCGCCTATAATAGTATAGGCCGTTCTCGAATGCCCGAGTTGCAGCTTCCGCGATTCGGTGGGAGCTACATGGATTGGCCAGAATTCCACGCGATGTTTTCGACAATGGTGCACAAAGACCATCGTATACCAATCATCGAAAAATTCCAATATCTTCGTGGATGTCTAGATGGTGCTGCGCTGGATACGATTCGCTCCTTGGAACTTTCTGAGGAGAATTACGACAAGGCGTTGAATTTACTAATGTTGCGATTCGATAATAAACTGTTACATTTTCAGGCACACGTCAAGGCTATTTTCGGGTTGCAAGGGGTGGAGAAGGGCTCGGCTATCGGCTTGCGCGCGCTCAGCGATAAAATCAATTCGCACTTGCGTGCACTTCAGACCTTGGCGACCCCGCAGGAGATTTCCGATGGGTTGCTGATCTTCATCATAGGCACGAAATTGGACCACAAGACCAAGGAGAAATGGGAAGAGAACTTGCCGACGTCAGGATTGCCTCGGTGGTCAAGCATGGCCTCATTCTTGGAAGCAAGATGTCGGATGCTGGAAAATTTGGGATCGGCTATGGTAACAATTCCTAGCCAGCAGGTGGGAGAAAGTAAACCTAGCACCCTAATCACCTCCATTAACGATCATAATAGCTCAACATGCAAGTATTGCAAATCCTCCGATCACTACATATCCCGATGCCAGGCATTTATAGATCTCCCTGTTTTTTCTCGATACAAGGAGGTGAAGAAGCGCCATTTATGTCTAAACTGCCTCAACAAAGGCCATTCATTGCAACGCTGCAAGTCAGGGGCATGTAGAAATTGCCAAGCCAAGCATCACACACTGCTCCACATGCAGTCGGGCGCTGACGCTGAGTTGCCGTCGCCGAGCACGGAATCGACCCAGCATGATCCTGCAAGTGCCCTAGTAGCAAGCAAATATATTAGCCCTCCCCCTCGAGTCAAAAATCTCTGCCTAGCCAAAACGTGCTGCTAGCTACTGCAATCGTATATGTCAGGGGCCGTTTTGGATCGCTTATTCCATGTCGTGCCATTTTAGATTCCGCTTCTCAGGTTAACTTTATAACATCGAGACTCGCCAATCAGCTGCAGTTAGATCCTCACCCGTCTCACGTTCAAATCGCCGGTATTGGAGAGTCAATTCTACCATCCAGCAAGGCTGTGGACATCGTCCTGCAATCTCAAGACGAAAGCTATCGCGGTTTCCTCTCTGCAATTATCACTGCCTCAATCACAGGAATGCAGCCTAACTTCGGCCTAGACGCAAAGGATTGGCCAATGCAAAATAATCTAAAACTGGCTGATCCTAATTTCGCCAAGCCCCAGCGTGTCGATCTGTTGATAGGTGCTGGTTTGTTTTTCGAATTAATGTGCGTTGGACAGATTCGACTGTCAGACCAATTGCTAACATTGAAGAAGACGAAACTTGGCTGGATAGTGTCAGGAAGGATTAAAAACTCTGAGAAAGCCCGTGCGGCGCTAGCAGCCGTTGAAGATCCCCCTGTCATCTCCGCTTGCGAGACTAATTTGTGCGATATTGTAAGGCGGTTTTGGGAAGTCGATGGAGATTATTCGCCCTCATCAATTTCGGAGGAAGATGTTCATTGCGAACAGCATTTCGTCACAAACTGCATTCGCCTAGAGTCCGGAGCTTACTCCGTGCGCTTGCCAACCAAATTCAGTCTAGAGGAATTAGGAGAATCGTATCAGCAGGCGCTACGTAGATTTCTCAATTTGGAGAGGAAGCTAGCAAAAAATGCACAGCTTAAGGCAAAATATATGGAGTTTCTCCAGGAGTATCGTGATTTAGGACACATGTCTTCAGCTTCGCGGCAGTCAGACCTCCCGCAGTACTTCTTGCCTCACCATTGCGTCCACAAGCAGGATAGTACAACCACCAAATTACGCGTAGTGTTCGATGGATCTGCCAAAACAGCGTCTGGAGTATCACTGAATGATGCGCTAATGGCTGGACCCACCATCCAACCTAAAATTCTGATAACTCTGCTTCGTTTCCGCATTTTTAAAGTCGCCTTTTGTGGCGATATCTGCAAAATGTACCGCTGTGTACTCGTTCCCCTTCCCGATACGCACGTGCAGTGCATCCTATGGCGCAATGACCCGAAGGAGGAGAGTCAGGTGTTCAAGTTGGAGACTGTTACTTACGGAACCAAACCTGCCGCTTTCTTAGCAATTCGTGCTATGCATCAATTGGCAAATGATGAAGAGTTGCATTTTCCGCTTGGCGCTGATGTTGTTCGAAGAGATTTCTATGTCGATGATCTCATATCTGGAGGGGACAGCATTGATTCTGTCATCAAGATTCGTCAGCAGGTAAAGGAGCTACTTTCGAAAGGATGTTTTCCCATACGAAAATGGTGATCCAATGAACCCGCTGCTTTGGAAGGCGTATCGGAGGCGGATCGCGAAAAGTTCCTTACCTTTCATGACGGGACTGAAGTAACCAAGGCGCTTGGTCTAGTTTGGGATCCCACCACGGACAATCTTCTGTTTAGCTTCGCTCACGTCGGAACCGCTGCAGGCCCAATATCGATGCGTTCGGTCCTGTCTACACTAGCTAGGTTCTACGATCCTCTAGGGCTCATCTCTCCCATCATCACAAAAGATAAAATATTTATGCAGTCGCTATGGAACGAAAGCCTAAAGTTGAATTGGGACGAAAGCCTGCCCCAGGATCTACATACGACTTGGATCGATGGTTAAAAACTTTAAGTTTCCACGTTACGTGCTTCGGCAGCAAGCCAGATTAGAAATGCACTCGTTTTGTGATGCGAGCCAAGCAGCATATGGCGCCTGTGTATACATGCGTTCGGAAGCTCTTGGCATTGTGCAAAGTCATCTCTTATGCTCTAAATCCAGAGTCGCGCCCTTGAAAAGTATGACTATCACCAAGCTTGAGCTGTCCGCTGCCCTCGTATTAGCCGAACTAGTGTCCACCATAGTTAAGGGATTATCAGCTCCATGCCAAATACATTGCAGGTCGGATTCGTCCATAGCCGTTGCCTGGATCGAGAATCACCATTGGATTCAGGAGCTCACCGCTGGAATGACTTGGCATCACGTGCCCACAAAGTTGAATCCTGCCTACATCATATCACGTGGATCCACGCCCGCTGAACTAATGGATAGCAGCCTTTGGATCTCTGGACCACCATTCTTGCGTCTTGAGAGCTCAGAGTGGCCTGCAGGCTTGCAATTGCCGACCGATGTACCAGAACGTCGTCATGCAGCATTGGTTGTTTCAAACGAAAGGGATGTATCGTACAATTGCAAATTTCAAAACTCATTCGGATCCATGCAGCACGTCTTTGCTTACATATATCGATTCTACATTCTCAAGGACAAAGGCATAGCGCGGTCGAAGGGTCAACTTACCGTAATCGACATCAAAAATGGTACGCATTTGCTCATAAGGGCAATACAGCAGCAACAATTTTCGGAAGAGATAAGGGCCCTCGCCAGCAAACAGGCCCTACCCCCAAAAAGCACGATGGCCTCACTGAATCCCTTTCTGGATAGCTTTGGATTGCTGCGTGTTGGAGGCCGCCTCAAAAATGCCGAATTGGACTACGACGCGAAGCACCCGATCCTGCTTCCTAAGGGACATCCTGTCACTGTCTCTATTATTATCTTCTTTCACGAAAGGTTTCTCCACGCAGGAGCTCAAGGATTGCTCGGACTGCTTCGGCAAAAATTCTGGCCTATTGGTGGACGCAAATATGTTGCGGGAATCATTCGCAAATGTGTTAGATGCTTTCGTTTGAAGCCAGTGCTGAGGGAACATATCCTGGGAAACTTGCCTGCGGATCGCGTAAGGACTAATCCAGCATTCCACACAACGGGCGTTGATTTTTGCGGACCCTTTTATCACAAGTCGGAAGTCAGAAGCAGGCCTCCTATCAAATGTTACATCGCTGTCTTCGTATGCTTTAGCACCAAAGCAACTCATTTGGAAGTCGTTCGGGATCTATCTACAGAATCCTTTCTGGCAGCATTAAGGCGTTTTATAAGTCTACGTCCCAAACCTCGAATCATCTGGTCAGACAACGCTACAAATTTTGTAGGAACAAAAAATGAGCTTTTGGAGCTTCGGCAAATGTTCCTCAGCGATCCTCATACGTCGGCTGTGTCACATCTCTGCGTTTCTAGTGGAATCGACTGGAAATTCATCCCCCCTCGCTCACCTCATTTTGGGGGTTTGTGGGAGGCGGCTGTTAAAGCAGCTAAATATCATTTTCATCGCATCGTCGGGACCTACATTTTTACTCTTGATGAAATTCAGACCTTGGCTTGTGAAATCTCTGCTTTGTTAAATTCCCGTCCGCTTTATGCAATTACAGAAAGTCCCGATGATCTAGATGTGCTCACGCCAAACCACTTTCTCAATGGAGCCCCGAAAGCTGCATTCGACGAGCCATATGTGGCGGGTCAACCTAGTCGATGGCAGCGGCTGTGTCAAATGAAGCAGGCGTTTTGGAGAAAATGGAGCACGGCGTATCTTTCGACATTCTTCTTTCGCTCGTCATGATCAAGGAGGAAACGCTCCCACCATTAAGGTGGCCGCTTGGCCGCATTGAGAGCGTCATCCCAGGAAAAGATGGAACCATCAGAGTAGCCGTCATCCGCACTCAAAAAGGGCTTTTCAAGAGGGCCGTTGGAAAAATAGCGGTTCTGCCCCTTCAGGGTGGATCTGTTGAAAGCCTTTGCCTTCCAACTGGGGGTGAATGTTCGGAGCAGAACCCAGCCGATTAGCTGCTTGCCAAATAGCACCTAATTCTTGGCCCTCAGCCGCTTATTTTGTTTGTTACTTATGTCTATGTCACTCATTTGTTTGTTAAAGCTCTGCGCTTGCTTGCCCTGCTAAACGCTCTCTGCCAGCTCGCTCTTCGGTATCTCCGCTTTGCGTCTGCCTACCGACGTCGGCCGAGCGAAGCTGCGCTTAGCGATCGGAGCGGCAATGTAAAGGGCAGGCAAGCCACACTTGCAATTTGGATGTCACGCATTAAAGAACATATCGTAATTTTATTTCTGCGCCGAGTTTTATTTAATTCGAAATAATTAGTCGGCCGATTGGGGATAAAAAACATTATCTCCACAATCTATGATTTTGCGTTTTTAGTTTTCTCGAATCTGCAATATTGTGGATGCAACAGATTTTCGTTCTTTGTGTGGGCGGAAGGGGGTGGGACGAAATTTTGAGATATACGTTTTATAGTGAGATCTAACAGGAGTGCGGATACTAAATTTGGTTACTCTAGCGTTAATAGTCTGAGATTTGTGGATGCCCCAGATTTTCGTCCTTTGCGGGGGCGGAAGGGGGTGTGGCGAAATTTTGACACAAAACGGTCAAGGTCCGATATCACAGGAGTGTGTATACCAAATTTGGTTGCTCTAGCTCTTATAGGTTCTGAGATCCTTGAACTCATATTTTGCAATTGGCAAAACCGACCATGAAACCTGTGTGTTAGAGAGAGACAGAGCGAGAAAGAATGAAATTGTTTTCTTGATTCTGGCTATAATAATTATACGATCTGGTTCAGAATTTGCCCTCTAGAAGATATAGTCATCCTCTACGATTCTGCTGTTTTTGTTTTATCGTATCTTTAAAAATGTAGATGCCACAGATTTTCGTCCTTTGTGGGGGCGGAAGTGGGCGGGGCGAAGTTTTGAAATATTTTTGAAGCAGTGACATATCACAGAAGTCTGGATCCAAACCATCGTTGCTCTAGCTCCTATAGTCTATGAGCATTAGGCGCTGAAGGGGACGGACAGACGGACGGACGGACAGACAGACAGGGCTCAATCGACTCGGCTATTGAATCTGATCAAGAATATATATACTTTATGGGGTCGGAAACGATTCCTTCTGACATAAATTGGATAAACAATCCAAGCACAGTTTGCCAAAAAACAGACTTTATGGACAAGCAATTTAGTTTAGTGTTTACTCTGCTCTCCTCCTCCCACGCAGCTAGAGGGTTTCTCGATCTGATCACATCACGTATTCGGGAAGGGTATGGTAAAATATCATGTGAGAATGTTATAGCAGTGTAAGACAGTACGTATATAGTATAAATTATTGACAGACGATCGGAGAAACGCGGCTGATCCTGTGCAGCTGGACATATACATATTCAGTTTATCGCGTTAAAAACTTTACATTAATCACGTCTGTCCCCATTCTACTTACTCTTTCCGAAGTGTTGTCATTTGCTGATTTCACTTTTGCAGCTGCACCAACACAAAGAACTTTAGTAGAGGATTCGGTGTGCAACTCAGAGCCAATTTTGTTGGGCAATTTCCTAGGCTCCAGCTCTCTCAGTCTCCAAATTCCAGATGTTCCCACAGACAGAAAGAAGAACAGGGCTGAAAGGTTTATAAATATAAATTCACTCAAAGAAAAAAATGAGAAGTCGAAACAGTTTTTGAATCGCGAATGAAGATAATCTCATTATTATTTTTCTTTTAAAACTAGTAATAATGTCGTTGGACTCCCTTTCCTCTGTGACACCCTTTATTCTCAAATTCCAGAGTGATACGAGTACTTTTTTTTTACCAGTGTTATAGTATATACATATGTGAGCTCCAAGAGAAGGGGGAATAAAATTCCACTCCAGACTCCATATACTCTGTGATTTCGACTGGTTTCCGTAGATGAAGCAAATGTTTAAGAGTTTAAGGGCAATTTGTGTTTTCCGAAGCTTTTCGCAATAAGTATAGATTACCTTGACTACATCAATATTTCTGAAAGTAGTGCTCTTAATTGCTAGGGTCAGATGCGACTGAGAGAGGAGTTTCTCACTTTTGAAATCGTTTGCTGTTAAGTTTTCTGTTAATTATTGTGATATTACGCCATTCTGTCAACCGATGTCTTAGTAAGACTTTGGGTCGAGCTTCAGCTTGGACAAACAATGAAGTTGATTGTCAATTGCTTGGGCAAATACTCGTACTCAGGGGGAAAAACTGTTCAAAGTGACCGCCACGATAATTAGATATTGATCTCTAACAACACTGCGCATGTGCCCTGCTGCATATCGATGTTCTCATTTCGATGTTCTCATATCGATATTCTTCTTTCGGCGTCTGTCTCTTGCGTATGTTACTCGGAAGCACATATAATTCTGTATACTGATCTTCTGCTGTCTTACCAATAAAATAACTTTAACAGGTTATGGGCCCAGACACCAATTCACCCAGAAACAGTATAAAACAGAAACAGTGAGAAACAATAAACATTGTTTGGTGCTTAGTGAAAAGCAGTGCTAAAAAAATGGCATGGACTCATTAGTGTATGTGTGTACATAGAAAGGCAAAAGAACAAGTTGAACAAATTCAACGGAGATTCGCATTGTGTTTTTTTGATTAGAATTTTGCAGCGAATCGGACCGTTGCCGTGGTTTAAAGTCCAAAATAAAGCAGTCCCAACGGATCAAGAAACACAAAAGCGAGCGGAGACTCAAGTGTGTATACCAAAAAGTGCGTATGCCAAGCCGCACAAAACCTCGAGTGTGTATACCCAAAAGTGTGTATACCAAGGCCTAGAAAATCGCGAGTGTGTGTGTGTAAATAGAAACTCGAAGGGATACTTAAAAGAAAACGAAAAAAACAAAAGAAAGACACGGACAACAGTATTGTCGTCGTAGTTGCTTTGTGCATGAGACGATCGACAGTTACAAATTTTGCACTGTGGGACAATAAGTATAAAAAATGAGTGGAAATATTAATTTCAATATTGAGAAACTGGACGAAAACAAAAATAGCACATGGGAAGTTTGATGAGAAGTGCTCTCATACAAAATGATTTGTGGCCAATCGTCAGTGGTAAAATTGAGCTTAGTGAAAGTGCAACAAATGAGCAACGTGCAGCTTTTGAACTAAAGGATCAAAAGGCGTTGGCGTCAATTTTACTTTGTGTTAAATCGACCCAACTAAACAATATTAAAAATTGTGTATCGTCGTCACAGGCATGGCAAAAGCTAAATAAAATTCACAGGCCAAGCGGACCAGCAAGGGTAGTGCTTTTAATTAAACAATTGTTGACGTTAAAAATGTCGGATGGTATAAGTGCACAGGAATATTTGCGGAAATTCCAGGTGGTACACGAGGCTTTAGCAGAGGTCAACATAAAGGTTGATGAAAAGATCTTATCAGTTGTGTTGCTAAATGGTTTGCCTAAATCGTATGAAAGTTTTGTTGTTGCGATTGAGACGCGAGATGATTTGCCGAGCTTGAGCATGCTAAAAATAAAAATTTCTGAAGAAGCGAATAGGCAGGAAGATAGCATTAGCAAGGAAATTACAAGTAGCGCGGAACTACACGTCAGTTATGACAACAACAATTTTAAGAAAAACTTTAAGAAGGGCAAAAAGAGTTTTAAGTGCGGAAAGGAAGGGCATTTTAAATCGGAATGCCGTGCTAAAAGCAGGCAGGAAGGACCAAACAACAAGGGCGCAAACAGTAAAAGCGGGGAAAGATTGGGTACAATGCTTTGCGTAACCGAATATGCCAAAGTGGAACCAGAAAAATATGTACCAATCCTAAATTTAGCTAAGCCAAATGACCAGATGTTAAATGCATGGTGCATAGACAGTGGCGCAACGGCGCATCTATGTTGTGACAAGGAACGCTTTGTGTCGTTCACGGAAGATAATCAAAAAGTATTTTTAGCCGGCGGTAAATCACTTATTGCTGAGGGGCATGGAACTGTTCAAGTAAAGTTCGGTGATAGATCCGTTACGCTGGAAAATGTTATCTTGGTACCAGATTTGCAGTACAATTTTATTTCAGTCACAAAACTATTAAAACATGGAAAAAAAATTGTGTATGAGAAAAATCAAGCGATGATTTTTGAAAACGGAAAAATAGTTATAAAGGCACATCTGGAAAATGGATTGTTTATGGTTCAGGACAATCAGGAAAAGTGTATGAACATTGTAAATGTTGAGGCATATGCATTCAAATGGCACAATAGGTTCGGCCATGTACATTTTGACGCATTAAAGGAAATGGTTAACAAGGAGATGGTAATAGGTCTCAAGGGCATATACAAGCCAAAACAAGTGTGTGCAACATGCGCAAAAAGTAAAATTTGCGTGCAACCATTTCAATCGAGCACAAACAGGTCAAAGGGCGTTCTAGACTTAATACATACTGATGTATCCGGTCCAATGCACAAGCAGTCAATGGGAGGCAATCGATATTTCGCCACATTTATTGATGATTGTTCAAGATATGTATCAGTAAGTTTCCTAAAAACCAAAGATCAGGGTTTCGAGGCTTTTAAAGAATTTAAAAGTCAAGTTGAGTGCCAAACTGGGAGAAAAGTCAAGGTTTTACGAAGCGACAATGGCCGAGAATACATATCAAACGTTTTTGATAATTACCTAAACCAAAATGGAATAAAGCGAAACTTAACAGTGCCATATACACCTCAACAAAACGGAGTTGCAGAAAGGGCCAACAGAACATTGGTAGAAATGGCAAGAAGTATGCTGCTGCATGCTGGGTTAAGTGAATGCTATTGGGCAGAAGCGATTCGAACTGCCACGTATTTGCGAAATAGAGTGGCAAGCAGCTGCTTGAGCGGGGTGACACCTTTTGAAATATGGACAGGTAGAAAGCCAGTGGTATCGCATTTAAGAGTTTTTGGCTCAGTAGCGATAGCTCTAGATAAAACAAAGAAATCAAAGTTCGCACAGAAAGGCTTAGAGTATATAATGGTGGGCTACTCGGATACGGCCAAAGCATACCGTTTGGTCAGTAAAGAATCCAGGAAACTCGTAGAGAGTAGGGATGTCATTTTTGTAGAACCTGAAGAGGGCTAACTAGATGCATCATGTTCCAATGACATGGCATCAATTGAGGTTCAACAAAACCAGGACTCTGAACCCGAAATGGATAGCGAGGAATTTAAAGATCCAGAAAATGAGCCAGAAAATCAGGAGGAGATTAGGTCTAGTAATGACATTCTTGTAATTCCAGAACCAATAAGAGGACCAGGACGCCCAACCATAGTACGGACGGGCAAACCAGGACGACCAAGGAAGCAGTATCATGTGCTCAATGCGATACTGGCAGCAGACGTACAAGTTCCACAAAACTACGCACAAGCTGAACGGTCTACTGAAGGCGAGATATAAAAAGCATCAATGAAGGACGAGTACGAATCTCTCGTGATGAACGGCACGTGGTCGCTTACTAAATTGCCTAGCGGGAAAAAGTGCATTGGATGCAGATGGGTTTATGCAGTTAAGTCCAATCCGGATGGAAGCGTGAACAGGCTCAAATCACGTCTGGTGGCGAAAGGTTGTAGCCAACGCTACGGGATCGACTACAAGGAAACATTTGCACCAGTTGTACGCCACGCAACTATCAGGTTGATAATTGCACTTGCAGTCGAACATGGTCTCCACCTACATCAAATGGATGTTGTCACGGCGTATCTCAACGGAGAATTGGAAGATGAGGTTTTTATGAGACAACCTGAGAGGGCTTCATCAGCGAAGTTCACCCAAATCACGTTTTGAGGCTTCACAAAAGTATATATGGCCTAAAACAATCAGGAAGAGTGTGGAACTCTACGTTGGATGCAACGCTGAGACGCATTGGTTTTATACCGACTGTCAACGAGCCCTGTCTGTATTGTAAGCCAGGTAAAAATATGTGTCTAATAGCTGTCTACGTAGATGACATTATTTTGGCGTGTAAGGACCTAGATGATATATCTGATATCAAGATAAAGATCGCAGCAGAATTTGATGTGGTTGACATCGGGCCTATGCAATACTTTTTAGGTATTGAAGTGAAACGTGAAGGCAGTACGGGTGCGATTTCAATCAGCCAACGGAAGTATATTAGAGAGTTGCTCGAACAGTACAATTTGAAAGATTGTCGACAGACGTCCACGCCTCTTGAAGCTGGTTACCAGGTGGCATGCAACAAAGAGGACTGCCGCAGGGTCGACATCACATCGTTCCAAAAGCTAATTGGAGAGTTATCTTATCTTGCTGTTATGACTCGTCCGGACATTGCGCATTCGGTGAACAAATTAGCACAACGTAACAAGGATCCTCATTCCGAGCATGAAGCGGCAGCCAAGCACATCCTTCGATATTTGGCAAAAACTATCGACTGGGAGATATGCTACACAAAGCAAGGAAAGGCAATTGAGTGTTTTGTTGATGCAGATTGGGCAAGTGATATGACGAACCGAAAGTCATTCACTGGCTATGTATGCATGTTGGCAGGAGGAGCGGTTTCTTGGGAGTCAAGAAAGCAATCGACGGTTGCCCTCAGTTCCACGGAGGCAGAGTACATAGCCTTGTTATTTGTAGCAAATGAGGCGATATACTTTCGCAGCCTACTGATTGACTTGATGCTGATGTCCAAGGAGTCAGCTATTCAGATGTACGGCGACAACATTGGAGCACAGCAGCTTGCTAGAAACCCCATGTTTCATGCACGTACAAAGCACATCGACGTCAAGATACATCATATTCGAGCGGTTCTCAAGAGAGGTGAAGTCAACATTGCGTATCTGCCAACCGATAAGATGATAGCAGATGTCCTCACAAAGAACTTAGCCAAGGTTATGCACCATAAAATTGTATTCGCATTTGGTTTAAAAGATCGTTTATAAGTGCTTGACATGATATTGAATATTAGTTACGTATATTTAAAGTTTGTAAGCATGCGTTGTGTTGAGGAGGAGTGTTCAAAGTGACCGCCACGATAATTAGATATTGATCTCTAACAACACTGCGCATGGGCCCTGCTGCATATCGATGTTCTCATATCGATGTTCTCATATCGATATTCTTCTTTCGGCGTCTGTCTCTTGCGTATGTTACTCGGAAGCACATATAATTCTGTATACTGATCTTCTGCTGTCTTACCAATAAAATAACTTTAACAAAAACAAATACCAGAATGGGGAAGAGGTTAAGATGGGAGACAAGAAAATATCAAATAAAGGGCCAATTAAGGAAGGTGATTGTGCGATTCTGTTTATCTTATCAACGACAAATTTTGACACCAGGGGCGTCATTTACAATCCTCAATTTGTTTGCATACTAAAGCAACATTAGCCGAAGAGCTAATTCCCAATTCGTAGGCTATTGATAAACAATCAGTGGGGGAATATTCAAATTAGCCAGGTCTCATGTGTGATTAGCCGATTTCTCACACATTTCAAGCATCCAAGCAGACAGCAGACAGAACGGACCAGAACAGAACAGAACACAACAGAGCGGAGAAGACGTTGAGCTGACGGCTGGAGGGATCAGATCCCACAGAAGAAGCCGCCTTGAAATTTACGAAAAGAGCCGCCTATAAATCGCAAGATTTCAGCACTGCCCACGGCTTTATCTAAAGCTCCATTCGGAACAGTATTCAAAGCATAAAGCGTAACAAATTGATTGCTAATTGATATTGATGTGTACATTATTTTATGATTATTCTTTATGATCGTTAAATTTTGATATACCAAAAGGCGAGCGAGATCGAACAGCAAACTTGATTCAAATTTGTAGATCACTTTGAACAATCAAGCCACTCCCTGAGTACTTCTCAGGCCTTGTCTTACCTTGTCTTCAGTTGGATTGTTATAATTTAATAACTACACGGGAGGGAAAATTAAGTCTGTAGTTCGGGTACCACAAAAACCACTTAAAGACGCTTTCTTTAACTGCCCCCAAGACGAAGATTTGGTTTTTATTTTTCGAGAAACCTGTGGGGTAGCTTTCGGCTGCGGATGTGGCTGTGACTGTGGCTCTGACTGTGGCTCTGCCTCCAGCTGCTGGCCAGCTCCATGGACAGACAGTCATTTGTGTGAAAATCATCGTATCATGAAGCGTTGTCAAATACCGTTTGTTGCGGGGGTCGGTCCACTCTCATGCTTTTGTTTCGGCAATTTCAAGGTCTGTACAGAAACCGTCTGTTGGGTCAGACCTCCCTCCATTGACCAGAGCAGAGCTCTAACAATGCGGGTTCTGTCATCATTTTCATAGAAACGGCATTAGAAGTTACTCATACGCAGCGTGGGTTGGATAAGATTAACGAAAGCCCACATAGACATAGCTCATCCTCCCCATTCTCACTTGACTCTTTGCAGACAGCAGAATGAGCTCTAACAACTGCGGTTTCATCGATCCGCATGGCCAGTTGATCGCAGCCCTCGCTAATCGGGACATACGGGAATTCCACACTGCCCTGGACAGCGGTGCCCAGGCCAATCACCAGGACGATCGAATGCCTCTCAGGTGGGCTAATAGAAAGATTGAGGCAGGCACTAAGCTGGAGCTGATCCGACTTTTCCTGAAACAACCACAGTTGGACATTGACAGCTATCGGAACGGGCAGGTACGCCAGATGCTGAGGGATCAGTATCCGGAACTGCCGTTGCCGGAGCTGCGCGAGGCCGGAGCAGAGATCGACTGCGAGCGACTCCTCCGCACGCTGCGGGACGGAGACGAGAACCAGTTCGAGCAACAGTTCGCGGAGTACCACCAGAACGTCAGCGGAAACGCAGACAACCAATGCAATGCCAACCAGGAGGAGTATCAGTCCCTGCTGGCGGAGAGTATCAAGCGGGGCAAGCAGCGAGCCTTTGAGGCCATCCTCGAGACGGGCATCAACATTAATCCTTCAAAATTGAGCGACATCAGCCTCGTGGAGTTGGCCGTAATCTGGGGCAACCACAGGGCGCTAGAGAAGCTGTTGAAGCATCCGCAGCTGAGGCTGACATCGCATTCCAAGCTGCTGAACGCGGTTATCAGTCGCCTGGGTGAGCAGCCGCTGGACGACTTCTGTGACCATCAGCGCTGCTTCCGGCTGCTGCTCGAGAGCGATCGTGTGGACATCAATGAGGCGGACAAGGCTGGCCTGGTGCCACTCTCCTATGCGGTCAAGTATCGCAACACAAAGGTGGCACAGGAGCTTCTACGGCAGGGAGCGTACATCGGGGCGAGAAGCGCGTTCGGAGATCTTCCCATACAGGAGATGGACCCGAAAGTGCTGGAGGAGCACTTCGATTCCTGCATCAGCACCAACGGGGAGAAGCCCGGTGACCAGAGTTTCGAGATCATCATCAACTACAAGAATCTGATGAGACGCCAGCGAGAGCCCGGGCAGTCGGACAAGCGGAGCATTGGCCATCCTCACCAATTGGAGGACGAGATGACTCCAATCGCATACATCGCCGATTCCACGGAGCTGCGTTACCTGCTGCAGCACCCGCTAATCTCGAGATTCCTCTTCCTCAAGTGGCACCGCCTCTCGGTGATCTTCTATCTGAACTTTCTACTTTACTCTCTCTTCACTGCCTCCATTATCACGCATACGCTCCTTAAGTTCCACGAAAGCGACCACACGGGCCTGACTGCCCTCTTCGGCCTGTTCTCTTGGATAGGGATTGTGTATCTCATGATCCGAGAGGTCATACAGCTTGCCATGTCACCGCTGCTGTACTTCAGGTCCATCACGAACCTGATGGAGGTGGCTCTCATTGTCTTGTCGATCCTAACCTGCATGGAAGCCAGCTACGACAAGGAGACGCAGCGCATACTGGCCGTCTTCACCATTCTGCTGGTGTCCGTGGAGTTCTGCCTGCTGGTTGGCTCCCTTCCAGTACTCTCAATTTCGACGCACATGCTCATGCTGCGCGCCGTCTCCAGCAGCTTCATCAAGAGCTTTGCTCTCTACTCGATCTTTGTGCTTACGTTTAGTCTGTGCTTCTACGTACTGTTTGGCAAGCCCCAGGTGGACTGCTCCTCTCCGAAGGACAGCACGCCAGAGCCAGCAAAGGAGGGAGAAGATGATGGTCACTTCAACACATTCTCCGTGCCCATCAAGACGATTGTGATGCTCACGGGAGAATTTGATGCCGGTGACATAAAGTTTGACAGCGTCTACACTTACCTGATCTTCCTGCTCTTTGTGTTCTTCATGACCATTGTGCTGTTCAATCTTGTAGTAGCCAGCACAAAATATAGGGAATTGGTTATCTTCTTTCGTCTCGTGAGACCCCCTAGTGATATTTCGAACGATCAAGCTTTAGCCGCTCTTAAGGTTGGATCAAAGCCTTAGCCGCTCTTAAGTCCGAACGCCCACGAACACATACAAGCGACGGACAGTGGGAAGCATAGACGGCAATCGTACGATTGCACAGTTAAGCTATGCTGTGCATTAGACGATCGTTTTATGCTGCTGCGAATGTTCTGGATCATACGATTGCACATTTAGTAAAAAGCTCAAAAGCTCTGCTGCACTGGCTACTCAGTCCATCGTCTATTACTGCTTTGAACAATATAAGAAAGTTGATCGATCTGTAAAGACGTGATAATTTCCGAGTGCGAGCAACATACATATTGCACACACATATATATAGTGCTATCCGGAAAATATATATATTTCCACAAATATATGCTGGAAGCATATAGTTACAAGTGCCGTACAGTTCAGTGGTCAGTGAATGACAAGAATTTAGTGCAGATATATTTGGGAAAAGAGGTATGTTTTCATATTAGTGCCGTGCACGTGCTGACATAACCTATGTTGCAGGGAGGTGTACCTAAGCTGCCCCATCGCGGTATAGTCTCGAGAAGACTACCCTGGGAGCTGGTTTAGGCGAACAGTTGTCGAGGTTTCTCCAACTCCATCCATAATTCATCTTTTCTGGACCTTATATTGCCACCAAGTCGGAATCTCCAAAGATCCAAGTGGAACAGATCAGCCTTAATCGCCAAGAATATTTAGTGCTGCTCAGACATAAATAACTAAATACAAGCTTGGCGGAAGATTCGTCAGTACGGCCCGGAACCATATACATCGCACCTGTTGACCTCTAACCAACTTCAGGCGGTCAACAGTCTACAAAGCAGCAGCACAGGATCGAGTTTTGTCCAATTTACATTTAATTCATTATCAAGTTCCAACGCATGAACATCAGCAGTTTAACGTAATGTAACTGAAACTTTATTAACACCCCTCTTTGATGTTACGCGCGTACATACCTACATACATATGTGCATATGCACACTAAATTGTCTTCGTTTGCTACCTTTTGGTTCAATTTTCGCGATAGAGCATAACAATTAAATTTCTGTCTGTATTATGAAAACCAAAACAACTGACTGATGACTATGCGACGGTGTTTGTAGCGTAATTGTATTGTATGCATTATATATTTATGATTTCCATATTTTAAACAGCTGCGGTCAACATCTACGACATCATTGGGCCCAACGATCAGCGTAAGACAATAACGCCGGAGTGAGTAATTATGTACAGCAAAAAGTAGTTTGGTCAAAAGAGCCTATTAACTTGAAAGTGTAGATATGCATACAGTGTATAATGATTCAAACCCGTCTGCTCAGTGTGTATAATGCACCCCAGTCTGATCTAGCTTTTGTTTACGATTTCGATTCTTATTCTCTCGTTTATATACATATATATATCTATACCCTAATGTTTTTCATGCTTTAAAATAATGAATTTATAACTAAACTTATATGATAATTAGGATTAAGGAAATATTACCCACAAATTAGAAGCTAAGTCAATTGTTGTGTTTCTACAACTGCAACGTAATGAATATTGAAATTGAAGTCTCACATTATATTAAAATATGAATCTTTTTGGATTGAAATGAATCTTTAAAATCATAAAAATGGCCTGTCGAGTATCCGTGCCAGGATCTTATAAAATGTGGTAAACCTTAGTAAAGGATTGATCAAGGGACAATGCAAGTACTCGAACGCAATGTCATGGTAGGGAGGGTACAGAAGAGAGGGACAATCAACACCTAGGTTCTCTCTAAATAGAAATGGTTCAGTAGGGCTTTTTTTTTTGGCGTGTCGGCGCTATCAGTATTTCAGTTTCCTTTGTTTTATATAATCACTTATAGTTCCCGTAAAGTGCACTAATTAAATGTAGTGGAGTACGATAGTACAATTAGGCGAGGAAGAACCCCGACCATCCGGCGAGCTAGACCCGAGCCTAGCAAGAGTGCACACGACCAACCCTATTTGTACGCCGTCCTTAAGTCAGTCATGGTCATCTGCTGATACCGAGGGCCTATATATCTGTTTACATATATATATATTTAAACTCTGGTACACTAAACATTTATGGCGCCCAACGTGGGGCCAGGCAACTCGCCTTAGAATCTAAAACCAATTCAGAGCCGATATTAAAATTTGGATTTATAGTGTCTTACTATATAGGCCGTTTATTTTAATAAGACAAGCAAATCTTGCCTTGGTTCTCCAAGCTCAACCAGTAATACATCAAAATTTCAACGACACATTTTCTTTTGCAAAATATTGCACAAAGGTTAAAGATTTCAAAATTTATACTTTGACTCGGTTTTCGGATTTAGCAACTGCAATTCATTTTATTTCGGATTGGTTGACCAAAACAGACCTACAGTATCGAATTGTGAGTATCAGAGACAGTTATGCAATATCATACAGTGATCAGAATAAACAGGAATTGTTTTAGGATTTAGCGGTTCCAATTCAGTTTATTTTGGATTGATCGACCAAAGCAAACCTGCTTTTTCACTTTAGGCATCTTGAGTTATTCGGATTTACAATTTTATATTGCCAAATCGCGGTAATTGTCCAATGATTCAGTGCACGAGGTCATTAACTGATAATTAGTCCATATTAACGAAAATAGAAAAGCCTACTGAAACCAAATAGATATTTCGTAAGTATTCTGGCATGTGGGAAAGACAGACATTATTATTACAATTAATACCTTCTTATATAATTTTTTTTTATTATTTTTTTTTTTTTCTTTAATTCCTTAAATATTGTCTGATATACAATGGCTGTAAGGCGAAGTACAGATGACATAACAACTGCGTTGCAGGAAGCAGAACCATTTTGTGGAATTTGCAACGAAGTATTGGGAACTAGTGAGATTATAGCCAACACCCCGTGTAGACACAAATTCCATAAACTTTGTATTTTGGAACAGATTAGGACAAACCCAAAATGTCCCACCTGTTCATTAGATTGTTCTGCTCTGGCACTAACATTCTCTAACAACCCGTTGTTAGCCGAGCTTAACGCCGAAGGAACACGACCAACTAGTGCTAACGAATCTTTTAGCACAATAGACGGAACGTCTAATCGACCTAAAAAGGGCCAAAAGTTTATTAGAAGGGGTATGAATACGAGAGCAACTCAACGATCCAGGTTAGATCGCTCACTAACAGAAACTGAAACCAACAACACAACCCTTCCAATAACCTCTCAAGTGGAAATCGCTAACTACGTCCAGTCTGCTGTAAGCATTCAACAGGCTCAGTTAATGGAACAACTAACTTCATTTTTAAGCAAAACAATTGAATCTTCGATTCAAAGTCAATTAGCGTCACTCCAGCTGACGCAACCAGAACATATCTCTCCCGATGTTTCCGGTGACAATAACATTAACCAAACAAATAACGTGGGTATCGGTCAAGCACGAGATAGTCACGCAGAAGTTCTTTTAGATTTTTCAAGAGCGAGTGCAAATCGAAGTAATTCGAGCTCACACGTAGCACCAGCAAAAGTTTCCAGTATAATGCAGAATTGGCGCATTAAATTCGATGGTTCAAAAACTTGCAGGAGGATGGATGAGTTTATTTATCGAGTACGTTCTCTAACGCAACAAAATCTTTATAACAATTATCAATTGCTTTGTGATCACTTGTATCTTTTATTCGCGGGAAAAGCTAGTGATTGGTACTGGAAATTCCATCGAAATTACCCAAACTTTAATTGGGATACGTTTTGTATAGAGTTTAGAAGAAGATTTGAAGATGTTGAGACCGACTATGATATCTGGGAAAAGATTAGGAAACGTCGTCAGGGCGAAAACGAATCCTTCGATGACTTTCAATATGCTATCGAAGATCTCGTGGATAGGCTTCAAAATTCGGTTACAGAAGAAGATGTTGTGAATCTACTTATTAGAAATTCCAAGCCCACTCTTCACCACGAGCTTCTTCACTTAAAGATTGCCAATAGATCGTTATTACGACGAGAGGTACGTAAGCACGAGCAGTTTTATAACGATATAGGATCGGTCAAGCAAAGGACTCTTCGCTCATACGTATCGGAATTGTCAGGTCCAGACGATAGCGAGCAGCTATTCGATGACTTGGTCGAGCATAATGAAGTGTGTCAAATACAACGTCGTACTTCACAGTCAGTTCCAACTTGCTGGAACTGTGACAACAAAGGTCATAAATTTGACGATTGTGTAGGTCCTCGTAAGATCTTTTGCTACGGGTGTGGAACAAAAGATACTTACAAACCGGTATGTCCCAAATGTAACCCTCCGGGAAACCGGCAGAAGGATGTATTAAACAACAACAAGCAGACACATCCTTAGAAAAAAGTTTGCAAGAATCACCTACTAGTTTAACGAACGACCAAAGTTTAAGGGAGCCTAAGATCAGCTCACAAACAGTAGAGGAAACCCTGCCTACGGCATATCATTTTTCATTTACTCCTTTACCTGAAAGGGAAGCAAGTTATATTACAACGCGTAAGAAAATTTTTGATAAGATAGATAGTTTTAAATTTGTAAGAAAGCCCAAGCGTTCAACTAAACGTTTGAGACAATTTTGGAAGATGGTTCGCAAGAATAAGAACAAGTTTGTTTCAGCTATATTTCTTAGTTCGGATAGCAGGCTGTACACCAGTGTATCATCTGAAAGACATTCAAATCAGGAAATAATCTCTCCTAATCAAGTTCTTCAGATAATTATTCGTCGAGCAGGTCTTGTATAATTATCTGTGGTGTAGTAGCCAGCACAAAATATAGGGAATTGGTTATCTTCTTTCGTCTCGTGAGACCCCCTAGTGATATTTCGAACGATCAAGCTTTAGCCGCTCTTAAGGTTGGATCAAAGCCTTAGCCGCTCTTAAGTCCGAACGCCCACGAACACATACAAGCGACGGACAGTGGGAAGCATAGACGGCAATCGTACGATTGCACAGTTAAGCTATGCTGTGCATTAGACGATCGTTTTATGCTGCTGCGAATGTTCTGGATCATACGATTGCACAGTTAGTAAAAAGCTCAAAAGCTCTGCTGCACTGGCTACTCAGTCCATCGTCTATTACTGCTTTGAACAATATAAGAAAGTTGATCGATCTGTAAAGACGTGATAATTTCCGAGTGCGAGCAACATACATATTGCACACACATATATATAGTGCTATCCGGAAAATATATATATTTCCACAAATATATGCTGGAAGCATATAGTTACAAGTGCCGTACAGTTCAGTGGTCAGTGAATGACAAGAATTTAGTGCAGATATATTTGGGAAAAGAGGTATGTTTTCATATTAGTGCCGTGCACGTGCTGACATAACCTATGTTGCAGGGAGGTGTACCTAAGCTGCCCCATCGCGGTATAGTCTCGAGAAGACTACCCTGGGAGCTGGTTTAGGCGAACAGTTGTCGAGGTTTCTCCAACTCCATCCATAATTCATCTTTTCTGGACCTTATATTGCCACCAAGTCGGAATCTCCAAAGATCCAAGTGGAACAGATCAGCCTTAATCGCCAAGAATATTTAGTGCTGCTCAGACATAAATAACTAAATACAAGCTTGGCGGAAGATTCGTCAGTACGGCCCGGAACCATATACATCGCACCTGTTGACCTCTAACCAACTTCAGGCGGTCAACAGTCTACAAAGCAGCAGCACAGGATCGAGTTTTGTCCAATTTACATTTAATTCATTATCAAGTTCCAACGCATGAACATCAGCAGTTTAACGTAATGTAACTGAAACTTTATTAACACCCCTCTTTGATGTTACGCGCGTACATACCTACATACATATGTGCATATGCACACTAAATTGTCTTCGTTTGCTACCTTTTGGTTCAATTTTCGCGATAGAGCATAACAATTAAATTTCTGTCTGTATTATGAAAACCAAAACAACTGACTGATGACTATGCGACGGTGTTTGTAGCGTAATTGTATTGTATGCATTATATATTTATGATTTCCATATTTTAAACAGCTGCGGTCAACATCTACGACATCATTGGGCCCAACGATCAGCGTAAGACAATAACGCCGGAGTGAGTAATTATGTACAGCAAAAAGTAGTTTGGTCAAAAGAGCCTATTAACTTGAAAGTGTAGATATGCATACAGTGTATAATGATTCAAACCCGTCTGCTCAGTGTGTATAATGCACCCCAGTCTGATCTAGCTTTTGTTTACGATTTCGATTCTTATTCTCTCGTTTATATATATATATATATCTATACCCTAATGTTTTTCATGCTTTAAAATAATGAATTTATAACTAAACTTATATGATAATTAGGATTAAGGAAATATTACCCACAAATTAGAAGCTAAGTCAATTGTTGTGTTTCTACAACTGCAACGTAATGAATATTGAAATTGAAGTCTCACATTATATTAAAATATGAATCTTTTTGGATTGAAATGAATCTTTAAAATCATAAAAATGGCCTGTCGAGTATCCGTGCCAGGATCTTATAAAATGTGGTAAACCTTAGTAAAGGATTGATCAAGGGACAATGCAAGTACTCGAACGCAATGTCATGGTAGGGAGGGTACAGAAGAGAGGGACAATCAACACCTAGGTTCTCTCTAAATAGAAATGGTTCAGTAGGGCTTTTTTTTTTGGCGGGTCGGCGCTATCAGTATTTCAGTTTCCTTTGTTTTATATAATCACTTATAGTTCCCGTAAAGTGCACTAATTAAATGTAGTGGAGTACGATAGTACAATTAGGCGAGGAAGAACCCCGACCATCCGGCGAGCTAGACCCGAGCCTAGCAAGAGTGCACACGACCAACCCTATTTGTACGCCGTCCTTAAGTCAGTCATGGTCATCTGCTGATACTCTGGTACACTACAATCTCCTGAATGGTCTGGCTGTCAGCGATACTCAGGTGGGTTTATATTTCCTTTTCTTCCTCGGCTTTATCCAACTGTTTTCTCCCCTCTCTTTTCTCACAGGCCATCAAGGCCCAGGCGGAACTGAACGGCGCCATTGTCCGCACCAATCTGCTGACCCGCTACGAGCAAGTTCTCACTGGCCGAGATAGACACGCTCAGACCTCATCGTCCCAGTTGAACAAAGGCAGTCGGTTCATGAGCTAGTCACCGGTTCAATCGTAATTTTCTTCATGCTTTTCTCGAGTTTCACGCCCTCGTGGCTTTTCCCACACTTGGGACCCCACTAGGCAGAAAAGCGAAAGGAGAGAAAATCTTCACTGATGAATCGCCTGATCGGCGATTTCATTCTAGAACGCAGTTGTCTGCGTTAGTTGGGCACACACACACATAGTACATATATGCTGGCAGCGTTCCCATTCAATCTACTCGACGGCTGATGCACGCCAGTAGCCCCCGCTGGAAACTTCCGCAGATTCTGGAACGTAGAGGATGCGGGCTATCGGCGACAGGGGAATACTACTAAGCAGAAACAGAAGGCGAGTTCATATTATTGCCAATTTAATGCAATAAATAAATAAAGAGAGTGGAGTGGGCGATGCCAAAGGCAGAAGAAAGAAAGGCCGTAAACCAAAAGGCCTGTCTCGCTCTCTCTCGTGAGAATTTACTTTGAATTTCGAATATTTCGGTATCTATTTTCATTGCGGCCAAAAACGGAGAGACGATTCCGTGTATTGCGATGCCAGCATCAACGAAAATAGATGCCCAAATGGAAGTGCAAACATCTCTGAGGGGAGGGGTGGAGTGTCGGGCGTGTGGCCGTGTCTTCTGTCAGTGTGTGATTGGATACTGCTTGCTGCTTTCTGCTCAATGGCTGCCCCTAGAGCACGAGGTGCAGGCGTATCTGGAACACCAGCTGCTCGACGGTCTTCTTCAGGAGCGCCGCCAGGGACAGGATGAATCCCAGGCGGCTGAGGGAGAACAGCCAGGGCGTGGTCATTAGCACGGCAAAGAAGACGAGCGTCTCGTCGCCCCGGGCATTGGCCATGCGCCACAGCAACTGGCGCTGGATGGGGCGCAGCTTGAACTTGCTGTTCCACAATCGGTGGCGCTTCGAGCCGACGGTTTCGTTGAAGCCCACGGTCTTCTCGACCAGCCAGAACACCGCGCAGCACAGCAGTTGCAACACCAGCAGCACGACCTTGACCACAGCGGTCTCCAAGACGAGGTGGTACAAGGCCACCATGCGCTGACGGTGCTCCGGCTGCATTGTGGAGAGCACGACTGCGCCGAGGGACTCCAGCGGGGAGACCCTGGGGGAGGGCCGTCGGAGAGCTCCCCCCACTCCGAGTCCGACTCGGTGCGCTCTATCGACCTGAACTCGCTCTGGCTCTGACAGGTCTGGCTCTGACAGGAGCACGACTCCTCCTCTTGGTCCTCCTCGGTGGGCATCGAGTAGTCGCCCTCGTAGTCGCCCTCGTAGCGACAGTCGGAGTACTCTTCGTAGGGGTCGTCGTAGTAGTCTCCGCGGCTGTCCGGTGAAGCGCCGCCTGTCCAGAGGGAGCTCAACACGGGTGGTGGTCCCATCGAAGCCATCTGTGGCACAGCATTGAATCTGCAGGGGAGCCGGGGGTAAGTTATGTCCTGGGGGGAAGGGGAGTCTGGGCTGCTGCCGCTCACCCATCTGAATCCCCCATCGGAGGGAAGGTGGTGGGGTGAGAGTGACCTATTGGACCCATTGGGCGGGACAGCAGAGGACTGGTGTGGATTTGGCCTAGGAAGGGCATCGCATTGAGTCCATTCTTGTCGGCGGAACCTTCGGGGGGGACCTCCAGCCCCGGCTGCTGCTGCTGCTGCTGCTGCTGGTCGGTAAAGACGAAGGATCCCATGGATCTGAAAATACACCGCGAGCGGGTGAATGGGGAACGTGGATTGTTAATAGTTGGATTCATCTTATTCCAGCACCTGTGAGGAAATATTCGTTCATGGGCTTTGTTTTGTATTTGTATTTTTATTTACTTTATGTTCCCTGTGCTTTCGATATTTGCTGCCGTTCTCTGTGTTGTGCCGCTCTCTCCAGATATTCGTACTGAATGATTTCCAGAGCCAGTTCTGAACGGCTCCATGTGATAGTTCAGGGCCCACTTCGATGTTGTGTTTCGAATCACAGGTCAGGTGACGTACTTTCCCTGGGCAGAGCTGCGACTTGCAATAGTTGATCGGCTTTGTTGGTTTGGGATAGGACTTGCGATAAATACCATGCACCATACTCCTTGGTGTGGCCGAAATGTTGGCTACCATTCTGGGATTAAGGAGTTAAGGGTTAAGGAGAGTGGGGGAGGGGGGGTATATTTTTGCTTGGCTTTACATCTTCCTTAAGCTGCTGTTTTGTGTCACAGCCAACCTGTCATTTGTACATTGAATTGCTGCTCGAGAGGTCTCTTTGAAGTCCTCTGTTCCCCGTGTACAAATTTACATAAAATCACAGGAAGCACTTAGGATTAATAGGGGGCACTCATCCCCCTCTACTCCCTCTCCCCCTTTTGGTGGTGTCATGGGTTAAGCATTTGCTGTGTTCGGCATTCAATTTGTGGCTTGATTTCTTACCTTTTATGATGCGCTATACGGCTGTAATCCATGTAGGACATGCACTTTGTTTATCCATTCAAAGGCGCTAAAGAGGGTAGTCCTGTAATCCAAAAGGGCATCCAGTATATCCAGAGCGAAGGTTAATCCATTCGATGGAGCGCTCAAGCAGACCAGCCAGGCGGTTGACCAGAAGCTTAACGAGGCTTAAAATTTCCAAGAGGCCGCCAGCCGGCAAGTGTCATTGCAGTCCCTCCAGTCGACTCCACTCCAGTCCAGTTTTTTCCCAAACTGTGCGACGTGAATAACTTTGATGATTTCTTGGCCCAAAGGCGCCCACACAATATAAATACTCCTCCCTATTTTGTCAATAAGTTTATTTTCAGTCGTTACATTTACGAATAACAGGCGAGTTTTTCTACTCAAATCAAATATTAAAATTAAAAAACGAAACAGTTATTGGTTGATGTCCTTCAGCTTCTCTGGATCAGTCTACTCAAGCCAAATCAAATATTAAAATTAAAAAACGAAACAGTTATTGGTTGATGTCCTTCAGCTTCTCTGCATCCGTCTTGGCGGCCGACAAGCGGCACCCAATTTTTTATAGTCACCGCTGCACATGACTATCGCCCTCAAATACTCGGCCGGCACCCCAGTTTCCTCTGATAGTCTTAACATGGTCACTTTTTTTTCCTTAAAAACGGCAGCAATTTTTTTGCATTGTCTTCGAATTCCTTGAAACCATACCTCTTATTACTGTGTAATGTTGGTTCATTACGTGGTTTCCCAAGGTGCTCAACCTTCCAATCATTTTGCCGCATAGTTTGCACTTGCAGCCATGCACGGGGGGCGAAGCCTTAGGGGAAATCGGTGTTTTCAAATTGTCTTTTCCACTTTCAGTACTAAGAATGTCTTCAGTAAACAAGTCTGGAGAATTAAGAAGTTATTATATGTATTTTTTTTAAATTTTACTTATTTACTTAAGTCCGGATCCTCCCGAACCTCCTGCTCCTGCTTCTCCTCCACGTGGTGCACTGGCTCAGACGAATCATATATTTCATCAGAAATAGTACACTCCATATCATTGACTGTATAATCAGAAATATTCTGAATATTGTCAGAAATGTTGTCAATATTCTCCTCAATATCGTGAGTTATGGCCGACTCCTCCGTATGACAGTGCATATTGTTTTCAATATCCTCAATATCCTGAGTTGTGGCCGACTCCTCCGTATCACCGTGCATATTGTCAATATCCTCAATATCGTGAGTTGTGGCCGACTCCTCCGTATGACCGTTCATATTGTTGTCAATATCCTCAATATCCTGAGTTGTGGCCGACTCCTCCGTATCACCGTGCATATTGTCAATATCCTCAATATCCAGAGTTGTGGCCGACTCCTCCGTATCACCGTGCATATTGTTGTCAATATCCTCAATATCCAGAGTTGTGGCCGACTCCTCCGTATCACCGTGCATATTGTCAATATCTCCAATATCGTGAGTTGTGGCCGACTCCTCCGTATGACCGTTCATATTGTTGTCAATAACCTCAATATCCTGAGTTGTGGCCGACTCCTCCGTATCACCGTGCATATTGTTGTCAATATTCTCAATATCCTGAGTTGTGGCTGACTCCTCCGTATCACCGTTCATATTGTTGTCAATATCCTCAATATCCTGAGATATCATCAGAACAGAAATATTCTGCACCGGAGTAACAGGCTCAGCATACTTCGCGTGCGTCGTCCCCGCTGAATGGAATACATTATTAGAAGAATATAATATAAATGTAACTAATTTACTTACCCTTACGTTGATGGTCCAGGAAAAACAACTACAAATTAATCACTCCTGCTGCACTTATGTCGCAAACTTGGGCTCCACCGAACGACAACGTCATGTTGGCAATTTCCTGTGCTTTCGGGCTTTGCACTTTCCGGCCTTGCAGATGGTCCCAGTATATCCCGCATAATACATTAACAAGGGCACTGTCCACCCCGTCAATTCTTACACCTCCCAAATTAATGTACATCTTTGTCTTATTTTGTGTTCTTTATTTATTAGTTTTTAAATAACGGGGCATGTATGGTTTTGGTATTTACTCATCGATAGTATTATAAGAAATACCAATGTACTCGATATGCCAACACACATTTATTCGAATACGACGATCAAGAAGGAAGAACGTTTACAGATATTTTGTTGCTATACGATACGGACCGATAAATATCACATAATTCCGCGTCTAGTTTCCTGATTTCAACATGTATAAAAATAAAAATAAAATAATTGTAAGGCAACATATATTAACCCTAACCGATCGAGATATTATACTGCAATTAGTTTTATGCGATATTATACTGCGATATGATACTGCGATAGGTTTTATGCGATATTATACTGCGATAAGTCTGAGGCGAGTTATTCGACGATCGACAAAAATAGAGAAAAGAGTGAAATAAATTAATAAGAGTAACCTAAGAACCGCGCCAAGATGGATAAAAAGATAGAAATGCATAAATTGTCGTGTTTCGATGAGGACATAAATGAACTCAATCTGTTGGAGCCGTCGCAATTGTCGTGTTTCGACGAGGACATAAATGAACTCAATCTGTTCGAGCCGTATCAGGACAAAAAGGCAGAGGAACATCTGCCGTGTGGACCGCTGGACCGGCTGGTTAGTACATTGCCTATGGATGTTGACGACGACGACACTGAAGGTGAGTAGATTGTGGCAATTACATTGGAGCAGGTGAATCAGACTTTTCTTCCTCCAGGTATCGTCGGTAACGATGATCTGGACGATATTGGTCGCCTTCAAGCGAGCAATGAATTGCACAAAGGTACAGGCCCCCGAAAATCTGGTAACGGACGCATTGGAAGAACTGAAAATGCAAGGAAACATAATGAATGGACGCATTAACATGACTGTAAATTTACAGAAACTAAGCGACTCAGAATTTTCCATTTACATGGATGAGTATCACATGCCGTGGTACCTGTGGAGATAATGTTTTTTATCCCCAATCGGCAGACTATTTATTTAGAATTAAATAAAACTCGGCGAAGAAATAAAATTAGGATATGTTCTTTAATGCGTGACATCCAAATTGCAAGTGTGGCTTGCCTGCCCTTTACATTGCCGCTCCGATCGCTAAGCGCAGCTTCGCTCGGCCGACGTCGGTTGGCTGACGCAAAGCGGAGATAGCGAAGAGCGAGCTGGCAGAGAGCGTTTAGCAGGGCAAGCAAGCGCAAAGCTTTAACAAAGAAATGAGTGACATAGACATAAGTAACAAACAAAATAAGCGGCTGAGGGCCAAGAATTAGGTGCTATTTGGCAAGCAGCTAATCGGATGGGTTCTGCTCCGAACATTCACCCCCCGTTGGAAGGCAAAGGCTTTCAACAGATCCATCCTGAAGGGGCAGAACCGCTATTTTTCCAACGGCCCTCTTGAAGATGCTAGCTTGGGCTCAGCTGGCGGCTACGCTGGGATGATCGTCGAACGCAGCAATCGGCGCTTCTTTACGAAGGCGGCTTGTCGTGATTACGTCTTGATCATCGGGAACCTCTGTAATTGCATAGAATGGCAGGAAATTTGGCAATGTAGAAATTGTGGAAAGTTGAATTTCATTTAGCGTGGATATGTAGGTTTTTAATATATGGAAAAGTTCGCCCTGCAGTTCCTGATTCTCCGATCGCAGTTTTTCCACTTGCACCTGGCACTCGAGCAGCTGCTTCCTGCATTGCTGCTCTAAGTTTTGGTACTCCAGCGTTGTGGGTCGAAAATCGTCAATAGAGATGCACGAGGAATTTTCAAAAGCGGCTTAAGCTGCACGCTTATTCTCCGAGCTATCAATGCTTCCTGATACTATCCAACCAAGTTTTGTCTCCTGCAATGTTGGCAATTGGTCTGATAGTCGAATCTGTCCGACGCACATTAAATCGAAGAACAAACCAGAACCTATCAACAGATCGATACGTTGGGGCTTGGAGAAATTAGGATCAGCTAGTTTTAGATTATTCGGCATTGGCCAATCCTTTGCGTCTACGCCGAAGTTAGGCTGCATTTCCGTAATTGAGTTGGTGACAATTGCAGCGAAGGAAGCTCGATAGCTTGCGTCCTGGGATTGTACAACTATATGTACAGACTTGCTCGAAGGTATAATGGAATCTCCGATACCAGAGATGTGAACATAAGACGAGCGATGATCCAACTGCAACTGATCAGCAAGTCTAGATGTTACAAAGTTTGCCTGTGATGCAGAATCCAAAATGGCACGACATGGGATAAGTGCTTCATAACGATCTATTACATGGACGAGGGCAGTAGGTAGCAACATGTTCTGGCTAGGCTGAGATTTCTGGATCGAGGGGGGAGGGCTAGAGCACCCGCACTTGCTGGATCGATTCCTCGGCCGGTGAAGAGGAAGATGAAGCACCAGTTCCCGATGGAATGTGGAGTAGCGTGTGATGTTTGGCCTGGCAATGCCTGCAAAGTCCTGACCTGTGTAGTGGCCAGTGAAGCAAACCCAGATTAAATTCCCTAATAATTTCCCAGATATAAAGCAGATTCAAATCACGCGCCAACTTGATTAGTTCGAACACCAAGGCTTTAAAAACAGCTACTTCGAATATGGAGCTTTAATTGCTCGAATGTTCTTTTTCGTCTCTCGAGACCGAATTCCATGGAAGGGTCCCGTTAAAGCTCGTCTATGCCGCTTAAGCCGACAGCGACGGTGAACACGCGGATCAATTCAATTTTTCTCCCAAAACACTTCGGTTGTGCCTGTGCCAATAGTGCCAAACTCTAGTGGAAGTTCACGTGTCCCTGTATTACATAATACATACCAAATTACATAACTGCAAGTCGGCGGAGAATCGACTAAAAAGCAAGATCAAGCTATATTGTGTGGTGAAAGTGCAAAGTGCTACGTAGAGAAAAAGAAGGTGGTTATAGAGGAAAGCAGGTTTGCTACATTCACTGAATTCCGTTTCTATTACAGAATCTCTTGGTCACTGGAGGTCTGCCGTGCTTTGGCGCTCTCACGCCTAACCCCCCCACGCAACCTCCAGTGTCTTATTTTTGGCCGCTTCGAATTACCAGCGTTTCCGTTGTACGGACGATCTGTATCGACCTTTGAATGCCCTATAAGCGTATCTTGCGAGATGCAACTCAACATCCTTGATGCGGAATCGACAACGCCTAGGAATTAAAGTGGAAATTTATGTCAGCTAAAATTGTGCAGAAGATGTGAATACAAGATCAGGAATCGGAATTTAGGGTGACCTGGGTCGTGGACAACATGTGATCATCGATTCGTGAGTACGAACATACCCGCGAAATAGCAGGGTATAGCAGCGGTGCAGCGTAATGAAAGGGAGAGCGTGATAGCTCACACGCCAAGAGCGAGCTTTCGTTCGAAGAGAATTCGGACATATGCGTGCGTATGCACACACATATAAACGTGCATTAATTTGATCATCGACATTCTCTTTGCTTTGTCTTGTTCTTTTCTTTTGCTTGCATTCTTGTGTTTGCACTTCAATTAAATTTGACTTTAAATGTAAAATCATATAAACATATACAGTTATATTAAGGAATATCTTTCCTATAGAATTAATTTCTTTATCATATGTCTTAAGTCCTTTCCTAATCAACTCAATGTTAAGCCTTGATTCACTCTGGCAATGTCGGCCAAAATGTCATTCTTTAATTCTTTACTATTTTCATATAATTAATATTGTTCCACAGCTACCGAAGCAGTTCATTGGGCCCAACGAGCTCGTCAAGGAAAGTGTTTGAATTTGGTAATGATCATTAATTTCGTATTGAATGGAAATGTTGACCTTCGTGAGTAAAAAGGCTCAGTTTTGCTATGAATTGTATTTTATATTCTTAAGTTAATGAACCTTTTGTTATATATGAATCTTTTGAATCTTGATTAATAGAACTATTTTGAATTAACATGAATTTGGAATAAATAACAACCATTCTGTCTAAGTACATAATGCCAATGATGCATCGAGTGTAATAATGCAGCGGTAGTTACGTTAGGGGCCATGCCAACATCGTTCCACGCATTGCCGAAGGTAGGGAGGGTATAGAGGAACTAGTGATCTCCTACACCTAGGATCACTAAATTAAATACGCGACTACCGGATTCCTTCTTGCCATCTATGCCGACCGGGGATTGATAACATTTGTTTTTTTTTTGTTTTGATCAAAGTAGATTCTGTGTCAGTGCACTTAAATTTTTATAATATGGCGAGAACAAGGAAGTATAGGGATAGGAAAGACCCCGACCCCATCCGGCGAGCTGAGCCCAGAGCGCAGTATAGTGCACTAACCCCGATTCCCTTTCCTGCTGAGGCTGCATTGCCAACAAGATTTAACCAGCCCGTAGCCGTAACATTATAAAATGGCGCCCAACGTGGGGCCGAAGACGAAACGACGTGTTATAATCGGAAAAGTGTAGAAAAGATACGATTATTTCCAGATGAGGATAATTCCGAACGGTTGGAGTAACCTTCGTGCTTCACGGTTAAGCTCTGTTAATACATCCATTAGCCTGTTAATTAGAAAATTCGGTATATCGTGTAGACGTGTAGTCAGCTTTTGGAATGGAGATTTCAATTCGACTGAGTAGGGATTGGTCTACCAAGAAATGACGGCGTGAACTGTATAGATGTCTGAAGAAAATATTTTAGTAGAATAAAGATGTTAGTGCCGTGTATCTGAGCTGTGGAATTTGCGATTGCAATTCAGGATTTTGTATTGATCGACCCAACCAGACGCACGACCACTTTCAACTTTATAGGAACCTGACTTGTTCGATACTTGGAATGGCGGGTCTTCGAGAAACTTTGAGTTCCCGACGAGTATCAGACATAGTCTAATAGGAACCGTTAATATCCATTTAATTCAATAATCATAGAGGCAGAAGAGAGGAGTTACACATCGATGTAGAATTGGCATTTGTGGAAAAGACAGAAAATATTTTGCTGATTGGGAAAATAAAATAAAATTAAGAGGAAATATGGCCAGTAAAGATAATAGCTTTGAAACTGCATTAAATCAGCATGGCTATTGTCGCATTTGCCACGATAAACTTGAGAAAGATCAATTGTTTGCCACGACACCGTGTCAACATCAATTTCACCATTCCTGTTTGAACGATTGGCTTAAGAGTTCACCGAGTTGTCCAACCTGTCGCGGACTATGCACTACAGAATTGTTAGTTCGGGGAAATGTTGATTTGGCGACGGAATTAAATAACGCGGACCTTGCAGAGGTAGGAGATTCGAACACCTTGAGGAGCCTGAACCAATAATATCAGCGATCATGCGTAATAAGATGTCCTGCTGGAATTGTGATAAGATAGGGCATAGATGGGATGATTGTGTGGAACCTAGAAGCATATTTTGTTACGGTTGTGGAACCAAGAATGTTTACAAGCCACGTTGCTCTAAGTGCCATCCTTCGGAAAACCGGCTGCGGGATGTGTCAACGAACCCCCTGTAGGCACATCCGTACCAAAACATAGCGAAAGCATCAGTCAGACTATAGCTGAGGGTTTAGCTAAAACCGCTATGGACTCAGGATTTTTATCGGATAAACGACCAACTAGATATTTACCCTTACATGTAAGACTGTCAAATTACAAGAAAGCTAGAAATAGGATATTTGGCGATTTTTGTACCATATCAACTACGACAAAATCTAAAAGATCTACCCTTCGATTACGCAAATTTTGGAAAACAGTTGTTAGCACTCGACAATGCTTAATTGCTTCCATATTCAGTACGGGAGATAACCGTCTGTACACACCCATCACGATTGAAGACAAGGTTTACAACGCCTTGTTAGATTCTGGAGCGTCGGTTAGTTGCGTTGGCAACAATGCCGCCCGTGCTCTCCTTAACCATCCGAAATCACGTAAGTGTTCGGGAAGGGTTAAAACAGCCAGCGGAAGCAAATGCTCGGTTGAGGGCATTTTCACAGCGACTATTACATATCGTAGTCTCACGGAAAGTATAGATTTTTTCATCATACCAAACTTAACCCAAGAGGTTTACTTAGGAATTGACTTTTTTAGGAAATTTAAACTTGCTGATCGATTCATGAGCGAAAGTGTGTCTGAGTTAGATATAGGTCCCACGGAGGATGAGGAAAGCTCACCCAAGTTACACAAACTTTCTAGTAAAGAGCAGGAGAGACTGCAAGGTGTCGTCGAAATTTTTCCTTCGTACGAACGAGACGGATTGGGCAGAACCAGCATTATTTCGCACTCGATCGACGTAGGTGATGCTAAGGCGATTAAACAAAGACACTGGCCAATCTCCCCTGCGCGCGAAAAACTTATGTTTGCTGAGGTAGATACCATGTTAGCTCTCGATATCATAGAACCTTCTTGCAGTCCTTGGAGTAGTAATTGTGTTCTTGTTCAAAAAGGTGATAAGGTTCGGTTGTGTTTAGACTCTCGCGAGATCAATAAATACACGAGGAAGGATGCTTACCCCTTACCACATATTGACGGGATCTTAAGCCGCTTACCTCCAGCGCGGTATATAACTGGTCTTGATATGAAACATGCTTTCTGGCAAATACCATTGGACGAGCCATCACGACCGTATACTGCGTTTACCGTTCCGAATCGTCCACTGTACCAATATAAGGTCATGCCAATTGGTCTGACAAATGCACCTCAGACCTTATGCCGCTTAATGGACCATGTCATACCCCCACATTTACGGAATCGAGTTTTTGTATATCTCGATGACTTGCTTGTTCTATCGGATGACTTTGATTCGCACTTGATTCTTTTGCAAGAAATCGCACTATGCTTAAGAAAAGCGAATATCACTATCAACGTTCGAAAATCTAAATTCTGCATGAGAGAGATTAAATATCTCGGTTTCATAATTTCGGATGGTCAGATCAAGACTGATTCATTTAAGATTCAGGCAATCAACGACTTCCCAATTCCAACAACGGTAAAGCAGTTACGACGGTTTCTCGGTTTATCCGGATGGTATCGACGTTTCGTCGAGAATTATGCCTCCGTGAGCTATCCATTGACCGAGATGCTTAAGAAACAGAATACTTCCTTAATATGGAATGAAACCGCAACCAATGCTTTTGAAGAATTGAAACGAAGATTAACATCAGCTCCAATCCTCAGAACTCCTGATTTTTCTAAGAAATTCATCTTATTGTGTGATGCTAGTTCTTTTGGTCTCGGGTGCGTCCTAGCTCAAGAGAATGAAGAAGGTTTCGAAATGCCAATTGGATACATGTCGGTTAAGTTATCCAAAGCTCAACGGAATTATTCCGTTACAGAACTAGAATGTCTAGCAGTTATTAAGGGAATTAAGAAATTTCGAGCTTACATAGAAGGCCAGGAATTCTTAGTAATAACCGACCATGCAGCATTGCAGTGGTTGATGCGACAAAAGGATTTGTCTGGAAGGCACGCGCAATGGGCTATACAGTTACAGGGTTTTGATTTTCGCATTGAACACCGGAAGGGTTCACAAAATGTTATTGCTGACACTCTGTCAAGGCAAAATGAATCGTCAGTAGATGAGTTTATAGATCTAGGGCCGATCATCGATTTAGAGTCCGAGCATTTCACTTCGTTGGAATATCTGGATTTAATTGAACGCATTCAGCAGAACCAAGAGAAACTTCCAGATTTAAAAATAACAGACGGCTATGTATACAAACGCACCAAAGCTTCGATTGGAGATTCTGAATCTGACCACCAGTCGTGGAAATTATGGGTACCCTCTGGCCTAGTCAGTAGTGTTATCAAACAAGCCCATGATTCTCCTAGCACATCACATGGCGGGATGGGTAAAACCGTTGAAAAACTTAAGAGATACCTGTTCTGGCCCAAGATGTTGGTTCAAATCCGAGAGTATGTGAATAATTGTGTCATTTGTAAACAGACCAAAAGTCCCAATCTAGTATTACGACCACCATTGGGAAAGCCAATGCAATCAGAGAGACCGTTTCAACGACTCTACATGGATCTGTTAGGTCCATACCCTCGTTCAAAGGCAGGGAATATCGGATTATTAATAATCGTGGATCATTGTACAAAATTCCATTTCCTCTGTCCATTGAAACGATTCACTTCCGGAAAGATTTGCGAGTACTTAGAAAATTCCATTTTCTTTACGTTTGGAGTGCCGGAATCCATCTTAACGGACAATGGTTCTCAATTTCGATCAGGATTCTTTGAGGCTTTTCTAACTCGATTTTCAATTAAACATATTTGTACCGCTTTTTATTCGCCTCAAGCGAATGCAAGCGAGCGCTTAAACCGATCGGTTTTGGCGTCGATCCGTGCGTACGTGGGGAAAGATCACACTACCTGGGATCAACGACTGAATGAGATTAACGGTGCTATTCGATCCAGTCTACATACAACCACCGGATATTCTCCTTACTTCCTTACGTTTGGGCAAAACATGATTTTGAATGGCAAGGATTACGAATTGCTCAGGAAACTTAACTTGCTATCAGATGATTCTAGAGTTAATTACCCCGATGCTCTGCAGTTGGCAAGGTATGCAGCAAAGGTCAACAATGCAAAGGCTCATGCAACCAACGCGAGGGTATACAATTTGAGGAGTAGAAACATACAATTCAACGTCGGAGATCAGGTTTACGTTCGCAATTTCTCCCAAAGCAACGCGTCTAAACAATTCAGCCATAAATTAGCGCAGGTGTTTGTGACAGCAACAGTAACGAAAAAGCTAAGTCCTGTTTATTACGAATTATCGAGCGAGAAAGGAAAGAAAATAGGAGTATACCACGTAAAGGATATTCAAACCCGCTAATTCACTGTCCTTCTTTCTTTTCGATTACGATCCCTGTCGATCACTCCGGGACATAATCTGGTGGTGGAGAGTGTAGTGGCCAGTGAAGCAAACCCAGATTAAATTCCCTAATAATTTCCCAGATATAAAGCAGATTCAAATCACGCGCCAACTTGATTAGTTCGAACACCAAGGCTTTAAAAACAGCTACTTCGAATATGGAGCTTTAATTGCTCGAATGTTCTTTTTCGTCTCTCGAGACCGAATTCCATGGAAGGGTCCCGTTAAAGCTCGTCTATGCCGCTTAAGCCGACAGCGACGGTGAACACGCGGATCAATTCAATTTTTCTCCCAAAACACTTCGGTTGTGCCTGTGCCAATAGTGCCAAACTCTAGTGGAAGTTCACGTGTCCCTGTATTACATAATACATACCAAATTACATAACTGCAAGTCGGCGGAGAATCGACTAAAAAGCAAGATCAAGCTATATTGTGTGGTGAAAGTGCAAAGTGCTACGTAGAGAAAAAGAAGGTGGTTATAGAGGAAAGCAGGTTTGGTACATTCACTGAATTCCGAATCTATTACAGAATCTCTTGTTCACTGGAGGTCTGCCGTGCTTTGGCGCTCTCACGCCTAACCCCCCCACGCAACCTCCAGTGTCTTATTTTTGGCCGCTTCGAATTACCAGCGTTTCCGTTGTACGGACGATCTGTATCGACCTTTGAATGCCCTATAAGCGTATCTTGCGAGATGCAACTCAACATCCTTGATGCGGAATCGACAACGCCTAGGAATTAAAGTGGAAATTTATGTCAGCTAAAATTGTGCAGAAGATGTGAATACAAGATCAGGAATCGGAATTTAGGGTGACCTGGGTCGTGGACAACATGTGATCATCGATTCGTGAGTACGAACATACCCGCGAAATAGCAGGGTATAGCAGCGGTGCAGCGTAATGAAAGGGAGAGCGTGATAGCTCACACGTCAAGAGCGAGCTTTCGTTCGAAGAGAATTCGGTCATATGCGTGCGTATGCACACACATATAAACGTGCATTAATTTGATCATCGACATTCTCTTTGCTTTGTCTTGTTCTTTTCTTTTGCTTGCATTCTTGTGTTTGCACTTCAATTAAAATTGACTTTAAATGTAAAATCATATAAACATATACAGTTATATTAAGGAATATCTTTCCTATAGAATTAATTTCTTTATCATATGTCTTAAGTCCTTTCCTAATCAACTCAATGTGAAGCCTTGATTCACTCTGGCAATGTCGGCCAAAATGTCATTCTTTAATTCTTTACTATTTTCATATAATTAATATTGTTCCACAGCTACCGAAGCAGTTCATTGGGCCCAACGAGCTCGTCAAGGAAAGTGTTTGAATTTGGTAATGATCATTAATTTCGTATTGAATGGAAATGTTGACCTTCGTGAGTAAAAAGGCTCAGTTTTGCTATGAATTGTATTTTATATTCTTAAGTTAATGAACCTTTTGTTATATATGAATCTTTTGAATCTTGATTAATAGAACTATTTTGAATTAACATGAATTTGGAATAAATAACAACCATTCTGTCTAAGTACATAATGCCAATGATGCATCGAGTGTAATAATGCAGCGGTAGTTACGTTAGGGGCCATGCCAACATCGTTCCACGCATTGCCGAAGGTAGGGAGGGTATAGAGGAACTAGTGATCTCCTACACCTAGGATCACTAAATTAAATACGCGACTACCGGATTCCTTCTTGCCATCTATGCCGACCGGGGATTGATAACATTTGTTTTTTTTTTGTTTTGATCAAAGTAGATTCTGTGTCAGTGCACTTAAATTTTTATATGGCGAGAACAAGGAAGTATAGGGATAGGAAAGACCCCGACCCCATCCGGCGAGCTGAGCCCAGAGCGCAGTATAGTGCACTAACCCCGATTCCCTTTCCTGCTGAGGCTGCATTGCCAACAAGATTTAACCAGCCCGTAGCCGTAACATTATACCTGCACCTCTGCAATTCATGGCCTTTGTTGAGGCAGTTCAAACACAAGCGGCTCTTCTTTGCTTCTTTGTATCGTTCAAACGCAGAGAGATTCAGGAATTCCTGACATCTAGATATGTAATGCTCGGAGGAATTGCAATGGTTACATATGGGGTTCGGATGGTCGTTACTGGAGGTGATATGGGTGACAGGTTTGTCTTCTCCCACCTGCTGGCTAGGAATTGTTACCATAGCCGATCCCAAGTTTTCCAGCATCCGACATCTTGCTTCCAAGAATGAGGCCATGCTTGACCACCGAGGCAATCCTGACGTCGGCAAGTTCTCTTCCCATTTCTCCTTGGTCTTGTGGTCCAATTTCGTGCCTATGATGAAGATCAGCAACCCATCGGATATCTCCTGCAGGGTCGCCAAGGTCTGAAGTGCACGCAAGTGCGAATTGATTTTGTCGCTGAGCGCGCGCAAGCAGATAGCCGAGCCCTTCTCCACCCCTTGCAGCCCGAAAATAGCCTTGACGTGTGCCTGAAAATGTAACAGTTTACTATCGAATCGAAACATTAGTAAATTCAACGCCTTGTCGTAATTCTCCTCAGAAAGTTCCAAGGAACGAATCGTATCCAGCGCAGCACCATCTAGACATCCACGAAGATATTGGAACTTTTCGATGATTGGTATACGATGGTCTTTGTGCACCATTGTCGAGAACATCGCGTGGAATTCTGGCCAATCCATGTAGCTCCCACCGAATCGCGGAAGCTGCAACTCGGGCATTCGAGAACGGCCTATACTATTATAGGCGAACAACGACGAATTCCCCTCGAGAGTATGCCGAGCCGTTGAATTGGCAACATTTACCGTGCAAGCAGCCATCAACTCCCGCGACAGCCTGGACCTAACCTTGACATAAACATTCGAAAAGTCCAGCTGGGCATCATGGGCTAACTGCAGGAAATCCAGCCTTTCAAGGCTCGTTTGAGCGGCATCGAAATCCGCATTCATTCGCTCGATCTGCTCTAAGCGAGCTTGAAGTTCTGCCTCATCTAACTCGGCAAGCTCTTCCTTGGTGAGAAAGCGATCCATGGCCTTTAGTTGGCGCGCGATGGGCTCGGCCTTGTGCTTGTAGAAATCTACATCACTCGGCATTGCTGCGTTCGCGACATTGGTAGGCTCAGGTGCTGCCATGTTGAGGTTTTAAAAGAGTCACTCAGCACGACCGAAAAAGACACCCTGTATACGTATAAACGTGGGAACCGAAAGCAAAGGGATTACACCTAATGCCTTTAGCTGTGCGGCTGTGCGAGCTGTCCGATTCCGCTTTGTACTCCGCTTGTGTGTATTAGTGAGTTCGCTGCACTGCCTACCGCACTGCACTGACCGAATTGTCGCGACAGAGAAATTAATAGCCAGCAATGCGTGTATGTAGGTGTATGTAAGTGTGTTTTAGCACCGAATTGTGCTTAACCGCCGAAATTTTGCTAGGGCTAACGAATGTCGATCGCGAATGATTATTAATTGACACTGCAACTCAGAGATCACG